>NC_041385.1:753580324-753710316 GCF_002162155.2 Triticum dicoccoides
TGGTGTGGAGGGCTGGATGAACAGTAGACGGTGGAGGGGTGCCCGTGGAGGGGTGGTTGAACAGGACCCCGTGGTGTGGAGGGCTGGATGAAGAGTAGACGGTGGAGGGGTGCCCGTGGAGGGGTGGTTGAACAGTAGCCGGTGGAGTAGCGCGCGGTGGAGGCTGGATGAACGGTAGCCCGTGGAGGCTGGAGGAGGTCGACGGTGGAGATGAACAGTATCCCGTGGAGTCCCGTTTTGCGGTACGCCACACCCCTCCTGATGAACAGGACCCCCGTTTCGACCGTAGGAGGTCCGTTTCGTCCGTTTGCGGTACGCCACACCCCTCCCGATCAACAGGACCCCTGTTTCGACCGTAGGAGGTCCATTTCCTCCGTTTTGTGGTACGCCACACCCCTCCCGATCAACAGGATCCCCGTTTCGACCGTAGGAGGTCAGTTTCCTCCGTTTTGCGATACGCCAGACCCCTCCCAATGAACAGGATCCTGTTTCGAATGTGGCCGGTCGAACACAAGGCCGTTTCCTCTGTTCTGCGATACGCCAGGCCTCGTTTCCATCGCCTATTCCGTCCAAGCCCTCCCGATGAACACGACGACGCATTCCGTTCTGACCCAACCGGTTGGCTCCCCATGAACACGACGACGACACTGTTTCTCCATTCCGACCCAGCCATGTACACGAGCCCTAGCCATACGTATGCGTGAGTAGGCGTTCGAGACCCCGCCCGTATGTACACATACGTGGCCGTATTTTCTTTCTTGCACCCTGGCCACTGTACATACGTGTACATGCTACGTGCGCGCCTCTACTACGACACGTACGCTCCTCTATTACGACACGTGCGCGCCTCTACATCGACCAGAATATATGTACGTACACATTCGCGACCAGAATGAGAACGCTACGTACGCTTCGACCAAGTGGGTCCCGACTATCAGGCACTTCCTTGCATGCTATGATGTAGCTGGTGGGTCCCAGCAGTTAGGGGGGCGAATCGTTTTTTTGGACGCACTTCCTTGCGTGCGAAGATGTAGCTGGTGGGTCCCAGCAGTCAGGGGGAAACGTTTTTTTTCATGAAATACGGTGGCCCGTACGGTGGGTCCCCGCTGTCAGGTGGAGGAATAATTATTTTGCACGTAATAAGGAGGCACTTCCTTGCTGCGGCCGTGGACCCAGCTGTTAGCCGCTCCACGTACAGTCCACGTCCGATGGAAGCCGTTCCTTGACCATGTTGACCACGCCGTGCCGAGAGCACTAGGGCGGTGGACGACGGCGAGGCCTAGGAAGGGGACGACGCAGAGCCGGGGAAGACGCGGCAGTGGATGCCCACGCGTAGAGGAGTACGTGGGTTCAATGGTTCGCTGCGGTGTGAGGCTGCCGTCGCCGCAGAATAACAGGGGGTGTGGGTGAGTAGAGGGATGGCCTGGCCAGTAGTGGGAGTAGTAGGCGGCGGTGAGGCCTCCGCCGCATCGCAGCCGGCCACGGGACGCAGAAGCACGAGGCACGACCGGCGCTGGTTTGGGCAGCTGGAGCAAGAAGACTAGAAGTTGAAGAAGCACTACAGCCGTTGGATGGACATCGTACGGTCATTGGAGCTAGAATCGTGCATATTGACTAAGTTGACAAAGCCCTCCGTCCCCATCAACTTAGTAGGCCCACAAGCCAGCCTGCCACTATACTGGGTCCCAGCTAACAGGGGGAGTATTCATTCTTTTTGTGCGTAATAAGGTGGCACTTCCTTGTGTGCGAAGATATAGCTGGTGGGTCCGAGCTGTCAGCGGTGGTAACGTTTTTTTCATGAAATATAGAGGCCCTTTCGGTGGGTCCCTGATGTCAGGTGGAGGAATCATTATTTTGCGCGTAATAAGGAGGCATTTCCTTGCGTGCGGCCGTGGACCCAGCTGTCAGCCTCTCCACGTACAGTCCACTTCAGATGCATGTCGGTCGTTGACCATGTTGACCAGGCCGCGCCGAGAGCACCAGGGCGTTGGACGACGGCGAGGCCTAGGAAGGGAACGACATGGAGGCAGGGAAGACTCGGCAGTTGTTTCCCACGCAGAGGGGAGTCCGACTGTATGAGGGTTTACTGGTTCCTCTACCGTCGCCGGAGAATAACAGCAGGTGTGGGTGAGTAGAGGGATGCCTAGGCCAGCGATGGGAGTACGTAGGGGTGGTGAGGCCTGCGCGGCAGCACAGCCGGCCGTGGGGAGGAGGGAGCAGGCAGTCCCGCCAACGCTTGTTTGAGCGGCTGGAGCAGGAAGAGCAGAGATTGAAGAAGCACGACGGCCGTTCGATGGACATCCAACTGTCACTGCTTGTGCGTCAACCTTTTTTTGTAGGAAAGCCTCAAATCTGTGAAAAACAACATACAACCCATCTGCCATTATTTCTAATAATTTACAGCCCATTTGCTAATTCTTAAGGTTTTTTTGGAGCCCATATTCTTTTTGTTAGCATTACAGCCCATATTGTGGCCACGGTTAAAAAAATATACAAAATTTTCCATATTTCGGTGCGGTCCGAACTGTTTTTAATCCCGAAATTTCAACTCACATTCAAACTGATTTTAAAAATAAATGTATGTCAATATAAAATCAAACAAATTATCCATGCATAAAAATTAATGTAATTTAAAATCTCGAAATAAAAAAAAAGATATTTGAAACTAATTGCCGGTTTGATGTGTTTTAAAAATGTACAACCCATTTCTCATTACTGATGGGCCATTTTCTCGGCTAGCCGAATGAAAGCTCTCCTCGTCTTGATAGATTTGCAGCCCAACATGCCTGACAAAGCGACTTACTTGGCAAACCACAAAAAACTGGGCTGTGGCCGTGGACCCAGCTGTCAGTCTCTCCACGTACAGTACTCTTCCGGTGGAATGTCGTTGACCACATTGACCACGCCGCATCGAGAGCACCAAGGCGGTGGACGACGACGAGGCCTAGGAAGGGGACGACGCGGAGCCGTGGAAGACGCGACAGTGGATGCCCACGCGGAGAGGAGTACGAGGGTTCACTGGTTCGGCTGCGGTGTGAGGCTGCCGTCGCCGCAGGGCCTGGCTAGCAGTGGGAGTAGTAGGGGGCGATGAGGCCTCAACGGCAGCACAACCGGCCACTGGAGGCAGGAGTAGGCGGTCTCCCCGGCACTGGTTTGGGCGGCTGGTGCAAGAAGAGCAGTGATTGAAGAAGCAGCAGACCGTTCGATTCAAATCTAACAGTTACTGCTGCTAGAATCATTTGTTGACTAGGTTGACAAGCCCTACGTACACGTCAACTTAGTAGGCCCACAGGTCAGATTCCCAACCGGTGCGCCCTAGATGTCAGTGGGAGGAATCATTTTTTTTCGTGTAATAAGGAGGCAATTGATTGCTTGCAGCCAGGCTAGCGGAGGGAGTAGGGTGGGCCGCGGAAGCCTGCGCGGCATCACAGCGGGCCACAAGAGGAGGGAGCAGGCAGTCCCGCCGGCGCTAGTTTAGGCGGCTGGAGCAGGAAGATCAGAGATTGAAGAAGCACGTCGGCCGTTGGATGGACATCCAACAGTCACTGCTGCTAGAATCGTGTGTTCACTAACAAAGCCTTGCGTAAACAAGTCAGCATCGAAATCTGTGGCGTGTACAACCCATTTGCTATTATTTGTATATTTTTTTACGCATTTTCTAATTCATATGGAATTTATTGCTGCCCGTTTTCCATTTTTAGAATTGCTGGCCATTTTCTGGTCAGTACCAGGGTCAAAAAATCTACTAAATATGCGGGAAATTTTGAAAATACGCAAATTTTTGCTGGGGAACGAAATATTCTTAATTCAAAAATTAATAGACATACCAAAACAAATTTAAAAATAAATTAGTACTATGTCATGTTAAATCCAATGAAATACATATAAGATATCAGTGAAGAACAAAAACAAAAAAAGAAACTAATATCCCATTTGCTATAATTTTTTTGGAATTTTCAACCCCTTTTGATATTACTTTTAACAGACATTGACCATACACTTTGGCCAGGACGGAATGCATCCCTCCTCGGCTTGAAAGATTTGCAGCCCAGTAATTCAGAGAAAACAAATAGGCCTAGCTTGGGTATTCTTCAAAAAGAAATACTGGGCTACCTATTTTCCCAAAGAACTGGTGCATGAGCATTTAGCTTTATTTATTTATTTACTTATTTATGTTTAGGGGACCATGAGCATGTACCTGGGCCGGATTCATGTGAGAGCCTCCCTTCCAGTTAATTATGGACTTCTCTATTGGGCCTTCATCAGTGGGCTGCATGTTATCAACAAGTGGAAAATGTGTTCCGTACGAAAAATAGTATGAGCTACGTACGGTACGAGGCACTAAAGGATTGAACCGTGCAACGACTTCCAAAACATTGTGTTTGCCGTTCTAACAACACATTTATTCAACCATCAGACGAAATATACTACTGATTGTACATTGAAAACAACAACAGCAACAACCAGGGCTGGGGGTGCAACAGAAGCAGTAAGCAGGCCAGAAGAGTGAAGACACAGCTCTCTCTTCCAAACCAAACATCAGCCATCATTACAAAAGGGCTACCAAAAAAGAACAAGTGTATGCATCAAACTAAATAAAGATCCTACTACACAAGTGTACGCATCTAACTAACTGGCTCAGTTAGACGTTACTATTTATTATGCTGTGGAGATTAGCTGACGGCTTGAACCAGATGGGTGCCTGACGGGGGAAACTCCAGCCAGTGGGTCGAAGTCTGATACTTGCGACCCTCTCTCCTACTTTGGGCTGTAGAGCGTGGCGGCACATATCAGGGTATGGTGCATGCAGAGACGCATGGTATGCTGTGTACACACAGTTTTTCCTGATGAACGAAACCGCGCTGCCATCATGATCCTTGCCATCGGTTATCTCCTGGTTAATCTGATAATTCAGTCCGACAAACAGAGAGCGTGTACCAAGGCTACTTACCAGCATCCAGTCAAAAATTCCTGAAGGCCCAGAGAAGCTGGGATCCTGCTCAAAGACCTTGTAGTGACTTTGATTGTATTCCGCGAAACAACACGTCCGGTACGTGCGAACGATCGTCAATCTTTCGCCGTCGTCTGATCGAGCCAGGAACCACCTGCAACTGCCATGCCACTTTTCTTTCAAAGGTTCTGGGATTAGGAAGGGTAGGGACACCAGGCGGCCTACAACATCATATCAAGTTGGAGTCAAATAAAAATGGCTCTTGATTTAGTCAATCTTAAGAACAACATGTTATGAGCATGAATATTTTTCAGTAAATGTTGACAGTAATATAAGCAAGCCATCATGATATCATAGGAAAGTAACATACTGCTGTAACAGCCGTTTCTAGCGATGACTGGAGTAGGCCAGCAATACGTCCAGCCATAGAAGGAGTCAACAACGTAAATGAAGCCCTTGTGTTCAATTAATGGCATCAAAGAACCATGGAGGATGTATGATCCTGCGATGGACGTGCAGATTTATCCACTTACCACAGTGACCTGTCAGATAGGCGAGACCGCGGTTGAAGAAGGCAATTAGCCTGAAGTCTTTATAATTCGCAGATCTTGTGGGCACTTGGCAGATTACAACCTTGAGAAAATCAAACTTGGTATAATGTTGGCTACTGTAAGATTCCGAGTATTCTGGGCCGCGGTGCCAAAGCAGTGCAGTGTTAATTGAAGGAAGGGGGATCAATCGCCGGGTGTAGACCTCCATGAGCATCTAGCTGCCGCGACCGTCGACGAGCACCATCCAAGACGTGTTCATGCCGATCCAGTACATACCGTTAATGTAGTTGAGCCTGACGGTGATCGGATCGTAGTCAAGGGGGTTGATGCTCGCCACCCTATGATCGTTACACTACTAGAAAAAGGGCTATAGATGGGATTGACACTAATGGCGCACCAGACAAGCGATGCGCCATTAGTATATACTAATGGCGCACCACCTTCTGATATGCCATTAGAGCTGAAACTACTAATGGCGCACCTGGCCCAGGATGCGCCATTAGTATCAAGTTTTTTTTGAACTAGTGCGCCTGTCTAAACATACTAATGGCGCATCCAGACACAGTGCGCCATTACTAGTTGTAACTAGTAATGGCGCACCTGTCGGAAAGTGCGCCACTAATGTTGTTTTTCATTATATTTTTTATTCTTTTTTTGCAAAACTACTAATGGCGCACTGTTCCACCGTCCGCCATTACTAGTTTAAACTAGTAATGGCGCACTATGGAACAGTGTGCCATTAGTATGTTTTTTTTGCAAAACTACTAATGGCGCACCACCAGAAGGTGCGCCATTAGTAACCTGGATTACTAATGGCGCATTTAGAGTTGGTGCGCCATTAGTAAGTGGGCAGCAACAAGATATTTTGGACATCCAACCATCCATCCAACCCAACGCACCAACACACACACACACACACACACACACTCTCTCTCTCTCTCTCGCTCGAACCCACCCAAACCCTCGTCGCCTCCTCTCTTCCCCCCGAACCCCTCTCTCCCTCACCGCCGTCGCGACCTACGCCGCCCGGTTCCAGCGAGCTCGGGCCGCGCGCAGCACGCCGGCGAGATCCCCTTGGTCCACATCTGGCTTACCTCCATGCAGATCCGCGGCTCCCCCACTGGCTACGGTTTTGCATCCCCTTTTGTTCGCCGGGATCCGCCATGGCAGGCCACGGCGAGGCCATAGGTGACCGGATCCAGCACTGGTAAGCCCCCCCCTCCTTATTCGCCCACCATCTCCTCCTCACCTCACCTCATCTTCTCTTTCTTCCCTGCAGGTCACCGTGGGCGTGCCGACGACGACGGCAGGAGGGGCGCACCTCCGTGGGGCGGGACACCGCCATGGAGATGGATTCCCTTGTCCGCCACCACGCAGCGGCACCATGGAGCCTCCTAGCGCCCCAAACCCTAGCGGAGAGAGAGGAGCTGCTCCTAGTACAACACGCCATGGAAGGGATTTTTTGGTATTTTTGTTGTTGTTTCTCTTCCCGATCTAATCATGTGGAAGGCCCTTTTCCTCACCATGATTTATTCATCTCCCCTTCCTCTGTTTTGTGCAGGTTGCTCTAATGGCGAAGCTTCTTCTGCAGGACACCCTCCACCTCTCCCCTGCATCCACCTCCTACCCCCATACATGGTGAGCTACAACCTCTCTTTCTAGCCCTTGCAAATCTGATCTGGAGTGGACGTGAACTGCAATTGTCATGGACACTACATAACAGCAAGTATTGGTTCAGTTTTTGTGTGAAATTCGATAGTCATTGTGCTTTTTGATGCTTGCTTCAGAAAAATAAAATCATGGATAGATAGAAGATGGAAACAGCGAGCTTCCTTTCAAGTTAGTAATACTAAAAATCATTTGGCTCATCAATTTTTCATGTCTTGTGTTAAATCCACTCCATTGAAATCTGGCTATGTATGGATGGTTTGGTACAATTTGCCATGGATGAGTATAGTAGTTACGTACACATGTGCTCTGTAGTTTTAGTCCTTCTTGTGTTGCTGCACTTAGTCTAGAGATACAACAACATTAGTTAGGTCATGGATGGATGGATCAATACATACAGCTAGCACTGCTAGCAACAACAACAAAATAACCTTGTGATTGATTCTGTTGACGCTAGCATGCTCTATTAGTTTTGGATCCCAACCATGGACTGTACGTACTAAGCTAGCTCAAGCACACACACATGCAGCTTGATTTATTTCTGTAGATACTAGCAGCAGCACGCGTGTCTCCTATACTAGCTTGCTTAATTTCTGTACTAGATCAACGACACTAGCACTTACTTGTTTGTTAGATTCGGAGCAGCAGGCATCCTCCGTGGACGATGACGACAACCAGGTCATCCACCGCCACGACGACACCCCACACATGGTCCAACTCGACTACAACATCCACCGCGTGACGGCGACGTGGTCGTGTGCGTCATCGACCAACCTCCTCTCCTGTGAATCTGTCTCCTACCCGTAGCTCCCGCTCTTGTGCTGCTATATTAGTACCTTGCTCTGTTTCATGCGTATGGGTGATTTTGTTTGTGCTTGTGTCATGGAAAAGATCATTCCTATTTATTCCTGCTTGTGTCATGCGTATAGCTATTTCATATGTTTCAGATAATTTAGATGCATGCTTATACTCCTATCTATACCAGGTGCATGTGTTGTGCTTGTGTACCTATATACAGAATAGTACCCATGTGTAAGTGGGTGTATGTGTTCTGCTTATAGAAGATGTTTAGTAAATGTGCTATCAATGGCCTATTTCTTCTTGCAGGTTATGGACTATATCTTTCCTTGCCAATTCCCTCTCTCTTAAATCTGATTTGAACAGATGCTGCACTGGTCTCTTCACTTTCTTTCTTTCTCTCCTACTCTCACTGATAAGAACAGGTGCTCCTTAATCTTGCCATGCCAATGATGGTGTCCTGAGGCTCTCATCGTTACTTAAAGATGTTTCACTACTTGATCCAATGATGCAATAGTCCTAGCACTACTAGGCTGCCTGAGGACAATCCCTACTTCAAACCCTACCTCTGGGCTAGTTGATTAGTAGTGGGTTTGTTGGATTTCATCTGAAAACTAACCCAAGCTTAATTGAGGGATCCCCTAATCATGGAGTTAGTTCTAGTTTGAGTTGATCTTTGGGTTTGGCTTTGATCTATACTTTGCTGGCTCTACTTCTGTCTTTTGGGTTATTGGCTCCATTTATGCAGTGTTGGCTCTCTTCTACTGTTTCTTTGATCAACTTAATCTGATTGGGGTTTGACTAATGTTTCCAAACTTGTAAGTGCTAGCTCCTACAGCAAAGGCATTTTGCTAAGGGGAATGCTACATTTAAACCTTGATCAAGTTTTTCATGTTTCTTGTTTCTTGTTTTGCAGGTTGATGAACTGGAAGAAAGAAGCAGAAGATGAAGAACTAGATAGTTTAGTATAGGTTTAGTTTAGGACTTTTTCTAGATACGCCCGCTATCTAGCGGGAGAGGGGAGGGAGCGTTGGAGGAACCGGATGAAGACGAGTTTCATCGTGATGATGCTCATTGTGATGACCGCATCTCTCTTCTATGTGATGGTAGTTTAGATGATCGATATCGACTTGTAATGTGAAGACAAACTCGCTACTCGCGGTCTCGAGACTTGTAGTATAATGTTCTATCTTTGTTCGGTCTTTTCAATTCGGAGACTAATATGATGAATTGTATTCGGAGACTAATATGATGAATTGTATTCAAAGAGTAATCTTCTATTGTATTCGATGAATTTGTTGTTGATCTGTGCTGTCTATATTTTGTCCAATTATACATTTTGTAACCTGTGCAAAAAACAGAAAAATAAAAAATAAAAAAAACCTAATATTCATACTAATGGCGCATCACATCACAGTGCGCCATTAGTATGCCAAAGGATACTAATGGCGCATCATTAAACAGTGCGCCATTAGTATGCCGAAGTTACTAATGGCGCATCTTGTTGTTGTGCGCCATTAGTATGCCAAAGCACCTAGGTATACATGGCCCCCTGGGAGGCATACTAATGGCGCACTGTTGTATATACTAATGGCGCATCTGAGGTGCGCCATTAGTATACCAGATACTAATGGCGCACCTATGGTGCGCCAGTAGTAAAATATACTAATGGCGTAGCACTAATGGCGCACCACTAATGCGCCATTAATGGCCAAATTAGGTGCGCCATTAGTAGGCCTTTTCCTAGTAGTGTTATGCTGCGTGACATGCCATTTCTGAAGATGAGGCAGCATTAACAAGCAAGGAGCTGGCTTAAAAAGCTCCGGCCTAAGGGCTTTGAGTAAATGGTACAGCCCCGACGAGCATGCGGCGAGCGGCATGGTACTGAGATTGTCCACACCCGAAACTATGAGCTTTTTTACCTCTGTGTGGAGCGAATTCCAGCCACTCTTTCGGCAGACGCTGCTCGGTTCTGCCATTGTTAGTGCTTGGGTTTCGGACGAGGGGGGAGGCGCCTTAGCGGGGATGGAAGATTGGACGAGATTATGTGCGGGCAAAGATGGAGAAGGGAATATGTGCTGCGGGAAGTGGATAGGTGATGATGACTACAACATGCCGCTTGACTTACGAGACACATACCAGCAACGCAGGGTCATGTTGATGCCAGACAACTTGCTTGAGTGATCACAGTACTGGTACTCCCTACAGTATCTACTACAGTACTATGCCCTAACTTGCTTGAGTAGAGTAGTAGAGTAGGACTCTGCTCTACTACTAGCACCGGAGGAGTAGTATATTCTAATCTAAAATAGTTACAAACTTCAATGCCCGAGCATGGAACGACTACGAACCATGCTGAAAGACCGTGTCTACATGGTGTTTCGACTTATATGAAAAAAAATAGCAAGATGCCCATGCATTGCACGGCACACCATCATCACCAACTCGGTTTTTTATCTACTCCTACTCCTATAAAAGACTCAGTTGGTGATGATGGAGGCGAGGAGGTGTGTTCAGCCGGGCGTGCAGCGGACGGCGCAACACTATTCCATTTGTTATAAAAAACAAAGAAGAGTAGTAGAGATAGAGACATAGGGAGGAGCACGAGGTTGTGGGAGATAAGGATGAACGAGGCAAGGCCTTATCTGTAAATATGGAGAGGGGTGCGGGTATCTTTTGTAAAATTGTCATAGTTGGCTTTCTATCCGTCAGATATAGATCGGACGGTCTATATTACAAGATGGCATGCATACCATCATCACCAACTCGGTTTTCTATAAGAGTAGATATAGATAGATAGAGACTAGGGAGTACTAGTAAGGACACCATCTACTACTTCGTGTACTACTCCTGCACTTCATTGGGCGGCCGCAACGTCCCCTACAGCCACTCCCTACTGCGCTACATTCGGCGGGCACTGTTGAAATTTGGGGAGCACACTCTCGCGACTGCTGGCAGCCACGACTTCACCGACGATGATTTCTTCCCCGACCTCGGCAACCTCTTCCTCAACGACATGGGCGACAACCTCAACGCCAACGGTGCTGCTCCCGTTGCACCGTATGTGTTTCTGTCCTTCCTGTTCGAAATCGTGGTAGAATTCATGTTTCTACTCTGTATCCTACTACTATGCTAGTCCACATGATTAGTTTCATCTCTGTTATAGCCTTCATGATTTATTTTGTGCTTATTCGGATTAAATCTCGTAGTAACTTGCTCATATATTCAACTGGCGCAACGTCCCCTACAGCCACTCCCGTTTCATGGACGACCTGGTCGATGCCTCCAAGGAGCACTTCGTCCACTGCTATGAGTGCCCGATGCCGTTTTGTGGCTCGCCGGAGGACATGGTGCATCACCTCACGGATGCGTGTAGCGGTCACTGCTGGCCCTTGGCGGAGAAGATCAAGTACGAGACGTGCTACCTGTTCACCATGCTGGAGTTGCTGGAGGATCACCGCCGCCTGCTAGTCTCAGAGGAGGACGTCAACGTCTTCCTCTTGATCATGGGCACCGGCGAGGCCCGCACAGGCCGCCGCCCCATCTCTGTAATGTGCATCAGGGGCGACACCGCTGATGCTGACACAGACACGAGGCCGATGTATGGGTGCATGGTTAGTGTTACTACCCCTCCGGGTCGCGTGGGCGGCGACACCAGCCTCATCGAACGGACTTGGACTCCGGGGAGCTGGGACTATCCCGCCAATGTGGACATGGAAAACCCATGGCATCCTTTACCCGCCGACGCAGTGCACAGGGACTCCTAGGAGGTTCACCTGGACATACGCATTATCAAGTTAAATGTTGATCATTAGTCTTCGCTCAATGTAATCCGCTGTCTAAGCATGTGGAGACTTCCATGCAGGATCTTGCTCTATTGGAGTACCGCGCATGAATAAAAGTGTATTCGTTTATGGTTTAGTCTTGAATCTTCCATGTATGAATTTTTACTACAGTACTGGTGAAAGACTTACGATGAACCATTTCTTACATCTCCTCTGCCCCCTTCCAAGTCATCCTGATTTAATCCCTCCATCTAGGTGTATAAGGGCATGGTTAATATTACTTAATAGTATAGCCAACTGTTGACTATAAGAAACTGCCATGTCATTTGTAGCCAACATGTATAACAATCGATACTCAAAAACTAATTCTTAAAGATCATTTCTTGCAAAGCACAATAAGTGTTATTTCTTCACAAGTTTTGGATGCAGGTTGAACAGTTGAACGCTTTTGTTTGCAAAAGATACCTTTTTATCTATTTCGCCCGGATGTTTGTGAGCTCTAGCGATGAAATAATATCCGAAGAAACCTATCGATACCCGTTACACATGAGATGACCCCCACATCCTTTGTCAAAATAAACAACTCCCCGATCAATGCATTTCACTCTTCGGTGCAACGCACGGCACCTTACTATTGTAGATTAGTACGACCAAAAATTGAACTAACATTATATATAGTACGATAAATGCTGATGCATGTCACCTAAAATTATATCATTCAAAACTATGTTCAAATACGAATCCAACGATATAGCTTTTGTTGACATGCACTAACATTTTGTCAGTTAAATCTTCAGTCAAATTCAATGGGGGGCTAATAAACCATGACCGATGTAGTACAAGTGTAGAGGGCGGTGCTGCACGGGAGTATCACCTCTCACCCCGCTCGTGGCGCGACAGTAAAGCCGTCATATCACAAAACCCAACCACTCCCAGTAATAAGTGGCCTAGTAAAATAAATGGACAAGCAACCATCACATCCCTTCGTATTTTTGCATTTCATCTCTCTGCATTTACTTTCTCCGGTTTATCTCGCACACTCGATCCCTAGCTAATACTCCTAGGGCCAGTTCTTTTGGTGGCTTCCCCAGCTTTTCCCACAAGACTAGTAACAGTGGAGAGTAACAATAAGGCGCCTCACTCATTTATTTGGGCTTCTAAAATACTACTCCGTCCCGGTTTATTCCTCGCCATTGTAATTTGTGCTAAATTTTGACCAAAGATCTAACTGATAAAATGTTACTCCCTCCGTCTAGGTGTGTAAGTCATCTTACGAAAACCAAATAATCCCAAAACACTTAGGCGTGGTGCATTAACTTCTACCTCGTTTCTTGTTTCTTGACATATCAACGAATAAGAGATAAAGAGTGTGCATGTTTTTAATGACTTTAGATATCAAACACGACATGCAGTGGTTAGTTCATTGCATGCAGTACTATTAATTAGCAAATAAACATTAAAGTTTCTTGTTTTCTCCCCCTCCTTGGTCACGGTGCACAGCCTAAGATGACTTACTCACCTAGACGGATGGAGTAGTGCATGTGACATGCACTAACATTTCATTAGTTAAATTTATGATCAAAATTTGACACAGATTACAATGGGGACCAATAAACCAGGACGGAGGTAGTAGTTACGGGATTACTAATCTAGAAGCCTAAAAGAACTGGCCCCTGGTACTCCTACTAGTAGTAGTACTCAAGTTGGAATTCCAATTGCATGGCACAACTTGTTAGGAAAAAATTCGATACAGGGTGTAGGAAGCGGTTTGGAAATTCGCATGCCTTTCCAACCAGTGAGATACTCCGTACAAAGTACGACAGAGAAATAACCACAAAGAAGGAAGCTAAAAGTAAACAATCAAACGAGCATTTTTGCATTTGTTTTGCATTGAATCATTTCACAAGCTTGACTAGTGCTGTTTTTCTACTTTTACAAAAACCGCATCGTAATGTTAAAACGTGCATTTGCACGTACATAAGTAATAGTAGTACTCCCTCCATCTAGGTGTACAAGTCTTCCCTCCTTCTTGGTCACGGTGCACAACCAAAGATGACTTATTGAACTGGACGGAGGGAGTAGCACAGTCTACAAGCATTTAGTCCGATAGTATATAGTAAAGTTTGTGCTATATGTACATACTTGCAAAATGCGTACGAATACACAAGGTTTCCAAACTTTCCCTTTTACATAATTAGTTAAGGACGCTAAAAATTCCTGAACGTTCGGGATTTATCATTTGCGTCCCAAAACTAATGAGATCGCCTTACGAAACAAAAATTATACTCCTCCTAAAAGCCACGGCGCTCGCAGGAGTGCTTGCGGCGCGCCATGAGTCCGCGGCCGTTTCCCAACATGCCAACACAACGCCTCTTCCTCAGCCTCGCAACTCGCGAGGTGCTGATTGGCAGCTTAACGACGGGCGAGCGCGATCTCACCGGTGTGCTGATCGGGCGCCAACAGGTACTCCTCCTTGCTGGAAGCGTGCACCCGGTCCACCTACCGCCAAGTGTAGATGAGGTGCTTGGGCCCGTCTGCACTTAGGGCGTCGGCACGGGCGTCCTCCGCCACCCTCATGGCCCTCGCACGAGCCTTTTGCCAAAGATCCAATTGCCTGACTCTCTCGGACGCGACATTGGCCTCCCAGGCAGCTTGTTCCGTGGTGCGCTTCTCTTCCTCGGCCTTCTTCTCTGCCTCTATTTTGGCGCGCTCTGCTGGAGGCAAAGCCTCCCACAAGGCGACATGCATTTCTTTCAAAAGCTCCTCAAGGCTGGGGGCCTCGGCGGGCGGCGCAGCGTTCTCCTCGTAGCGGGGAGCCGACGCGTCCTCCGACGCGCGTGCAGGCGAGATTGGGAATGCCGACGCGTCCTCCTCGACGCGTCGTGGCGAGGAGCGGAACGCCGACACGTCCTCCTTGACTAGTGGCGGCGAGGAGCGGAACGCCGACGCGTCCTCCTTGACTAATGGCGGTGAGGAACGGAACGGCGACGCATCGTGTAGCGGCGAGGAGCGTGATGTCTACTACACAACCTTCTTCTTGTAGACGTTGTTGGGCCTGCAAATGCACAGGTTTGTAGGACAGTAGCAAATTTCCCTCAAGTGGATGACCTAAGGTTTATCAATCCGTAGGAGGCGTAGGATGAAGATGGTCTCTCTCAAACAACCCTGCAACCAAATAACAAAGAGTCTCTTGTATCCCCAACACACCCAATACAATGGTAAATTGTATAGGTGCACTAGTTCGATGAAGAGAGGAAGATACAAGTGCAAAATAGATAGTAGATCTAGGTTTTTGTAATCTGAAATAATAAAAACAGCAAGGTAACAAGCAGTAAAAGTGAGCGTAAACGGTATTGCAATGATAGGAAACAAGGCCTAGGGTTCATACTTTCACTAGTGTAAGTTCTCTCAACAATAATAACATAGATAGAACATATGACAAGCCCTCAACATGCGACAAAGAGTCACTCCAAAGACACTAATAGTGGAGAACAAACGTAGAGGTTATAGTCGGGTATGAAACCACCACAAAGCTATTCTTTCCGATCGATCTATAAAAGAGTTCGTACTAGAATAACACCTTAAGATACAAATCAACCAAAACCCTAATGTCACCTAGATACTCCATTGTCACCTCAAGTATCCGTGGGCATGATTATGTGATATGCATCACACAATCTCAGATTCATCCAACCAACATAAAAGTACTTCAAAGAGTGCCCCAAAGCTACTACCGGAGAGTCAAGAACGTGTGCCAACCCCTATGCATAGGTTCCCAAGTTTCACGAAACCCGCAAGTTGATCACCAAAACATACATCAAGTGGCACATGATATCCCATTGTCACCACAGATAATCACGACAAGACATACATCAAGTGTTCATAAAAGACTCAATCCGATAATATAACTTCAAAGGGGAAACTTAATTCATCACAAGAGAGTAGAGGTGGAGAAACATCATAAGATCCAACTACAATAGCAAAGCTCGGGATACATCAATGCCATAGAGGAACACGAGAGAGAACACGAGAGAGAGAGAGAGAGATCAAACACATAGCTACTGGTACATACCCTCAGCCCCGAGGGTGAACTACTCCCTTCTCGTCATGGATGGCGCCGGGATGATGATGATGGCCTCCGGTGATGGGATACCCCTCCGGCAGGGTGCCGGAACAGGGTCCCGATTGGTTTTTGGTGGCTACGGAGGCTTGCGGCGGCGGAACTCCCGATCTATTTTCTGTTCTGGAAGTTTTAGGGTACGTAGGTATATATGGGTGCAGGGAGAACGTCGGTGGAGCTACGGGGGCCCCACGAGGCAGGGGGGCGCGCCCAGGGGGGAGGGCGCGCCCCCACCCTCGTGAGCACCTCCCGTATCTTCTGACGTGGGTTCCAAGTCCATCAGGTGGGTTTCCTTCCAAAAATAACTTCTCCAGTTGATTTCGTTCCGTTTTGACTCCGTCTGATATTCCTTTTCCTCGAAACACTGAAATAGGCATAAAACAGCAAATCTGGGCTGGGCCTCCAGTTAATAGGTTAGTCCCAAAAGTAATATAAAAGTGGATAATAAAGCCCAATATTGCCTAAAACAGTAGATAAAGTAGCATGGAGCAATCAAAAAATATAGATACGTTGGAGACGTATCAAGCATCCCCAAGCTTAATTCCTGCTCGTCCTCGAGTAGGTAAATGATAAAAAATAATTTTTGATGCGGAGTGATACTTCGGCATAATTTTAATATAAAACTTCTTAATTGTGGCATGAATATTCAGATCCGAAAGATTCAAGACAAAGTTCATATTGACACAAAAATAATAATACTTCAAGCATACTAATCAAAGCAATCATGTCTTCTCAAAATAACATGGCAAAAGAAAGTTCATCCCTACAAAATCATATAGTTAGGCTATGCTTCATTTTCGTCACACAAAGATGTTCCCAACTTCTATACCCCCGATGAAAAGCCAAGCAATTGTTTCATACTTAAATAATCTCAAACTTTTTCAACCTTCACGCAATACATGAGCGTGAGCCATGGATATAGCACTATGGGTGGAATAGAATATGATGATGGGGATTGTGTGGAGAAGACAAAAAAGAGAAAGTCTCACATTGACGAGGCTAATCAACGGGATATGGAGATGCCCATCAATTGATGTCAACATGAGGAGTAGGGATTGCCATGCAACGGATGCACTAGAGCTATGAATGCTCAACAAAAGAAAACTAGTGGGTGTGCATCCAACTTGCTTGCTCACGAAGACCTAGGGCATTTGAGGAAGCCCATCGTAGGAATATACAAGCCAAGTTCTATAATGAAAAATTCCCACTAGTATAAAAAGACAACTTATGAGACTCACTACATGAGGAACAAGGTTCTACTTTGAAGCACAATATATGAGACTCACTACATGAAGAACAAGGTGCTACTTTGAAGCACAAGTGTGGAAAAAGAGATAGTAGCATTAACCTTTTTTATTTTCTTTTATTTTATTTTTTTGGGCCTTTTATTTGGCCTTTCTCCCCCCTTTTTTGGGCAATGCTCTAATAATGATGATCATCACACTACTATAGATTACAACACAAGGATTACAACTCGAAACTTAGAACAAGATATGACTCTATATGAATGCCTCCGGCGGTGTACCGGGATGGTGCAATGAATCAAGAGTGACCTGCATGAAAAATAATGCATGGTGGCTTTGCCACAAATACGATGTCAACTACAAGATCATGCAATGGCAATATGACAAAAGTAATGCATGTCATGATGATGATGATGGAAGTTGCATGGCAATATATCTTAGAATGGCTATGGAAATGCCATAATAGGTAGGTATGGTGGCTGTTTTGAAGAAGATATAAGGAGGTTTATGTGTGATAGAGCGTATCGTATCACGGGGTTTGGATGCACCGGCGAAGTTTGCACCAACTCTCAAGGTGAGAAAGGGCACTGCAAGGTACCGAAGAGGCTAGCAAATGGCGGAAAGGTGAGAGTGCGTATAATCCATGGACTCAACATTAGTCAAAAGAACTCATATACTTATTGCAAAAATTTAGAAGTCGTCAAAAATTCAAGTACTACGCGCATGCTCCTAGGGGGATAGATTGGTAAGAAAAGACCATCGCTCGTCCCCGACCGCCACTCATAAGGATGCACAAGCCAGGTACACTTCATGTTCCAAATTTGTTACATAACTTTAACTATACGTGCATGCTACGGAACTTGCAAACTTCAGCACAAGCATTCTTTAAATTGATAATCACCCAACTAGCATGACTTTGATATTATCACCTCCATATCTCAAAACAATTATCAAGCATCAAACATATCTTAGTATTCAATGCACTCAAAAGAAAGTTTCACATATCTTGAATACCAAGTATATTAAAATTAAGCAAATTACCATGCTATTAATGACTCTCAAAATAATCTAAGTGAAGCATGAGAGTTCATCTATTTCTTCAAAATAAAACTACCACCATGCTCTAAAAGATCTAAGTGAAGCACTAGAGCAAAACTATCAAGCTCAAAAGATATAAGTGAAGCACATAGAGTATTCTAGCAAATTCCAATTTGTGTAAGGTTCTCTCTCATTAAAGAAATTCAAATCTTGATACTTTATTCAAACAGCAAGCAAAGCTAAAGAAAACTACAATGCAAGGATAGCACAACTTATGTGAAGAAGCAAAAACTTAGGCTCAACCGATACTAACCGATAGTTGTTGAAGAAGAAAGGTGGGATGCCTACCGGGGCATCCCCAAGCTTAGATGCTTGAGACTTCTTGAAATAATATCTTGGGGTGCCTTGGGCATACCCAAGCTTGAACTTTTGTGTCTCCTTAATTCCTCTCATATCATGGTTTCTCTTTTTATGAAAAGCTTCATTCACAACAAACTCAACAATAACTCGTGAGATAGGTTAGTATAAACCAATGCAAAACCTTAGCATTTTCTACTGTAACAAATCACTAAAATTATTATTCAACATTGCATACTAAATGCCTATGCATATTTAATACTCCTATCATCAAATAGAATTATTAAACAAGCAAACATATGCAAACAACGCAAACATAACAGCAATCTGCCAAAGCAGTACAGCCTGTAAAGAATGCAAGAGTATCAATACTTCCCTGACTCCAAAAATTATGAACTAAAATTCCCACCGTAATAAATTTATCAGAGTTTAATATGCAAAAAGATTCAACGTTAGACCATGCTCTGACTTTTCTAGGGAAGTTTTGCAACAGCGGTAAACTTTCTGTTTTCAAACAGCAACATGTATACTAGCAAAATAAGCATGGCAAAGGCTATCCTTGACTTTTTTATTGAAACTAAAGATGCAAAACATTATTCTAACTAACAGCAAGCAAACACTAACAAAAGAAAATGACGCTCCAAGCAAAACACATATCATGTGGTGAATAAAAATATAGCTCCAAGTAAAGTTACCGATGAACGAAGACGAAAGAGGGGATGCCTTCCAGGGCATCCCCAAGCTTAGGCTCTTGGTTGTCCTTGAATATTACCTTGGGGTGCCTTGGGCATCCCCAAGCTTAGGCTCTTTCCACTCCTTATTCCATAGTCCATCGAATCCTTTCCCAAAACTTGAAAACTTCAACCACACAAAACTCAAAACAAAACTCGTAAGCTCCGTTAGTATAAGAAAATAAAACCACCACTTAGGTACTGTAATTAACTCATTCTAAATCCATATTGGTGTAATATCTACTGTACTCCAACTTCTGTATGGTTCATACCACTTAATACTAGCCATAGATTCATCAAAATAAGCAAACAACACATAGAAAACAGAATCTGTCAAAAACAGAACAGTCTGTAGTAATCTGTATAAAACGTATACTTCTGGAACCCCAAAAATTATGAAATAAATTGCTGGACCTGAGCAATTTGTCTATTAATCATCTGCAAAAAGAATCAACGTAAAATCACTCTTCAATAAAACATGGCAGCTAATCTCGTGAGCGCTAAAGTTTCTGTTTTTCACAGCAAGATCACATAAACTTCACCCAAGTCTTCCCAATGGTTCTACTTGGCACTTTATTGAAACAAAAGCTATAAAACATGATTAATACAGTATCATAATCATGTGGACACACAAAAACAGTAAGGATAAATGTTGGGTTGTCTCCCAACAAGCGCTTTTCTTTAATGCCTTTTAGCTAGGCATGATGATGACAATGATGCTCACATAAATGATAAGAATTGAGACATAACGGGAGCATCATGAAGCATATGAATAGAACATTTAAGCCTAACCCACTTCCTATGCATAGGGATTTTGTGATCAAACAACTTATGGGAACAATAATCAACTAGCATAGGAAGGTAACACAAGCATAGCTTCAAAACTTTAAGCACATAGAGAGGAAACTTGATATTATTGCAATTCCTACAAGCATATGTTCCTCCCTCATAATAATTTTCAGTAGCATCATGAATGAATTCAACAATATAAGCAGCACCTAAAGCATTCTTTTCATGATCTACAAGCATAGAAAATTTTCTACTCTCCACATAAGCAAACTTCTTCTTTATAGCATACGTATCATCACAATAATCATCATAAATAGGAGGCATGCTTTCATCATAGTAAATTTGCTCATCAAAGCTTGGGGGACAAAATATATCATATTCATCAAACATATATTCCCCAAGCTTGTGGCTTTGCATATCATTAGCATCATGGATATTCAAGGAATTCATACTAACAACATTGTAATCATGCTCATCAAATAAAAACATTCTATAGATTTCTTCTTCTAGCACTTGAGCACAATTATCCTTTCCATCATACTCACGAAAGATATTAAAAAGGTGAAGCGTATGAGACAAACTCAACTCCATATTTTTTTGTAGTTTTCTTTTATAAAATAAACTAGTGCTAAAACAAGAAGCAAAAAGATTCGATTGCAAGATCTAAAGATATACCTTCACTTACCTAGACTCCCCGGCAACGGCGCCAGAAAAGAGCTTGATGTCTACTACACAACCTTCTTCTTGTAGACGTTGTTGGGCCTCCAAGCGCACATGTTTGCAGGACAGTAGCAAATTTCCCTCAAGTGGATGACCTAAGGTTTATCAATCCGTAGGAGGCGTAGGATGAAGATGGTCTCTCTCAAACAACCCTGCAACCAAATAACAAAGAGTCTCTTGTGTCCCCAACACACCCAATACAATGGTAAATTGTATAGGTGCACTAGTTCGGCGAAGAGATGAAGATACAAGTGCAAAATAGATAGTAGATATAGGTTTTTGTAATCTGAAATAATAAAAACAGCAAGGTAACAAGCGGTAAAAGTGAGCGTAAATGGTATTGCAATGATAGGAAACAAGGCCTAGGGTTCATACTTTCACTAGTGT
This sequence comes from Triticum dicoccoides, assembly GCF_002162155.2. Lineage (NCBI taxonomy): Eukaryota > Viridiplantae > Streptophyta > Magnoliopsida > Poales > Poaceae > Triticum > Triticum dicoccoides. Next base: position 753,601,464 of record NC_041385.1, read on the forward strand.
AAGTTCTCTCAACAATAATAACATAGATAGAACATATGACAAGCCCTCAACATGCGACAAAGAGTCACTCCAAAGACACTAATAGCGGAGAACAAACGTAGAGATTATGGTCGGGTACGAAAACACCACAAAGCTATTCTTTCCGATTGATTATAAAAGAGTTCGTACTAGAATAACACCTTAAGATACAAATCAACCAAAACCCTAATGTCACCTAGATACTCCATTGTCACCTCAAGTATCCGTGGGCATGATTATACGATATGCATCACACAATGTCAGATTCATCCAACCAACATAAAAGTACTTCAAAGAGTGCCCCAAAGCTACTACCGGAGAGTCAAGAACGTGTGCCAACCCCTATGCATAGGTTCTCAAGTGTCAGGAAACCTGCAAGTTGATCACCAAAACATACATCAAGTGGCACATGATATCCCATTGTCACCACAGATAATCACGGCAAGACATACATCAAGTGTTCATAAAAGACTCAATTCGATAATATAACTTCAAAGGGGAAACTCAATTCATCACAAGAGAGTAGAGGGGGAGAAACATCATAAGATCCAACTACAATAGTAAAGCTTGGGATACATCAAGATCGTGCCATAGAGGAACACGAGAGAGAGAGAGAGAGAGAGAGAGAGAGAGATCAAACACATAGCTACTGGTACATACCCTCAGCCCTGAGGGTGAACTACTCCCTCCTCGTCATGGATGGCGCCGGGATGATGAAGATGGCCTCCGGTGATGGGATCCCCCTCCGGCAGGGTGCCGGAACAGGGTCCCGATTGGTTTTTGGTGGCTACGGAGGCTTGCGGCGGCGTAACTCCCGATCTATTTTCTGTTCTGGAAGTTTTAGGGTACGTAGGTATATATGGGTGCAGGGAGAACGTCAATGGAGCTACGGGGGCCCCACGAGGCAGGGGGGCGCGCCCAGGGGGGAGGGCGCGCCCCCCACCCTCGTGAGCACCTCCCGTATCTTCTAACGTGGGGTCCAAGTCCATCAGGTGGGTTTCCTTCCAAAAATAACTTCTCACGTTGATTTCGTTCCGTTTTGACTCCATCTGGTATTCCTTTTCCGCGAAACACTGACATTGGCATAAAACAACAAATCTGGGCTGGGCCTCCGGTTAATAGGTTAGTCCCAAAAGTAATATAAAAGTGGATAATAAAGCCCAATATTGCCTAAAACAGTAGATAAAGTAGCATGGAGCAATCAAAAATTATAGATACGTTGGAGACGTATCAGAGCGGAACACCGACGCTTCCTCCTCGACTAGTGGCAGCGAGGAACGGAGCAGCGGTGCAGCGAGGGGCTCCTAGGGCTTGGGAGGGGCGATGCCATGGTGGTCAACGTGAGAGGGAGGGGAGGAGATAGCGATGAACGTGAACATGAGGGGGAGGAGATAGCGATGTCGTGGGAGGCGCATTATTTATAGCGAGCAATGGCACACCTACGTAAGATATTGATTGAGCTGCACTGACTTAACTGCAGGTCCAGTTGCATCACTAACATGTGGACCAGTCCCCCGTTGGGGCCATATGTCAGTGACCCAATGCACCTGAAGTTAAGTAAAAGCTACGTGGGCATATTTGTTGGAGTAAATTACGGGGGAGCGAAGGGGTGGAAATATTGCTGGTCACAACGGATTGGACGAGCGTGGGGGGAGGAGAGTCATGCATGCAGATTTTTACACACGGGGTGGAGTGGTGGGACCGCCGGAGGGAGAAGGAGAGTTTGGCAGGCATATTGTTTCCGGATTGTTTCCACACATGGAGAGGAAAAGATTTGGAGACGAACGGGCTTCCTGCAGGTATGGGGAACTGTGCATAATAAGTCATCTTGCATGCCGGGCTAGGTATAGTCTCAAGTCATTAAAAACATACATGCCCCACACATGTTCATATTTCAAGGTGCACTAAATTATTGCATGCGATGATTAAGGCTGGCCATAATGGTGGCATCTTAGCTGGTATCATGCTCACGGGAATAGCAAACATGCTGATGTGGCAAAGAATTAAAGAAGAGAGGGGGGTTAGAGTAACTAGTGTTCATGCATGCATTGGTAAACACATTTTTTGTGAAGAACGACATCATTAGTTGAGTACTTTTGCAGACTTCAAAAACTATTCCACCGCCTCTACTATCTTGCTAAGAGTAGGTGAAATTTTTGAATCGAGCCCTTTAAACTAGAAGGGAGGTAGTGGTACTCTAATAGCTAACCTTGTTGTGATGACAAGATAGGACATGGCACACACCTGGACGGAGGAACTAGTCTGCATTGTGCATTTAAGTTTTGTCTGAAGTCAATGTACCTCTACTTTCACCAGACTTATAGAAAAATGTAGTATCAACATTCACAATGTCAAATCAATATTTTTACACTCATTATAAAATGTAGTTCTTATACTCATTATAATAAGTATTGTAGATATTGATATTTTTAGTATAAATTTGGTCGTGGGATTTCATTGATGCCTGTCAAAGCGTGGAGGAAGCGGAGCTCAGGGCTTGCATTGCCGGTCTCTACATATGTATTTCTCTTCATAATCCTGTAATTTTAGAGACTGATTGCGCTTTTGTGGTAGCATCTCTTGCATCGGGGGACTATGACAGGTCTGCTATGCATGACCTGAAGATGAAAGCGTTGAGCATCTCAAAGTTGATCAACAATCTTCAATTGTCAAAGATTAGCCGTTCGGCCAATACGGTTGCACACTTAATCGCTAAGTATAGCTTTGATAATAGATTAGATGGTATTCTTGTAAATAACGTACCACCTTGTGTGGTGAATACTGTATCGAATGAGTGTATTGGTGTGGCTGGTTAATTAATATAAGGTGGTGTTAAAAAAAGTATAAATTTGGTCAGTCACTTTGCAAACGGTTGACGGGAGTAAAAAGGACCAGAGGGAGTATCATGCATGTGGAGTAGGAAAAAAATTGCTCATCTATAGCCGGTCGAAGTCTCAAAGGGCGCGACCGCGCGAGGGAGGCGAAGGTCGTGGGAGGCGCGACGGTTGACGGAATTAAGTGAAGTTACATCCACGCGCCGGCATGGCGTGTGAACAGGCAGAAGCTATACCGTCAGGACTACGATATGGGTCTAGTAGACATGACATCTAGTGGGTCCCGCATAGTTCTCGAGATCTCTTTGGGGTCTTGCAGCCGTTTATCCACCGGGAAAGCTAGCAACCCCATGTCGTTCGCACGCCCTACTCGTCCCCGTCTTCTACCTCACAACTGTTCGCTCCCAGTTGTCCCGTCCTTTCACATTAGTTCGCTCCTAGTTTTTGCGGGGTACAACAGTTCAACTTCTCCTAATCCTCCTCCAAAATCCATGGCCTCCAAAATCTCCATGGTCGCCACAGAGTACCAGGTTAGAGCCATCACCGGCGATCAGTTCATCGTCATCTACACATGTGGATCCGCGATGGTGAAAGCATGGCTTGCTCGCTTCCTATGCATGTTCAACAGTTCAACGGATGAGTGGGTCGCTGGGCTAGATGTTGAGTCACCACAGTCCTGGGACGAGAGAAGGATCTAAAGGACGAAGAGAGGAAGAAGCCCGCCGTGATCTAGGTTTGCGTACATAACGTTTGCTTGGTCTACCACATATGCCATGCCGACGCTGAGTGCCAGGATTTTAAGAACTTCCTCAAGGACAAAAGAGTGAAATTCGTTACTGTAGGCTTTAAGAACGACAGGGATGTCCTGCGTCGGATAGGTCTCGTGGTAGGCCAGCCCTTCGATCTCCAGAAGGCAAGCCTGGTGTCCTCCTCTCAACCTTCAATGCTGACCCTGGCAGCAGCCATGATTGATCCTTCATACGCTAAACTGAAGAAACCTCATCACGAGTTTCATCATGCATGGGAGTCGAAGACATTAGATGAAGATTACATCCTATACGGAGCAATGGATGCCTACCTTTGTTTAAATATCTACAAGGGTTGGATGAAGAAGCAGAGCCCAGTGTCCGGTTCAAGCAAAGAAGCGTCAGTGAAGAGGAAGAGGAAGAGGGACGAGGACAAAGTCGAGGACGTGGACTCGGACTCCGAGTAGGTGGCAGTGCCGTCGCTCATGCTGGTTCTACTGCAGTGTCAAGCGGACTAGTTACTTAGTTTATTTTCAAGGGTGTGTTGTGCTGAGGCCCCATCAGAACTATGTTTATGTTCTTTCTCGTTATTTGAACTCTTTAGTACGTACAATAGTACTAGTACTATGTCTTACTACTGTTCTTCTTGCAATTGGTACTACTGCTCATATCTTCGTGTTCCTACTGTACTTAATACGTTCGTACTAGTAGTATAATTTGGGTTAGTCGATTTGTGAAAGAAGTTTGACGGAGCGAAGGAAGAAAACGGCAGAAGAGGTGGAAGAAGCCCTTCTAGCCATCCATGTTGCATCAAACGGCTCACATGAGTCGACTGACCCAAATTGCTCCTTCAGATTGCAGGATCCACGTGGCATTCAAGGTCTCGAAGGTAGATTCCGCGTCCGCACCCGGTTTGCGGGCTCGACGCGCGTGCGATCGGCTTCCGTCGCGACAGCCACCATGCGCGCCTCCTCCATGCGGGCGGAGACGACAATGACACGTTAGTTCCTCCTCGCCGGCGTGCTGGAGCACATGCTCGTCCTCCTCTTTGTACGCTGCGTGCATAGACGCGGCTCCATCAGCTGCTCGCCTTCTTGGCAGCGCGTCGGCACGGCGAGGAGGGACTGCAGACAACGTGAGCGGGCGTGCCTTCGGCTTCATGGCACAGGGATGGCGGCGACACGGCGGTGATGGGCGAGAAATTGTTGGCCGGAGCAGGCGGGTGCCGGCATGCGCAACGGCGGCGGTGGCATATTGATGAGTGCGTGTGTGGGAGCTTACTTTAGTTTTATATAAGGTTGGTCAAACTTAAAAGAAAACCGTACTAGTACACGTAAACATTAGACTTAGGCAGCGCTTTTATTAGTTTTTTTTGAAGTTAGTACCACAGCCATGATACGAAATCCTGTGCAAGCGCGTGAACCGCGGCCGCGCAGTCGATCGAACGGTGCGTCACCGGTGTCGCGCTCGAAGGACATCCACCGAACCTTTTTGTGTGTGCGAAAATAATTCTCGAATATTACTCAACTTTTTTTTCCTGGGAAAGTTCTTGACGCTGCAATATTTCCATATATATGAAATTAGCTCCAGTTCGTGTTTATTTGGATTTGGACGTTTTAGGTGCGCCCTAGTTTTTTTAATACTTATTTTATGTGTGTGACTGAGAGAGAACGTGTGTATGTGTCCATATGTGTGTTGTGGCGGAAGGGCAATGTGGAGACGGTGTGCGTGTGATACAGACGTAGAGAGGTGTGAATGTGCAAATGATCATGCATGAGTGAGACATAGACAGATGCCGATACGTTGTGTATACATGAGAGAACGGTCTTCTAGTTTACTTGTGTGTGTGTGTGAGAGAGAGAGAGAGACAGAGAGATAGAGGAGCATCCGTAACACAACAACCATCTCTCTCAATTCGTCCGTCCCTCGCACAATCGCATGCAACACATGCATCAACGCGCACATTTTGACACCCTCACCCGGCCCCTGCCCACCTCAAGGCCCGCACAATCTCTTTGTGAATACCCATTTCTCTCCTTAGGTTTGTTTTCTCTCAATATCTCTCTCTCTCTCTCTCTCTCTCTCTCTCTCTCTCTCTCACACACACACACACAGCACAACACACACACACTCCCCCAAGCACACAATTCATCCCCATCCAAGGTTATACGGCGACCACTCTTGCTTGTGCTTCTTTGCACCCCAACATGCATAACACCTCAATCTTCAAAGAGGGCATCGAGCAGATCAAAGACGGCGACCACACCGCACTAGGGAATGCGGGGTCATTTGGAAGCAGGGTGATGTGACGACGGTTGACTGACTCCTCCCCCACCCCCTCTCTCTCTTGCACAAAATTACCAATCCCTCTCTCCCCCGCAAAAAATTGTCAATCCCTCAACCCACGAGATCCTTCCCCTCTCATCCATGTTTTTCCAGCTCTCTCATCAAACATGTTTTCTCTTCTCCTTCCACGTATACAGAATCCGGATGCACACGCATCTCACGTATATTACATGTCTCCATCTTTCTCACAGACCTAACTTCTTCCTCTCTCTTTCTCTCTCTATCTCTCTCTATCTCTCTCTCTCTCTGTCTCGTTAGGTTTGTCTCCTACTCTCTCGTCCACATACATACAATCTTTCCCGCCCTATCTGCTCCATCTTCAAAAGCTCTCTCTGCATGTTTCATTCACACATTGGGATATGTCAAAATGTTGCTTCTATAATGGCTGATGTAGAGTTATGGTTGTTTTTGTTGCATCCTACAAAGTAATAACTATGAAATGCATTTAGATTCTCATTTGACTGGGATTATGTGAGTTTGAGCATGTTCTGAAGTACTATAGACCTTGTATACATCTTGGGATTCGATAATGATTGTAACTATTGAATTGTATAGACCATTACATTCGAAGTGAATAGCCTAATATATTTATTTCACAATTTCAACAAATGATTAGTTCACTACAAAATAAGAAAACAAATGTGTACTCCCTCCGTTTTTATTTAAGTCCGCGTATTAGCATTGGTCAAAGTCAAGTTTTGTATACTCTCAGAAAGCTTATAACAAAAAATATTAACATATACAATAACAAATAAATACCATTAGATTCATTATTGAATGTACTTTCACATCATACATATTTGTTATGGTAAATGTTTATATTTTTCTATAAACTTGGTCAAACTTTAGGAAGTTTGACTTTGGTCAAACCTAATATGCAGAGTTTACTACTACTACTCGCTAGTTGCTTAGCCGAATCACTCAACACGCCGCACGGGGAGTCCAGTGTCACAAAATTTTGAGGTCGGCGGGAAAATCTCCCACGACCCTGATTTGAGCAGTGGGAAGTTACCATCATAGCCTTCGTAATAGGCCTACAGATGACGCTTGGTAGGGGGCTATTTTCATAACTTCAGGTTCACCCTACCTAGCCAACCCCACCCCGACACCCAGAGTAGTACACCTGAATACTCCCCATTTTCTATCCCCACCGCAAATAGACTTCTCCACGACACCACAACCTTCGTGCTCCTCCCCTTTACATCGGCGCACTCGTCCACCACAGCGCATCTGCCTCATCGATGACCTCGTACGCCGCACTAGAGCCGGTCCACCGTCGTCGTCGTACACGGAGGCTCTTCCCCAGCATCGTCTTCCACAGTCTCGGATATGCTTCCCGGAAGCCGATGCCAAGCGCAAAAGTACCACCGTCGTGGACAATGAACTGACTCCCGTTGCCGACCATGACTCACAGAGGCTGCCGCGACCATCGTTCTCCTCCTCGATTGGTAATGTGTGTATTGAATCACTTAGCAGTACATGTGCAGTTCCAATTTTGTTCATACATACCCTTCAAATTTCCTGGGTGCTATTGTTCCTGTAAAAGTAATTGGTAATAGCCTCCATTGTCCAACAGAATATCAGCTTGTAATTGTGCGTCGCTCCTGTATCGCGCTGTGCTTGGGTAGGTTTTTCATCTGCGCCCAGTAGTGTGGCAAATGATGGAAATGTTTTTAGAACTAGCAAGATGCCCATGCGTTGCGTGCATCAAGATGCATTTGTATGAGTAGTTTATCTTGTGGGAGAAAAGGATGAAGGAGGGAAGGCCTTATTTGCAAATCTGGAGAGGGGTATGGGTATCTTTTTGCAAAATTCCCATTTGTTTCCTTCCTATCTGTCAGATATAAATCGGACGGTCTATATTGCAAAAAAAAGTATAGAGAAAAAAAGTAGGCAGTAAAGGAAGTAGAGATAAATATTAAATATTAAATATTAAATAAACATAACAGTAGAGAAGAGAGTAGAGATAGCAGAGACGTCGGGAAAGGATCGCGCGTGCAAGGGAAAAAGCGGCCGGGCGTGCGCTAGTTTTGGCACGCAGCGTCTGGCGCGCTTTACAAAATCCAACGCCCTCCCACCGCTCTGTGCCTTGCCACCGCTCTCTCCCTGCTTTTTTTCGCCTCGCCATCACCGCGCCACCATGCTGCCGCGTCACCAGGAAACTTGGGGATACCGTGGCGTCCGCGCACGCCCCTCCTGTGGCTTCTCCGCCGAGATCCGGTTCTGCGGGATGCGCCTCGGCCTCGGCAATTTCGACACCGCCAACGAGGTCACCCGGGCGTACGACGCGGCGGCGTGGTGCCTCCGGTGGCCTGCTAGAACATTGAACTTCCCCAACATGCCGATGTGGGAGCAGGCGCAGGAGCTCGCGCCTCTGCCACGGCTTGGCACCGACGAGGATCGTCGCGACAACCGGAGGCGGGAGCACCGTCTCAGCATCGCCGAGATGGACGAGGAAGCCATGGCGCTGTGGCGCCAAAACTTCCCGCAGGACATGATCAACGAGCGCCAGTTCTACGCGCAAAGGAGGGCGGAGAGGGATAAGAGGATGGCGGAGCGAGCCGCCTCTCGCGAGGACAAGCGTAGGGAAAAAGTGGACGCTCAATTCAACATGAGGCTAGGAGCAGCATTACCCTTGGAATCCAATGGCGATCGGTATCTTCACGCCTACAGTCAGACGTCAGAGGAGGACATCACCGAGGAGGAGTCGGACGATGAGGAGTAGTTGAATTATCTTTTTTTATCTATCTATGCTGAGAACTATCCTCTACTCTCTAGTATCTACTTCTCGATCTCAGCACTGTAAACGCTTTTTTAAAGCGCCACGCATTGCGATTCTGTTGGAGATGCTCTAACATGGCAGACGAGTGCTTTAATGTTGCCCACAAGATGCGCGAGTATTACTAGTAGTATATTTTTCTTGCCATGTTGAGATTTTAAAACCACGAGTGCGAACATGCAGAGGAGCAATGAAGACCAAACATGGGATATTCGGGACATCTTCAAGGAGCGTGGCAAGTTAAAGTGGAGCTGCACCGAACCTGTAAAACGAGCTTTGGTAAGTAACACCCTTTCAATTACTTTCGTTTAGCCTCGTGTTCTTCGATGTGTATATGTTGTAGTTTCTGTTTGTCTTAAGTGTAGTGTTCTTCGATGTGTAATAAGAAGAGTCTTAATCGTCCTAATGCTTTCGTTTTTAGCTTGATGTAGGAAGTGGGTATTCTCGCCTTGTAGTCTATTTTTATATTTCTCTTCCTTTTGAATTCACTTCTCCGAGTCCCATTTATCTGGCTTCTACTAAATGGATCTAGGTTGCTCTGAGTATTGATCTAAAAAAGAAGTAACTTCATACCAGGATGTAGTTCCCGCGAGGAGGGAAGTATGGTCAACCTCGAGATCATGTTTCCAAAATGAGGCTGGATTACACACAAGGTGCCAGTTCCCTAAAGATGCTGGATTAGACGGTGCAAATTCCCAGATGATGCTTGATTACACACAAGCCAGGTGGAGTCTTCAGCTGTTCGTGTCCTCGTGGCATTAGTAAAGGCTGAAAGAAAGCGTGCAACAGCCCTTGAGAATGTAGCTGAGTTCCTGAAGAAGCGAAAAGAGCAATCAGATGCTCTCTTCACCCAAGCCAAAGAAGAGATGGAAGAAGCCAGAAATAAGCTAGCAGAGGCAGAGCAGGCTAGGCGTCTCCTGCTATCTAAAATTGTTGTCAATACAAAATTTCCTTCATAATAGCTAGGTTCAAATGTTTATCCAGTCAGCATGCCTGTTGTGATGTCTGTGCATCTACTGATGTGGCACAAAATGTTTTTTGGGTCATGTAATAACAACAATTACTTTCCAAACAATAACAGACGAAGCGTTGGACATGGTATAGTTCACGTGCAAGCCCGACATTCCAAGTTCAACTTCCACATCAAACTAATGTTCATAGATATCTGCACATTCATACATAATGTCCACAACCATGATTCACTTCAAAGCCAAAAAAAATGTGAGGAGAGTTATAAATATAGAAAAACCTCTACTAGTTCCTGCTACCAGTGTGAGCACAACAAGTCAAGACCATGCATAAATTAATTATATTTTAGTCATTTTTTGTGTTCTAAAATGCCTGTCGGCTCGCGGAAGGACGTGTTGCCGGAACACGCGCGGATTCAATGAAGGCAGACAGGGCAGTCTTAAGCTGGTTGCACGTGGCGAGGAGGCGTGCTCAGCCGGGCCTGCAGCAAGTGCGGCCCTCTTGGCCGGCGCGTCGGTTCAATGCCTGCGCTATGAGAGGTCGCGTCCGTGTCAGAGCAATCACTCCCTCCAGTCCTTTTTTGTTTGGGTATACCAAAATCTCGTTTTCCATTCACATTTTGCAAGTAAAATTCATGGACAAACTTTGACCCAAAGTACAATGGCGACTAGTAAACTGGAATGGAGGTAGTAGTTTTTTTAATCAAAGAAGGGTTTCCCCTTCCGATTTTCATTACTGAAAACCAACACCTAAATCTAAACCATAGTATTTTCCCTAGAACTACCAGGTTCAACATCTCGCAACATAAACCCATACAACCATACGCCAAGGAGGTATGTAGTACTATGAATTACATTTTCGCTCCATACCAATCGTTCTAAAAACTACTTACTACTTATATGTGCAATTGAAAATCGAAACTCTTAACCTTGCTAAAAAACAATATTTTAAACGTGGCTACTCAATCGGTGGCAACTGGCGAGCCACCGCGTGCCAAGTCGTTCACCTATGGTCCCGACCATCAACTCCTACGGATCAAATTATCACGCGAGCTGACTATTCCTACAAAGGTGCTCCACCACGTACCCGGTACCCGCGAATGCAGCAATCGTGTACCGAGGATTTTAGGGTTTATTTGTTAACGTCGCCTTTACGTAACACTCATGTGTGCGAGATAGCGAGAGGCCGACTGCGTGTGTGCGCCTCTTCTCTTCGTATATGTACTCCACCATTTGTCTGGTGTCCAAAAAATTATAAGAACTACTAGCAATGTGCCAATGCGTTGCCACACGATCAAAGTAGATTAATACATATTCACCGATTTGATAGAAAAAAAGTCTAGTTTTGAAATACGTATATCACTAAAAATATGTTATGTTTCACTCAAAATATATTCCTTTGGCGGTTTTGATGAGATAAGGGAGGAATGTTATTGGTTTCAAGATTCGAGAAGTGGTATATGTCTAATTTATACTCTTACTAGCAAGATGCCTGTGCGTTGCACGGAACATCAAGATCTTGTGGGAGAGAAGGATGAATGAGGGAAGGCCTTATCTGCAAATGTGGTGAAGAGTGCGGGTAAATTGCCATATTTTCCTTCCTATCCGTCAGATATAAATCAGACGACCTACATTGCAGGATGGCAGGCCCACCATCATCACCAACTCTATTTTTTATCCCTACTCTTATAAAAAGCATTGCCGGTGATGATCGTGTGCCTGCCATCCTGCAATATAGGTCGTCCGATCTATATCTGACGGATAGGAAGGAGACTATGGCAATTTTGCAAAAAGATACCCACACCCCTCCCCACATTTGCAAATAAGGCCTTCCCTCGTTTATCCTTTTCCCCCACAACATAAACTACTCATACAAATGCATCTTGATGTTCCGTGCAATGCATGGGCATCTTGCTAGTTGTTGCAAAAAGCCCATTTGTGTGTGAGAGAGAGGGAGAGTGGAGGAGGACGGAGTGCATGTGTGACAAAGACACAAGGAGTGTGTGTGCGATAGGTATCAGCTTAAAATGAGGCGATAGTGTGTGTGTGTGCATGATCGAGAGGGCGTGTCTCAAGAAGGGAAGAAAAATCTACATAGATACAAGGAGCAGGAGAGAGACATGTATGCGATGGTGGAAGCACGAGTGTGTGGGTGTATAAACCTATCTAGAGGCTAGCTAGTCGATAAATGTTTGTGAGAGAAATACGAGTCGGGGTGCGAAAGCGAGAGTTTTGTGTGTGCGAGAGAGAGACAGTAGTCGGGAAGGGGAGTGGAAGCAGGAGTTGTGTGTGTGTCTGTGCAAGAGAGAGAGGAGACGGTAGTCGGGGTTGTCTGGTCAGTAAACAAATGAATAATATCAGTCTGGGATGGAGATGAAAAGGAGACCGCAACAAATGTTGTGTCTACAGGAGAGAGAGAGAGAGAGAGAGAGAGAGAGAGAGAGAAATTTTAGTGGTATGAGTCATATGTAGAGACATATAGGGTGTGTGAGTGAATCCCATAGAGAGAAAGACAAAGTGAAAGACGAGTGGAGACTGTGTGTGTGGTGGAGAAAAAGAAAGCTTAGGTACCGAGTGATACCAGAGAACAGTAGAGACGTGAGAGATAATGAAAACCGTGTAATGTATAATGATAGGGAGAGTGTGACACTTCTCAAGGGAGACGTTGAGAGACCATGTTTGCGAGGATAGGAGAAACATGAAGTGAGCGTGCGGGTGAGCTGGAGAAAAGAGAGTGATAGCTACCTGAAGGAGCATGCATGCGAGAGAGATAGGCATGAAAGGAGTAAACAAAAAGGGGATTCAAATATTTGAATTCGAGATGATGATACATGTAATCCATACTTGAACCAAAATTGATCTACCAAACATGCATACTCATATGAATTCACGCACATCTATGTTATTAAATATGTAGATATTACTGTAAGTGCATCTAGTGCCACCCCTAGTTGGTTTTGGAGTATTGACGACAAAGTTGGTTGATGGACTAATGCGTTTGTGAGAATTGCAGGATAACGCAGGTAGTGTCCCTCATTGATTCGGTTTACCTACCGGAGATGACCCCTAAAAATGTAGGAAGACATTGAAGACAATGGTGGTATGAGAAGATATTCATATTGAAGACTATGACATGAGAAGACATTACTTGAAGACTATGGAGCGTGAAGACTGTGTGTTTTCGTTGTTCCCTTTTCTTCTTTGTTGAGTCATAGGAACCACCGTACTGTTAAGTGGGGTCCAAGTGAACTAAGTCAGAGTGACTGAAGTGATGCTCAACCCAAATCCTATGTCTTCGGGCGAAGACAATGAGAGAAAATCTTATCCAGAGCTGAATGAGTCAGCTTTGCTTGTAGCCCAAGTAAAGTTGCCGTGTGTGTTTGAAATCTGACCGTTGGAACACATGTCAGTTCCTTAGTGACCCAGGGTCATTTCGGACAAATCAGGTCGGGTTACCTTGTGGCTATAAATAGCCCACCCCTACACCATAAATTGGTGGCTGCTTAGAGTTAGTTTATGGCTTTTGTCGTTTGAGAGCAACCCACCTCGAAGCATTTGAGAGAGAGAAATCCTTGCGAGGACAAAGCCCAAACACCCAGAGCCAAAGAGTGTTAGGCATCACTGAAGTCTTTCTGTCTTTGTGACCTGAAGAATTATTACACTTGAGGACTATGTATCCTCCAGCCGGTTAGGCGTCGCGTTCTAAGCATCCAAGAGTCATTGTGGATTGCCGGTGAACGAAGTCTGTGAAGGTTTGGAAGTCAACCTTGAAGACTTACCAGAGTGATTGGGCGAGGACTGGGTGTTCTTAGCTCAAGGGGAATAAGGTGAAGACACGGTCTTCTAAGTTAAATCTCAGCCTCCCTAACCAGACGTACAGTTGTCACAGCAACTGGAACTGGTCCAACAAATCATGTGTCTTCAACGAGCAACTGGTTCTATCCCTTTCCATCCTTTACTTAAGTTTGTCTTCGTGAAGTCACTGCCCATATGTCTATCTGTTTGACTTCATTGTTTGACTAATACTGTTGATTGGCTTCATACTATCTTCCATCCTGATCCTTACTACTTAGCTGCTATTAGTCCTGTACTTTCACATCATTGCATACTTTACTATGGCTTTCTTATGGTAGTTTATATTCCGCTGCATATCAACTAGGTCATTTCTATTGTTTGTCTTCGAAACTTCCAAGTTTTGAAGACTTTCATAAAATTCGCCTATTCACCCCCCTCTAGTCGATACTAGCACTTTCAATTGGTATCAGAGCGAGGTACTCCCTTGTTCTATGTGATTCAGTTTAACCACCTGGAGTTTCAGCTATGTCGACTGCAGGGATAATCAAAGTCTCCGCTGCGTGTCCGGTGTTTGATGGAACTGAATATCCCTACTGGAAGAATAAGATGCGCATGCATCTTGAAGCCATTGATGTCGACCTCTGGTATGTCGTCAGGAACGGCGTTCCCAAAACTGGTGAAGGTGTCACCCACACTGATGTCAAGAAGTTCATTCAACTGGACTCTACTGCAAAGAACATCATCTGTGGTCATCTGACCAAAGGACAATATGGCCATGTGAGTGCTCTGGAAACGTCGAAGCTAGTCTGGGACTGGCTATCCAAGGTCAATGAAGGCGTCTCAACCCGGAGAGATCAAAGGATAAGTGTTCTTCGCAACCTCTTCAACCGCTTCAAGAGAACCGACAATGAAAATGTCCACCTCACGTTTGATCGTCTGACTGACATCACAAATGAGCTTCAAGCTCTTGGTGCCACTAAGATCACCAAGCATGAAATCATCAAGACACTGCCGAGATCACTTGACAGCTCCTTCGACACCCTTGCCCTCATGATACAAGAACGTCCTGACTTCAAGACACTCGATCCGTCTAATATACTTGAGAGGCTCAACACACATGAGTTTCAGCTTTCTGAGAAAAGAAATATCTATGGTCCCAATTATGGCCGAACTCGCGCCTTGAAGGCAAAAGTGGTTTCCTCATCTGAAGAAGAATCTGACTGCGGTTCTGATGATCCTGAAGACATTGGAAAGGAACGTGCCATGCATGTGAAAATCGGAACTCTTAACCTCGCTAAAAAACGATATTTTAAACGTGGCTACTCAATTTGTGGCAACTGGCGAGCCACCGCGTGCCAAGTCGTTCACCTGTGGTCCCGACCATCAACTCCTACGGATCAAATTATCACGCGAGCTGACTATTCCTACAAAGGTGCTCCACCACGTACCCGATACCCGCGAATGCAGCAATCGTGCACCTAGGATTTTAGGGTTTATTTGTTAACGTCGCCTTTACGTAACACTCATGTGTGCGAGATAGCGAGAGGCCGACTGCGTGTGTGCGCCTCTTCTCTTCGTATATGTACTCCACCATTTGTCTGGTGTCCAAAAAATTACAATAACTACTAGCAATGTGCCAATGCGTTGCCACACTATCAAAGTAGATTAATACATATTCACTGATTTGATAGAAAAAAGTCTAGTTTTGAAATACGTATATCACTAAAAATATGTTATGTTTCACTCAAAATATATTCCTTTGGCGGTTTTGATGAGATAAGGGAGGAATGTTGTTGGTTTCAAGATTCGACAAGTGGTATATGTCTAATTTATACTCTTACTAGCAAGATGCCTGTGCGTTGCACGGAACATCAAGATCTTGTGGGAGAGAAGGATGAATGAGGGAAGGCCTTATCTGCAAATGTTGTGAAGAGTGCGGGTAAATTGCCATATTTTCCTTCCTATCCGTGAGATATAAATCGGACGACCTACATTGCAGGATGGCAGGCCCACCATCATCACCGACTCTATTTTTTATCCCTACTCTTATAAAAAGCATTGTCGGTGATGATCGTGTGCCTGCCATCCTGCAATATAGGCCGTCCGATCTATATCTGACGGATAGGAAGGATACTATGGCAATTTTGCTAAAAGATACCCACACCCCTCCCCACATTTGCAAATAAGGCCTTCCCTCGTTTATCCTTTTCCCCCACAATATAAACTACTGATACAAATGCATCTTGATGTTCCGTGCAATGCATGGGCATCTTGCTAGTTGTTGCAAAAAGCCCATGTGTGTGTGAGAGAGAGGGAGAGTGGAGGAGGACGGAGTGCATGTGTGACAAAGACACAAGGAGTGTGTGTGTGATAGGTATCAGCTTAAAATGAGGCGATAGTGTGTGTGTGTGCATGATCGAGAGGGCGTGTCTCAGGAAGGGAAGAAAAAGCTACATAGATACAAGGAGCGGGAGAGAGACATGTATGCGATGGTGGAAGCACGAGTGTGTGGGTGTATAAACCTATCTAGAGGCTAGCTAGTCGATAAATGTTTGTGAGAGAAATACGAGTCAGGGTGCGAAAGCGAGAGTTTTGTGTGTGTGAGAGAGAGACAGTAGTCGGGAAGGGGAGTGGAAGCAGGAGTTGTGTGTGTGTGTCTGTGCGAGAGAGAGAGGAGACGGTAGTCGGGCTTGTCTGGTCAGTAAACAAATGAATAATATCAGTCTGGGATGGAGATGAAAAGGAGACCGCAACAAATGTTGTTTCTACAAGAGACAGAGAGAGAGAGAGAGAGAGTAATTTTAGTGGTATGAGTCATATGTAGAGACATATAGGGTGTGTTAGTGAATCCCATAGAGAGAAAGACAAAGTGAAAGACGAGTGGAGACTGTGTGTGTGGTGGTGAAAAAGAAAGCTTAGGTACCGAGTGATACCAGAGAATAGTAGAGACGTGAGAGATAATGAAAACCGTGTAATGTATAATGATAGGGAGACTGTGACACTTCTCAAGGGAGACGTTGAGAGACCATGTTTGCGAGGATAGGAGAAACATGAAGTGAGCATGCGGGTGAGCTGGAGAAAAGAGAGTGATAGCTACCTGAAGGAGCATGCATGCGAGAGAGATAGGCATGAAAGGAGTAAACAAAAAGGGATTCAAATATTTGAATTCGAGATGATGATACATGTAATCCATACTCGAACCAAAATTGATCTACCAAACATGCATACTCATATGAATTCACGCACATCTATGTTATTTAATATGTAGATATTACTGTAAGTGCATCTAGTGCCACCCCTAGTTGGTTTTGGAGTATTGACGACAAAGTTGGTTGAGGGACTAATGCGTTTGTGAGAATTGCAGGATAACACAGGTAGTGTCCCTCATTGATTCGGTTTACCTACCGGAGATGACCCATAAAAATGTATGAAGACATTGAAGACAATGGTGATATGAGAAGATATTCATATTGAAGACTATGACATGAGAAGACATTACTTGAAGACTATGGAGCGTGAAGACTGTGTGTTTTCGTTGTTCCCTTTTCTTCTTTGTTGAGTCATAGGAACCACCGTACTGTTAAGTGGGGTCCAAGTGAACTAAGTCAGAGTGACTGAAATGATGCTCAACCCAAATCCTATGTCTTCGAGCGAAGACAATGAGAGCAAATCTTATCCAGAGCTGGATGAGTCAGCTTTGCTTGTAGCCCAAGTAAAGTTGCCGCGTGTGTTTGAAATCTGACCGTTGGAACACGTGTCAGTTCCTTAGTGACCCTGGGTCATTTCGGACAAATCCGGTCGGGTTGCCTTGTGGCTATAAATAGCCCACCCCCTATACCATAAATTGGTGGCTGCTCAGAGTTAGTTTACGACTTTTGTCGTTTGAGAGCAACCCACCTCGAAGCATTTGAGAGAGAGAAATCCTTGCGAGGACAAAGCCCAAACACCCAGAGCCAAAGAGTGTTAGGCATCACTGAAGTCTTTCTGTCTATGTGACCTGAAGACTTATTACACTTGAGGACTGTGTATCCTCCAGCCGGTTAGGCGTCGCGTTCTGAGCATCCAAGAGTCATTGTGGATTGCCGGTGAACAAAGTCTGTGAAGGTTTGGAAGTCTACCTTGAAGACTTACCAGAGTGATTGGGCGAGGACTGGGTGTCCTTAGCTCAAGGGGAATAAGGTGAAGACACGGTCTTATGAGTTAAATCTCAGCCTCCCTAACCAGACGTACAGTTGTCACAGCAAGTGGAACTGGTCCAACAAATCATGTGTCTTCAACGAGCAACTGGTTCTATCCCTTTCCATCCTTTACTTAAGTTTGTCTTCGTGAAGTCACTGCCCATATGTCTATCTGTTTGACTTCATTGTTTGACTACTACTGTTGATTGGCTTCATACTATCTTCCATCCGAATCCTTACTACTTAGCTGCTATTAGTCCTGTACTTTCACATCATTGCATACTTGAGTATGGCTTTCTTATGGTAGTTTATCTTCCGCTACATATCAACTAGGTCATTTCTGTTGTTTGTCTTTGAAACTTCCAAGTTTTGAAGACTTCCATAAAAATCGCCTATTCACCCCCCCTCTAGTCGATACTAGCACTTTCAATTGGTATCAGAGCGAGGTACTCCCTTGTTCTGTGTGATTCGGTTTAGCCACCTGGAGTTTCAGCTATGTCGACTGCAGGGATAATCAAAGTCTCCGCTGCCTGTCCGGTGTTTGATGGAACTGAATATCCCTACTGGAAGAATAAGATGCGCATGCATCTTGAAGCCATTGATGTCGACCTCTGGTATGTCGTCAAGAACGGCGTTCCCAAAACTGGTGAAGGTGTCACCCCCACTGATGTCAAGAAGTTCATTCAACTGGACTCTACTGCAAAGAACATCATCTGTGGTCATCTGACCAAAGGACAGTATGGCCATGTGAGTGCTCTGGAAACGTCGAAGCTAGTCTGGGACTGGCTATCCAAGGTAAATGAAGGCGTCTCAACCCAGAGAGATCAAAGGATAAGTGTTCTTCGCAACCTCTTCAACCGCTTCAAGAGAAACGACAATGAAAATGTCCAGCTCACGTTTGATCGTCTGACTGACATCACAAATGAGCTTCAGGCTCTTGGTGCCACTAAGATCACCAAGCATGAAATCGTTAAGACACTGCTGAGATCACTTGACAGCTCCTTCGACACCCTTTCCCTCATGATACAAGAACGTCCTGACTTCAAGACACTCGATCCGTCTGATATACTTGAGAGGCTGAACACACATGAGTTTCAGCTTTCTGAGAAAAGAAATATCTATGGTCCCAATTATGGCCGAACTCGCGCCTTGAAGGCAAAAGTAGTTTCCTCATCTGAAGAAGAATCTGACTGCGGTTCTGATGATCCCGAAGACATTGGAAAGGAACTTGCCATGCTTGTGAAGAAGTTTCAGAGGTTCACCAAGAAGAAGGGCTTCAGAAAGTCTTCACGATCCAGCTCCAAGAATGATGAAGCTTCCACCCATGACCACAAGAAGAGAACCTGCCGCAAGTGCAAGAAACCTGGTCACTACTTATCTGAGTGTCCAAAGTGGGACAATGAGAAGAAGAAGAAGAAGAGCAAGGAATATGATTCTGATGACAAGAAGAAGAAGAAATCCTCAAAGTCTTCTTCCAAGTCTTCATCACACAAGAAGAGCTCATCAGGCAAGGCTCATGCCTTTGTTGGCAAGGAAATGGATTCAGAGGAGGAGTCTGCTTCTGAGGAGGCGGAGGTGGAATCTGGAGAGGAGTCCGACCCTGGCGTTGCAAGTCTGGCTCTAGCCACAGCCTATGTTGCCAAGTCCATCTTCAACACTGAAGGCAATGACTTCCACACCAACGCTGAAGCTGATGACATGGACAATCTTGCTCCCACCTACTGCTTCATGGCACGCGGTGCCAAGGTAAAATCACGCGATGCTTATTTTCAAACATCAAGTGAAGATGACTCTGATTGTGAATCCAAACCTAGCTACAAAGCACTTGCTAAAATTGCTACTGAACAACAAAGGGCTATAGAACATACTCAAAAACTGTTAGACAAAAGTGATGACCTGTTGGACGTGGAAATGACACGTTCACAGTCCTTAGTAGAAGACATAAAAAATCTTCATGCTAAGTACCAAGAACTTGAAAGTCTTCATGAGACGCTCTCAACCACATATGAAAAGCTCTCCTATGATTATCTTCAAAGGAAGCAAGAGCTTGAGAAATTGAAAGCGACTCATGAAGATCTTCAAACAGAGAATGAGTCACTTCACGCTCAACAGATCAGTCCCGCTCAGGATGGATTTGAACCACCATGTTTAAAATCCATTGAGTGTGATAACGCTACATCTGTTGCTGAATGTTCCACTGCTGCTGCTGTTTCATTGTCTTCAACTACTGATGTGGTTACTAACCCCTCTGCGGAGGATACCACTAGTATTGCTGATGAAAATGCTAGGTTGAAGACATTGCTTGAAACAGGGATGTACAAAAGTTTGAAGGGACATCAGACACTCTGTGATGTCCTCAAAAAGCAGATCCTGAACCGAAACCCTAGGAAAGAGGGTGTTGGGTTCGAGAGGAAAATGAATGCTGATGGTTCCTATTGGAAGCCTGAGCAGTATCCCAAAACCACATGGGTTGCTGCAAAGGAACCTTTAGTGGATCCATCTACTTTATCTGGATTTACCTGTGCTAATCCTATTATCATTGATGAATCCTTTGATGCAAACTATAAACTGTTCAAAAATCAGTATGGTGAAGTGTTTGCCAGGTATATTGGTACTAACTGCAGGAATGGACCTCCTACGAAGAAGATCTGGGTTCCCAAAAGCTGCCTTGAGAATCTTCCAGTGAATGTCATCATGACACCACCAGGGAAGAAGACAAACCCCAGACCAAAGGCATCATATGGTCCAACGACTACTTACGAACACATGACTCACTTGAGTCACCCTAACACCAATGTTTTGCAGGGAAATCATACTCAGACTCATGAATATGAGCATGTGTCTTCAAACCGCTATGTTCATAGAACTAAGAACTTTTCTGCTTATTCACATGAGTATCATTCATCTCCTGCAAGGCTATTTGCTAGGGCTTCAAAGCCGAAATTCTTAGATGCTGCACTTAGACTCATTGCTTCTAAGCCACCCCTAAAAATGTGGGTGGTGAAGAAGAATTAACTCTCTTTTGCAGAATGTGGTCTCCAGCCAGCAATCAATGGCATCCGATATTATAGCTGGGGACCTGAAACATAAAGGGACGCATGATAAAATGACTTACTATGTATTCCACATATGGATCTCTTATCTATCATACTGTGTGTTCTAATCTTGATCTAAGCTGTGATAATCCTTGTGTGCGTAAAATGCTTATGCTTCACAACATACATTGTGAAGCCTATCCTCCTAACTGCACTGTAGGGCATGTCACCAAAAGCTTCAGAATGGATTATTGACAGCGGATGCACTAATCATATGACTGGTGATCGAAGTCTTCTCATGGACTCAACCCTACGTCCATCCGACAAGAGCCAAATCACATTTGCTGACACTGGTAAAAGCAAAGTATTGGGTCTAGGTAGAGTTGCAATCTCTAGGGATCAACACATGGATAAAGTGATGCTTGTTGAATCCCTTGGGTTCAACTTAATGTCTGTCTCAATGCTTTGTGACTTAAACATGATTGTGCTATTTGGAAAATATCGTTGCCTTGTACTAATGGAATCTGACAAGTCTCTAGTCTTTGAAGGGTATCAAAAAGATGATCTATACGTGGTAGATTTCTCAGCAGGTCCACAGCTTGCCGTATGTCTTCTCACAAAAGCTTCAGAATGCTGACTCTGGCATCGAATGCTAGGACATGCAGGCATGAGGAACTGACACTCACTTGTCAAGAAGAAGCATGTCATTGGCATCGAAGATGTCAAGTTCAAGAAGGATCATCTGTGTGGTGCCTGTGAAGCTGGAAAGATTACAAGGGCAAAGCACCCCTCGAAGACAATCATGACAACATCTCAACCCTTCGAGCTGTTACACATGGACTTATTTGGACCTACTCACTACTCCACCCTCACAACAACTGGCTGTCTCTATGGCTTCGTCATTGTTGATGACTACTCAAGATAAACATGGGTTCATATAATTCTTTACAAGACTGAAGTGCAAGATGTCTTCAGGCGCTTCGCAAATCGAGCAATGAACAATTATGGCGTGAAGATCAAGCATATCAAAAGTGACAATGGCACTGAATTCAAGAACACAGGACTTGATCTGTATCTGGATACAATGGGAATCACTCATGAGTTCTCTGCTCCGTACACACCTCAGCAAAATGGCATCATTGAGCGCAAAAACAGAACCCTCATTGAGATGGCTCGAACAATGCTAGATGAATACAAGACACCAAGAAAGTTCTGGCCTGAAGCTATTGATACAACCTGTCACATCATCAACCGTGTGTACATCCATAAGCTTCTGAACAAAACATCCTATGAGCTCCTTACTGGCAAGAAGCCAAATGTCAGTTACTTCAGAGTATTTGGAGCTAGATGCTGGATCAAGGATCCCCATCACAAGTCAAAATTTGCACCTAAGGCTCATGAAGGCTTCATGCTTGGCTATGGAAAGGACTCACACTCCTACAGAGTCTTCAACCTCTTTCTCTATAAGATTGTTGAAACTGTGGATGTGAAATTTGATGAAACGAATGGTTCACAAAGAGAAATTCTGCCAAGTACACTAGATGAAGCTCCTCCAAGCGAATCTATCAAGCTGATGGGAACTGGTGATATCATGCCTTCTGAAGCAGAAACTGAAGAGGAACTCATCATCTCTGCACCAAATCTACCTGAAGACACTGCTCAGACCGAAGACAATCCTCCCAATGATGACAATGATCAGGAAGATCAAAATCTTCGTCCTGTTCATCCTCGTGTTGCAAATGAAGTACAAATCGAGAAGATAATTGATAGTATCAACGCGCCTGGTCCGCTTACTCGCTCAAGAGCAACACAATTAGCAAACTTCTGTGGGCACTTTTCATTTGTGTCAATACCAGAACCCAAGAAAGTTGCTGAAGCCTTTATGGAACCTGAATGGATTCAAGCCATGCAAGAAGAACTTCAACAGTTCAAGCTGAATAATGTTTGGAAACTTGTCAAGCGACCTGACCCTCATATGCATAACATTATTGGAACAAAATGGATATATCAAGACAAGCAAGATGAGCATGGTCAAGTCATCAGAAAAAAGCACGTCTTGTGGCTCAAGGATATACTCAAGTTGAAGGAACTGACTTCGATGAAACATTTGCTCCTGTTGCTAGGCTTGAAGCTATTCGCATACTACTAGCCTATGCTAATCATCACAACATCTTGCTATATCAAATGGATGTGAAAAGTGCATTTCTCAATGGCAAGATTGACGAAGAAGTATATGTCGCACAACCACCTGGCTTTGAAGATCCAAAACATCCTGATATGGTGTACAAGTTAAACAAAGCACTGTATGGCCTCAAACAAGCTCCTCGCGCATGGTATGATACAATCAAAGACTTCCTGAAGAGCAAAGGCTTCAAACCAGGATCCCTCGATCCCACACTCTTCACGAAGACATATGATGGCGAACTGTTTGTGTGCCAAATATATGTGGATGACATTATCTTCGGCTGAACCAACCAGAAGTATAGTGATGAGTTTGGATACATGATGCAAGAGCAATATCAAATGTCCATGATGGGTGAGCTGAAGTTCTTCCTTGGTCTTCAAATTCGTCAGCAAAGCAATGGCATCTTCATATCTCAAGAAAAATACCTCAAAGATTGTCTGAAGAAGTTTGGAATGGAAGACTGTAAAGGCTACACGACGCCAATGCCTGCCAAACACCACATTGGCCCCAACGACAATGGTAAAGAGTTCGATCAAAAGGTATACCGCTTCATGATTGGTTCTTTACTTTATCTATGTGCATCTAGGCCAGATATTATGCTTAGTGTTTGCATGTGTGCTCGATTTCAAGCAGCACCAAAGGAATCACATCACTTAGCTGTGAAGCGAATTCTTCGATATTTGGCTTACACCACAACACTCGGATTATGGTATCCCAAGGGCTCAAAATTTGATTTGGTTGGATTCTCGAATGCTGATTATGCTGGTGACAAGGTGGATCGCAAGTCTACATCAGGCACATGTCATTTTCTTGGTCGATCACTTGTTTGTTGGTCTTCAAAGAAGCAGAATTGTGTATCACTCTCAACTGCTGAATCTGAATACATTGCTGTTGGATCCTGTTGTGCTCAGCTTCTATGGATGAAGCAAACTCTCAAGGACTATGGCATCAACCTGAAACAAGTGCCTCTCTTCTGCGACAACAAAAGTGCCATCAAGATAGCCAACAATCCAGTCCAACACTCGAAGACAAAGCACATTGAAATTCGTCATCACTTTCTCAGAGATCATGTCATGAAGAAAGATATCGATATCATTCACGTCAACACTGAAGAGCAACTGGCAGATATCTTCACAAAGCCCTTGGATGAGAAAAGGTTTTGTAAGTTACGGTGTGAGCTAAATATCTTGGAATCCTGTAATGTCCTGTGGTCAAGCACACATCCTAACACTTATGCATGTTGATGACTTAGATGTGAAACACACAAAGAAATGTATATCTTCAATCAATTAAGATTTACACTCTGAGTGTGAATACATTAACATGGAATTTGACTTCGGAGCACCGCGATAGTTGTGCGCCGTGTCTGGGTCTAATACTTCCTATACGGTGGGTAATGCCACCACCAAATTTCTCCGTTTTAAGTGTTTCTCTCATGGCGTTACTTGTGCAAAGACTTCACCTTTGGTTTGTCTTCAGTTTCAATTTATCTTCATGATTTTCTGCGCTATGATGATTTGATTTCATATATATATATATATATATATATATATATATATATATATATATATATATATATATATATATATTATTAGTGTTCTGTCCTCTACAGCATTCACTTATAGCTATGTCTTCAAGTTGAATCTTTTGAACTAAGTGAATGTGATCGGACCCTAACCTCTCTATGCTTTCTATCTCAAACACTATCTGTCCAAATCATATGCATTCTATTGAAACTGTCGAATGTCTTCTCTGCGTCCTAGTCAGTAGAAGGCAAAGAGACAAACATTAAATCTGTTTTAAATGACTTATCTTTATTGTTGAAATCCGGAGAAGAAGGAACAACTCTCCGACATGCCTGGCGGGCATGGGAACGTGGGACAACTCCGAGTATGTTGCATGCTTGCAACGTGCCCCTCAGATGTGAACCGCCAGGGGCACCAGCTAATTGCGCCGTGCTGCTCACCTACTTATAAATACTTGTCCCCTGTGGTAAAGAAATCCTTCTTCCACCTCCCCACCTCGTCAAAACCCTAGCGCCACCGCTAGCTCTCGACGACACCGGCGACGAAGCGCTTAGCTGCCGCGACTTCTCCGACGCCGTCCTCACGCTGACCGCAGACATCATCCTCTCCGCCGTCACCGTAGGTGTCCTCCGTCACCAAGTTAGGGCACGGTGGGCTGAACTGCTCGGTCTCCTATTCATCCCATCTAGCAGTTCTTCGTGCGGTAATTATAACTCTATTTTTACCACCTTTTTGATCTTCAAGATTCATCCTATTTACCAAAAGTGGTTTCAGCTTATTCAATGTTAGATCTATTCTGTCCGCATCTCATACTGCCTAGTCAATTCACTTAGATTTCCTGTCTAGTTTGATTCCTCACTTGTACTTATTCATGGATTGGTACAAATCTGGAACCAACCTACCTATATAAGTGAATGTCTTCGCATCATGAGGTCAATGTCTTCAAACTGATTTATCTTCAAAATCTTCTGAGAATGCATAGGACCTCTTCCCCTTCCCTCGCATCTATAATGCTGTCACAGGTACATGTCCGTGGGAGAATCCCTTGGTTCTCATAGTCTGCATTCGTTTGCCGAATACTTATAGCATCATATCAATTCTCCTGAAGCCAGTTCCTGCTTGACCAGCAAGCGAAAGTCTCTGAAGCCTTTGAACGTATTGAAGCCATTCAGTTTGAAGTTCATGGCTGCAGAAAAATCAGCAAGGAAGGATGGCAGACATCACAGAGAAGGAACATCTAAAGATCTGCTTGATGACCTAGCAGAACTCTATAAGATAGATCCTGAAGAGTCTTATCATCAGCGCAAGACATGAATCCAATGGATTCGACGCTATTGGGCTGAAGAATGGTTCAAGTACAAATTCGTGACCAAGGAATATGCAGAGAAGAATGCTATCAAGAGTCCTTGGGGCGATATTCTCTATCGAGGCCTTCAACCCAAGAACAGAGCTGAAGCTATTGATCAAAACTTCTATCCTTGCATGGTCCGTGGACCTCAGCCTATGAATGCCGATCCCACATCATTACTCTGGTGTCGTGATGATGCTCTCTTCAAGCGCAATTTCCAGCACGCAAAGGCTTCGACCAAGGAGAACAAGAAGTCATTGGGACTAGACTTCAACCCTGGCCCCTCTGCTCCTCGTGCTGACGGCTCACGTGATGTGGAACCAAATGTAATTGGCCCCTTCTCCAACCTTGATGGCCTCATCACTTACATCTTGGTCCAAGGTGCTAAGGTAGATCATTCAGATAATGATGCTGACACTGATGAAGCCCCAGCTCCTCCTTCGAAGCCACAGAAGCAAAAGAAGCTAAAGTCTTCTAAATCAGCACCTCCAAAAGCTTTACGCGCGAAGCCTCTGGCCACTGCACCTCCTGAAGCCAGTGTGCAGTCTGAAGATCAATCCCGTATCTCCAAGAAGACGGAGATGAAAAAGCAACTTGTCAGGCATACTGATCAAGCCTTGACTCCTGCAGCTATACTGCGTGAAGATCCCATTGATCTGTCCAGTGATGAAGATCTCGCAGATGATGCCCTTGGGCAATTGATCAAAAGCAAGGAAGAAGCAGAAATCTTCAACAACTTGCCTCTCTTTGATGTGGCAATCATTCACAACTTCATTGATGAGTGGTTCGACACCCCCAACCTCAGCTTTGACGATCTGCAGCTTCCCATTGGCCTAAGCGTCGCCTTTAATGGCGCCATTGCTTCAGAGATAGCTCTTGCTCAGCGCATTGTTGAGCTGAAGAACAAGATTGACTATGAAAAGGCTCAGTTCAAGAAGCATGTGGCCAAGCTAAGTGTTCAAGATGTCAAAAACTTCAAGGTCATGCTGCATGAGCTCAAAGAAGCCTTTCTCAAGAAGCGCCAAGAAGCACAAGGCTCTCACGAGCGTATGAAGAGTTTGGCTGATAAGTGTGTGCTTGCCTACAATGAGGCTGAGAAGCGAAAGTCACTTGGCCGTCCTGGCATTGACCCCAGGATGGCTGCAAAGAAAAAGAAGAAGCTTCCTGCTGACCAGCCTGCACCCTCAAGCCAAGAAGCCCCTCGCATTATCTTCCCAAGTAGCATGACTGGCTCGAAGCCAAAGGTCACCACAATCGCTTCAGAACTGAAGAAGACAAGGGCTGCCGAGGCTAAAGCCAGAAAGAGGAAGAATACTGAAGCCTCTGATGCTGCTCCCTCCAAGAAGAAGCGCAAGACCAAGAAAAATCGGGCTGCTCCCACAGAGCCCCTGGTTGTTGAACCCATCTCAATGGTTCGACCTGCGTCTGAACATCAAGAAAGACAGATGATAGTTCATGATCCTGCTCCCTCAGAGGCTCATGAAGCTGAAGATATTCCAGCAGCTGAACCCACCGCTGCTGAAGACATTGGTCATCATGACAATGTTGAAGATGATGAAGTTCTTCCTCAGATCGAACACAACGTGGTATCATCACCTGTTCTTACGAACAGCGAACTCATCATCATTGGTCGTCCTCTGACGCCAATTGCTCAGGATGCATCGTGGGCTGATCACCCACAGCAACAAGACTCCCCAAGTACTCCCCAACCTCAACAACAAGCTACACCACCCGTGCAACAAGAAGATGAAGACTTTGAGGCCCAGCCAACTCCATCTCCAAAGGCGTCGCCAGCACTTCACAGGCTTCGCAAAGGACAAAGGCCTCAAGTCCCTCTGTCGAGCGTTGCAGAAGGAGAAGTGCAACGCCAACCTGTTGCACGTCAAGTATTTTTTGAACCAACTCCAACTGTGAATGTCTCCATGTCTGAAGCCCAAGCTGCTGAAGACATTCCGGCTGCATCAGCCGAAGAGAATCAAGAAGATGTGTGTGTCCCTACTCCCCCAGTGATAGAAGAAGCTGTTCCTGATGTGAACGTGCCGGTGCCCGACCCTCCTGTTCATCAAGAGGAGGCTGAAAATGTTGAAGCTGCCACCACCAATGCCAATGAAGCCAATGACGTTGTCATGGCTGACGCTAATGTGGAGCTTGAACCAACCAGTGTGCCTGAAGCCAATGAGGCCACTGCACCTGAAGCTAATGAGGCAACTGCTCCCGAAGCACCTGTTGTGCAGCCTGAAGCCTCAACTGTTTCCACTGCTCCTGTTCCGCCACCAAGGCTTCATACAATTGAGCAAGCATACAGTCATGGTCAGCTAACCACTATTCGATGGCCCATTCTGGTACCTCCGCCTACTTCCTCTGGACCTCAATTTGATTATCATGTTGAGCATAGGCCTCAGGTCCAGAAGCCCAAGCCAAGACTGCCAAGGTTTCCAGTTACTGCAAACTCACCAGGGTCCTTCAATGCTAATGGTTTCAAAAGCCACAATACCTTCTTTGACAGCACCAAGAACCCCTACTCCAAACCAAGAATATCATCAGATCAGTTCTGGAGCTATCAATAGCGAAGCTATTACTCCTGCGTTTTATATGATCAAGGCCGCATTTTCCCTCATATGCGCCTCGACACTGAAGCCATTGCTGGACTGTCATGCTTAGAAGAAGCACTTGATTGCTTTCGTGATGCTGGTCTGCTCAACTTTGTGACAGACAAAGAACACTGGAATGAAGAGCTATTGCTTCAACTCTATGCTACTCTACACATTCGCGGCTACAACAGAGACATCAAGACATGGGTCCTCGAGTGGATGACCGGAAACGTTCATCATGAAGCCAAAGCTCTTGACATCATTGAGCTTACAGGGCTAGCCACTCCTGGAGAGCTATATGAACCTGATTGTCAGCTACACTGCAATGCATTGGAAAGCATCTTCCATAAGCCAGAACCCAACATGAGCCAGATGTTGAACATGATGAAGCCCTTGCCATATGACGCTGAATATCCAACAGAGTTCTTTGTTGAAGACCTTGAGTATCTGCCACACACAATATATCATATTATCAAAGGACATTCATCAGCGGCCAAACTAGAAGGAGCTATAAGACTTTGGTCTTCTACATTCTCAATGGCATCAGCTTCAATACCCAAGAATTCTTCATCAGACAACTTGCTGCTTCTGGGTCTGATCTGTTTGGTCTGAAGTTTTATGCTCCATGGGTCATGCGCCTCATCAAGCGACACTCATCTGTCAACTATCAGCCATCTGCTCGCAATCATCTGATCTTTTTACCAGAGGTTGATATGTCAGTTGAAGCCATATACCTTGACCCTGCCAAGAAGCCTCTTTGTCTTCAAAATGCCGAGCACCAAAGCTTCACTCAACCCATTGAAGGTGTTCAAGCGGCAACACGAATCTATCCATTGGCTGGAAATACACGTCTGCCTCATCGAGCACCTACTGAAGCCACTGAAAGCACCATTGCCCAAAGGCGTCAGAAGCGTTCTCGTGTTCTCAATGACCGAGAACTTCTTGTGGCCCTTCATCAGAAACAGGATAAACATCACTTTTGGCTCAAGAGATAGATGTAAAGCCTCTTGGTGGATGTCAATCGCATTCGAAACCTTGCCACCAAGAATGCCTTTGTTGCTCATGAAACTTGCCGGCGATCATGGAAGAGTTTGACCTTGCTCAGTGCTGAAGCAGATCTTCAAGACGATGGCTTCAATGAAAGATTTCAGTTTGACACCACTCCTCCACGGACTACTGTCCTACGTTGTACTCCATCTCTTGAAGACTCTGAATATTCTTCCTCCACGGCAACTGTCAATGCCAGAGTGATCGATGATGAAGATGATGCTACTTCACCACCTCCTACTACTGCATGCATCAACACTGCACCAACTTCGTCTGCACTGCCAACCAACAACGATAACCCTGCTACTTCACCTGCTCATGAGAACGAGTCGATGCTCTATGTCTTCAAACCTTTTTGGTCCTTACTGACAAAAGGGGGAGAAGCGTATGAGTTGATAGTCTTCAAGCGGGTTCATATGGGCGGTTGCACTATATTTTGCCTCGTGCTTACAACTCTTGCCTTTTAAAACATTCGGTTCTTTGAGTTGTAACACCTAAACTTGATGGTCGTCTACTACTTATTTGCTTTAAGCGGGTTCATATGGGCGGTTGCACTATATTTTGCCTCGTTCTTACAACTCTTGCCTTTTAAAACATTCGGTTCTTTGAGTTGTAACACCTAAACTTGATGGTCGTCTGCTACTTATTTGCTTTACTGTGATGCGATGATAAATTCCGCATGTGCTATGATAACTTCCGCACTTAGATCATTCTGAAGACGTCCATTTTTCATTATGCATGTCATTCTACTTGCTATATCATTTCATGCATGATGAATTATCTTCATAAGTTGAAGTGGATCTCCTCAAGTACAACCTGCCATGTGCATTTGCATTCCAAAAGCAAATTACTTATATGCACATCTTCAGGGGGAGCCCTTGCTACTTATCAAGACAATTTCCTATCCTTTACAATTTCACATACTTTATCCCCGTTGAAAACTTCAACCAGTTTGTCATCAATCACCAAAAAGGGGGAGATTGTAAGTGCATCTAGTGCCACCCCTAGTTGGTTTTGGAGTATTGACGACAAAGTTGGTTGAGGGACTAATGCGTTTGTGAGAATTGCAGGATAACGCAGGTAGTGTCCCTCATTGATTGGGTTTACCTACCGGAGATGACCCCTAAAAATGTATGAAGACATTGAAGACAATGGTGGTATGAGAAGATATTCATATTGAAGACTATGACATGAGAAGACATTACTTGAAGACTATGGAGCGCGAAGACTGTGTGTTTTCGTTGTTCCCTTTTCTTCTTTGTTGAGTCATAGGAACCACCGTACTGTTAAGTGGGCTCCAAGTGAACTAAGTCAGAGTGACTGAAGTGATGCTCAACCCAAATCCTATGTCTTCGAGCAAAGACAATGAGAGCAAATCTTATCCAGAGCTGGATGAGTCAGCTTTGCTTGTAGCCCAAGTAAAGTTGCCGCGTGTGTTTGAAATCTGACCGTTGGAACACGTGTCAGTTCCTTATTGACCCAGGGTCATTTCGGATAAATCAGGTCGGGTTGCCTTGTGGCTATAAATAGCCCACCCCGTACACCATAAATTGGTGGCTGCTCAGAGTTAGTTTACGATTTTTGTCATTTGAGAGCAACCCACCTCGAAGCATTTGAGAGAGAGAAATCCTTGCGAGGACAAAGCCCAAACACCCAGAGCCAAAGAGTGTTAGGCATCACTTATGTCTTTCTGTTTGTGTGACCTGAAGACTTATTACACTTGAGGACTGTGTATCCTCCAGCCGGTTAGGCGTCGCGTTCTGAGCATCCAAGAGTCATTGTGGATTGCCGGTGAACGAAGTCTGTGAAGGTTTGGAAGTCTACCTTGAAGACTTACCAGAGTGATTGGGCGAGGACTGGGTGTCCTTAGCTCAAGGGGAATAAGGTGAAGACACGGTCTTCTGAGTTAAATCTCAGCCTCCCTAACCAGACGTACAGTTGTCACAGCAACTGGAACTGGTCCAACAAATCCTGTGTCTTCAACGAGCAACTGGTTCTATCCCTTTGCATCCTTTACTTAAGTTTGTCTTCGTGAAGTCACTGCCCATATGTCTATCTGTTTGACTTCATTGTTTGACTACTACTGTTGATTGGCTTCATACTATCTTCCATCCTGATACTTACTACTTAGCTGCTATTAGTCCTGTACTTTCACATCATTGCATACTTGACTATGGCTTGCTTATGGTAGTTTATCTTCCGCTGCATATCAACTAGGTCATTTTGTTGTTTGTCTTCGAAACTTCCAAGTTTTGAAGACTTCCATAAAAATCGCCTATTCACCCCCCCTCTAGTCGATACTAGCACTTTCAATTACAAATCCATACATTTTAGTAGAACATAATTTGGTTAAATTTTTTCGAATTCAACCTTAAGATTTCGAGACCGTTGTATTTGTAAATCATATTATACATATAAAGGAGCAGAATACTTTGTTGTGCTTTTGAAAGTATATATAAAAATGATGTATATAGAATGTAATACCAATTGAAAATGGATCCTGCCCGAAAAAAATAGAATACAAATGGGATTCGAATTGAGTTGGCACGGTAAACGTGCACTCTGCAAAATTTGAATGAAGCGGGGAAAGTCATAGTAACCGCCTGAAACCAAAATCTGCGAGATGGAAATTACTACTGCCTATCCCTGCCACGCAAAGCCTATCTGCTGGATTTCTGTAGGTTTCAATAGGGGTAGGTTTGTAATTTCACCCAAATGTGATGTAACCGCCTCTCACCAGGATTCATACACGGTGGGCGCCAAAACACAGTGTGTCCTCGGCCAAAATCGACTCCCTCCCCGATTCATATTCATACACGGTGGGCGCCAAAAACAAACTCTCGTCGGCAAATATTTGGTGTATGCGAGATTACAATCCTATCCCCAACCGACTAATGTTGTTGTGATGTATTAGAAATTTGAAACGGGAGCTAAGTTTGTAAATTTCCTCGCATTTGAGACAAGCGCGCCCTGAATACATGGTTCTCCCCTTCCTCTCTACCTGCCTTTTCCCCATTCGTACTTCGTGGGCGCCAAAACACCCTCTCCACCCCACCCTCCTCCGTCCGCTGCCGTCTGCCACCCCATCCATCGCTGTCCTCCTCCACCATGCCGGAGCTGATACCCCGCCGCCGCTGTCCATTACAAGAGATAGACCTCTCTCATCCATGCCTTCTGACCGGGATCCTTGCAACCCGTCCTCTCGCTTCATCCCCGCCGTCGTCCACCTTGCCAGCGCTGCTCCTACGACCGTCTCGTCCACCGCGCCCCACCGCCACCATCTACCCTCCTAGATCTGCTTCCACGCCGCCGACAGCCATCGCTACCGCAGCACCGTCAAATTCTCAGCAGATGTGTACACGACGCCACACCAGAGGCGGTACTCTTTCGTATCTGCTCAACTTATTTATCGCAGCAAGAAAATAGATCGCCACTGCTTTACTCTGATTTCTTGTCTTGGTTGTGAAGTTGCCTTTGTCTGTTTGCACCTTCAGATCCGCCATGGCACGCTCAACACTATACTCCCAATGCTTATGGAGTTCGCCGGAGTTCGCCGGTGCGATCGAAGGGGCTCGGGTGGTTGTGGGGCCTCACCAAACAAAGAAAACTTGATGCAGGTGGGGGTTGGGGCGGGGGTGGGGGGTGGAGGTGGCGGAGGAACACAGGCGGTGGGGGCCAGTGGTCCGGCCGGCAGCCCATGCGGTGTTCTGTATGGGAAGAATCAGAGACGAGGAAGAAGAAGGGTTAGGAGACGTAGGATCTTCATCCAACCGCGTGAAATGGTCGAGAGACAGCTGGGAGTTGCATTCTTAATGCGCTCTGGTTCATCATGTGTGGGCACTACGCAACCAACACTTTATTATCCAAAATCTGCTCGCTCTTCTTTACCATGTTCCTCTTCTGTTCCTCTTTAATATGTACTCTCTCCGTTCCTAAATACAAGTCTTTGTATAGATTCCACCATGGACTACGTATGGAGCAAAATGAGTGAAGCTACACTCTAAAATGTATCTAGATACATCTGTATGTGATCCATAGTGGAAAACTCTACCAAGACTTATATTTTGGAACGGAGGGAATATGATAGTAGTACAGTATGTTCCTTGTACTGAAGATGATCAGGGACATTTGCTGTGTAGAGGTCTATACGGTCGGTTGTGATGGACATTTTGAGCCTCTTTGATTCGTAGGATCTTGTAAACATAGGAATATGATTTGTAGTGGCCTGCCCACTTGAATCCTATAAGAATAGCAAGGAAATGCGGGGAGCTATGTCGCCTTTGAGAGTTACACTGATATTAACAGTACCACACCTTCACTTGAAGAATGTTGGTATCCGAAGCCTTTCTAGCCGTACCGGCAATACTAGCAGATATGTTCCAGCAAGTTCCACTTTGCTGATTTTACTCTGATGCTTATAGTTTTCCCTGTTATATCTACACTATGATCTGTGTAGCTGCTTTGTGTCGCACTAGCAGCAGTCCACTCTTGAAGCTAAACACTGCAATGACCTACAAAATTGGCACCAAGGCATTGAGTGTCATTCTGGATGCAATGAAACTCATACGCTCCCCACCTGTTGATTCTTGTTCAGAATATGATCCTAATGACTATTCTAACCTCGAGGAGTCAAAGGCAGATGGCCTGTCCTGTTCACCCATCAAGGTGCCTGTTCTAATTTGGCAATGTTTTATTGATTGCGGGTATCTTGCATATGTTGTCTTGCATTTCTTCTACTTTGTTGCACCACCATATGCTTAGTTTACTCATCATATATGTCGAGGTGACATGCCCATCCATTATCAATACATATTCCATCTGTCATCATACCATGTTTTTTCACTCAAATGCTGTTCTTGTGCATCAGACATCAAAAAGGAAGAGGGTGATTGCCGAACCTGAAGGAGCACCAGCAAAGTCCTTGAAAAACGTGGTGGTGCCGGAGAAATCAGACATCACCCCACTTATATTGGCTGTACAACCAGTGACAGAAAACGTAGGACCAACTCCAGAAGACTGTACCCATACTTCAGTGGCCACACCACTAGCCCCACCACACAGGACCTGCACTCCAGCAAAAGGTATACCGATTTCATTGGCCATAGCACCAGCTGTACCAAAGGAAAATTCCACTCCAGCAAAAAGTACATCAAGTCCACCGGCCGAAGACCTATCCCAACTGCAGAGACGACCAATTCCTGTAGATTGGAACCCCATTCCATTTATTCCCAGTTTAAAAGACAATGCTTTCAATGTTGTTAGGGACTACGTGCATATATTCCCATCATGGGAAGATTATTGTGAAGACAAACACCATTTTCACATCTTCCTGTCCAACTTACGTGTAAGTGCTATTATTCATGATTATTATTTTCCTATTTTCTGCTGATTGAACACATCAACGATTTACATTACATCGTTGTAACTAGGCGAGGGTCAATCTGGATAGTCATGACGAGCAAAGCTTGCTTGTTCTTTTCAAGGAAGCATTGCAACATTATTGGTGTTACCTGAGGAAATCACACTTTGATGGCAAGTCTATAAACGAATTTCCGGTGAAGTCTCCTGTGCTAAATTTAGAAGACATTGAATGGAAAAACCTTGTTATGCACTGGTCTTATTCCCAGGATGAGGTACTGTCTATGAAAGCACGTGACAATTTGAACTTCTACTTTTCCGCATGTGCCTTACGGATCTTTTTTGTAGGAAATCTGCTCGAAGAAGAATTCTGGTTTGAAAAGAACGACAGGATATCGCAAATATGCTGCCCGCTGCTTTGCTCTTGTTAGTACATGTTGTCCTGTATCACTGTACATGCATACATACCTGGTTCATTATGTGACAGCAGTATGCATGATAGCTTGGTTATCAATTGTTCGCTCCAAATTATCTGATCTGTATGAATGGTTACATTAGTGTAGAACTAGCAGCGTGACCCGCGCATTTGCGCGGCTAGATTTTTTCGCACGTTTGTATGTGTACTATCAATATTTTGATAGGGCATGTAGATCAAAAGTCATGTCACTTCTTTACTGAGATTCAAGATTAAACTAATCCTTCTGAAGTGCATTAAATTTTTCATGAGTACCAATTATCTTCGACATAAGTCTCAACAATACAAAACAGGAACCTACATTTGAGTCCATGTTAAAATGAGTAGACAAATGCATTCTGATCCATGGCTCCCCGTCCAACAAGATTCGGAGTTCTATTTTTTTATATCAACATTTTATGTGATCTTCAAGAAAATGTTAAATTTGGAAACTGTTGACTTTTGTGTAACACTTGTGTGATCTCTGCCTCTATCACACATTGCAGATATTTTGTGCATACCAATCGTCCTGTTGTGTAATAACCGCTACCACTCATCAAATATTCGTAAGACCTCTGTCTCTCTTTCATATGTACCATAGGGAAAATGTGGTTCAATTATCTCCAGACTAAGAAAAATAATGAAGTCCCGAGACCATCTCTAGTGTTATGGAAAAATTATATGAAAACTACAATTAATTTCAATACACTATAGTTCCACAACTATTGAATGATGCTTAAGTAGCAAGCCACGGTAAAGAGGCATATTTGACTGACATACATGATTCATATAGTTTGATTAATTCTTTAGTAAATGTATAATGTGTAGCCTACATCTGAAGGCCTTGACTTCGAGCCCGAATCTAAAAGCACATCTCTTGCAACTGTCGCACATCATGTCTCAAAATTTCTACACCCGCAAGTTTGTTGATATGACGTGCATATAAAACGACACTTCAAAAGGTAATTTGGGTTACACACTTACACTATATTGATAACTGCCAAATAGTATATATTACACCCCCAATAAGACATACTATGACTATCCAAACAAAATCACAAAAACTGGGAACCTTCTTTAAATAGAAACTCCATGGTAGTGGTTTTGTGCTACTTAACCCTATATAATTAAATTATATGTAAATCAATTCTTGAAAGTTTTAAGAACTAACTAATGTTCAGTTTTAAAAACTCATATTCTGCTAATTACAAAAGAATTCACGAAATATTTTTAATAGTTAGTAAATAGCAAACATATGAGAGTTTCTTTGAATGTGAATAAAATATGGATTTTATTTTCCATAATATATCCCACATGCTATTGGATTAAATATCACTCAAAGCTTGAACTTGTACAATTGAATACACATTATTTATTCGAGCGTACAATTTAGTAAGGCCCTTGTGTAAAACAATTATACCTATATGATTTTCATATACATTTGAAGGTTTGAAATCTATTTTAGACTTGACAACATAGGTGCCTATAATGCAAGGGAGGTTACACATACAGGTTGAGTAGTGATTATCACAGAGGGGTATACGCTGTGAAAATTATTACAAAAGTTATATGGTGTCGCAGAGAATTCTTCTTTATCAAACAATATACTCACATGATACAGAAATTGCTTGCTGCTTACGCACTTTGCCTTATGTTGATCCGATCTCCTGTGTACAATACCTAAGGAAAAGGAATCAATAAACAGACATAAAAATTTAGAGATCATATGTTCTAATGCAACCAAAGAGAAGTGTTTTACTTGCTTCGTACTGGTGCCTAGGTAATTCGATGTGGGTCATCAACATGCCGCGATTATTTTGCTGTATTATGCGGACGTTCAGAGCAATGGGCATGCAACAAATTAATTCCTTTTTTAAGAAACGCTGCCGACTTGAATGAAGTAAACTTGACAGTCTGTTGTTGCCTGATGAATATATTGATAATCTGAATCTGACAATCTTCTGATTCTTTTTCTGTAGAATATATTTTTCCTCCCCTCCTCTCCCTAGTCCCTAGGGTCAGATCGAGCTATGCCTAGACGAAGTGTGCAAGCCGAGTGTTCGAACTGGGCTCTGGGGCTGGACTGGTTGAGCTTCTTTCAAGAACCAACAGGTCTGCACGTCCATGATTTTTTCCTAAGATAAGATACGCCATAAGGAAAGACCAGACATAAGTTTTTTCTTTTCTTATTTTCCAGAAAAAAAGTCCCTTCTCTCGTTGCGTACGTGATCTCTTGTTGTATGTGTACAAATTGGACTCTCCTTACATCAGCGTGACATCTACTCCTATACAATTTGGTTGGAGGCTGTTTTTACGTGATTGGCCGGAGGCTGATAGATTAGATTCCTATGAAGTCCTAACAATACGTATTTGTGTATTTCTTTTTCTGGTTATGCTAACGTGGGTGCATCAGACGTGCCATATGTCCATGCAAAAAAACTGACGTGCCATATGTAAAAACTTGTACACATTATTGTTGCCATGTTTCAGTTTCCAATTACGTAGCCTTGTAGGACACGGTCTCTTATGCAATGGTTGCAAGTCTTTCCACGCTTGTTTTCTTGTGCATGTATAGACGTGACAACATCATGGTTCAATATTACCTATACATATATTTTATTGCGTTACGTAAAAACCTTTAAATCTCAACCATCGTTATTCTAATTAAACGGCTTAAAAAATATTAGCTTATGTGGACGAACGTAATGGCTTGTTTGCCTCTTGTTTTATGTATATAATAGATATATCCAATGCCAATGTTTCTTTAGCTCTGCATTGTTCTTGTGAGTACATGCTGTCCTTTCTCAGTGTACTTATAATGACAGGTAGTTGTTCATGTACCATCACTCTGCAGCTTATTTTCCTTTGCCCTCTATTTTCTACACATCAGATATATATTTACTCTTACCATAAGGTTGGTACTGAAGAAGTTTAGCTGTGCATTGCTCTTGGCTGTACCTTTTGCCTGTATCGCTGCACTTACATTTATAGCTACTTGGTTATGTAGCATCACTCTTCATCTTATCTTAAATATTCTCCATTTTTTCATATATTATCACATCTATATTTACTCTTAACAAAATGTAGAATAAAGGCAATGCTTATGAAGAAGATTTTGTGGTAAACTTCTTGAATTGCCCCCCCATCAGCATGGACAAGGCCTTTATAGAGTCTGTCTTCACCAATAATGTAAGTTGTCCATCTCAAGCCTTCAAACTTTGTTGCATATATTTGGTTAGGCATGACTGCAACAGTTGTTTATTTTTGGTGTTTACATCAAATTGCATGTTTAAAGTTTATTATGTAGTTCATAAACAAAAGTTTGTCCTTTCTCAATTTAAGTTTTCAGTTGTACAACCAAGTTCCTTCTTCATACCATGTAAATTAAACTATACAGAGCAAGTGATCTTCTTTTGCACTGCATGTATGCTTCTGTTCTTCATCCGTAATCCAGTGGTGTGGTGAACCTACCCACTACAGCACAATGTCATATTCTGCAATGTCTTAACTATGGACAATGTCGTATCATTCTACTATTATTTAAACCGTCTCTTTATTTGCCAATCTGAAATTGGATAAATTGACAGCACACTAACCATTGATACTTACGAGTTCTTGATCTGTAATCCAGTGGTGTCGTGAAGCTGCCAACTCCTTCACAATGTCATTTCCTGCCATGTCTTGACCTAAACAATACCATATTGTGTTAATGCAATTTTAAACTGTGTCACTTTATTCGTCAGTAAGAAATGTGATGAATTGTCAGCACTGATAGTTTTATGTGTAAAACCTGTCATCTGTTTGCTTGTTTATCTTTCAGAGTGAGGAAGATATAAGTGTTGAACAAGCACAGTCTCATCATCTTGCTCAGCTGCTTGCGCTGCAGCTCCCCAGCAGGGCTAACCTTTCTTGAACTCTATTGATGTGTTGTCGGTTTTGTATATTATTTTGTGGGCATGTTTATTTGCACTGGTGGCGATCTTTGATGCCCAATGTATGTAATCTGCTGTCTGCTTGTGATTTATTATCATAGTGGCGAACTTTGATGCCCAGTGGATGTAATATGCTGTAATTTCTTTATTGTATAGGCTAGGTTTTTTCTTATTCACGATGTTGCAATTATTTTACTGTATATATATCCTGTCTTCGCAGTAAACCGGCCAAACCGTTAAATTATGGTACATAATCGAGCCGTCATGCAATCACGATGTAGGTTGGGCCTGAAACGTGCCGAACAGCTAACGGGCCGGCAACAGCCCGATATGAACCCCGGTCCAAGATTGTGTGAGTCAAATCACGGGCTTTTAACAGGCCAAAATTGTCTCGGTCCTTATTTGGCCCAATCAGATATCGGCTGCGAGCAAGCCGGATGCAAACCGGGCCGTAGTTAGGCCCAACTATATGACGGACTTTTAACAGACCGAAATTAATATAGGGCCGAAATGTTAAACGGGCCATTAACAGGCCAAAACTAATATGAGGCCGAATTACTAAGTGGGCCTTTAGCAAGTGGGCCCAAAAGCATAGTGTCCAGTTGACGGGCCGAATCAAAAGTTCCGCTCTAAGCCATACTTGCCAGCTTCTGCACTCAAGACCATTCCCACTGCCTGGCCCTTTGCAGTTTTGGGTTTGGATATGGTGGGGCCATTCAAGATGGCTCGTGGACTCATGTGCTTGTCGCTGTGGATAAGTTCACCAAGTGGATAGAAGTAAAGCCAATCAAAAAGCTGAATGGGCCGATTGCCGTGACTTTCATCACCGACATCACCACTCGATATGTCATACCACATAGCATCATCACCAACAACGGCACAAACTTTGCCAAAGGAGCCTTGGCTCGTTTCTGCCCGATGCAGGGCATCCGACTAGACTTAGCGTCCGTTGCCCATCCGCAGTCAAACGGCCAAGTTGAGCGAGCAAACGGCCTCATCCTGTCTGGCATCAAGCCCCGACTAGTCGAGCCTCTAGAGCGTTCGGCCGGCTGCTGACTCGATGAGCTGCCGGCCATCCTCTGGAGCCTACGGACGACTCTGAACAAGTCAACCGCCTTCACGCCCTTCTTCCTCATCTATGGTGCTGAAGCCGTCATCCCGACGGACATAGAGTTTGACTCCCCAAGAGTCACCATGTACACCGAGGCAGATGCCAAGGAGGCACGAGAAGACAGCGTCGACTTGCTGGAGGAGGGCCGGCTGTTGGCACTTAGCCGGTCCGCCATCTACAAGCAGAGTCTGTGCCGATACTACAACCGCAAGGTGAAGCCAAGATCCTTCCAAGAGGGAGACCTTGTGCTCCGACTGATCCAGCGAACAGCCGGCCAGCACAAGCTCTCGGCACCTTGGGAAGGCCCTTTCATCGTCAGCAAGGTGCTGGGCAACGATTCCTACTATCTGATCGACGCTCAGAAGCCTACAACACGCAAAAGAGATGACTCAGGCAAGGAGACGGAGACGCCATGGAACGCAAACCTCCTCCGAAGATTTTATAGTTGAAAGCAGTATGTATCACGCTACCTTTTGTATTATGTACGAAGACTCCGGGTTACCTGAGAAGAACTCGGGGACTACCCTCTTTTTTATCTATATGATAAGTGTTATGCCTATGCGTATGTATTGTTTTATTTCTGCCTGGCACCGGGTTCGACCAGTCGGTCCGGAGGCTCGCCGCCTTCTGCTATATGCCGCCTCCTGCAGCCGGACAAGTAGTGTGGTTGCACCAAAAACTTCCCTTGCTAGAAGTCGCAGCTCGCACATCGACTGAATGGCGGGCAGGGGTTGCAAAACAGTACCCACATGAAAATCGGCTTAGGGAAGAACGCATAGAGTCGAGGCCAGCATTGTGCCCGTTCGGCCGGCTGCCGAGCAGCCGCCCGGCCAGCTTCTGCTTGTCTTGCCAACACTCCGAATGGCTAAGTACTTGCTCTCCCATCAAAGCTAAGTACTCAATCCAGCCACAGTCCGCAGAGCGGCTGCTCGGCTGGCAAGAGAGTAGCCGAGGGAGGCCGGCAAAGGAAAAAATAAAGGAGATTAAAGGCAAGAAAAGTTAGAAGCCGGCAAAGCAAAGCATGAATTGCGATAAAATATTTACATAGATAAAGGCCTATCGGCCATCATTCAGCAGAGTTTGATGTACACCCCGCGGGTGGAATTGTGCAAATTTAACCAAGTTGTCCAGGCTAGCAAGCAAAAAAAAGAAAAAATCCTAAGGGGCAGCAGAAGGCTCCGGCTGGGCCTTGGAGTCGGCGGTGCTGGTAGGTGCAGCACAAGGCTCCGACTGGATGATGGAGTCGACGGCACCAGTTGGAGCGACGGACGGCTGGACGGCAGAGTCGGTGGCGACCGTCAGTGGAACAGGCGGCTGGTCGGTCTCCGCCTGGCCACCTCCAGCAGCGGTCGGCGCCTTGGAGTGTGGATCATTGCTTGAGGCACGGTCAGGTTGAGGCTGACCATCCGCTCCAACCTCCGGCGCGTCATCCTCGCTCTCCTCCTCCCGCTCCTCCCCTTCATCGCTGGAGTCGATTACTTCAGCCGAATCCTCGCTGTCCTCCAAGTTCAGCCTAAGCCACTCCAGCGGCGCTTTGGCACCTTCTTCTACCATCTCTGGGATGAACACGCTGGTGTCGGTGTAGTCGGCGATTGCCGCCGCCCTGCTGATAAGCTCGACTTCCACCGCCACCAGCTCCTCCTGCGCCTCCAGCCGAAACGTGGTCAACTAAGCTAGATCTAGCCCAGGGTAGCATGCCTTGACGAACTACAGGGCTCGGCGCGCTCCTGCCCAGGCTGTAGAACCCTTCCAGGCGTCCAGGCGGCCGGCTGCCACCTCCAGCCAGTCGGCAGTCTGACTGGGGGTGCGTGGAACCTGCACACCTTGCCAGAGGGCGGAGATCGCTTGGGCCCCAACACGCTGAAGGCGGCGTAGTATCTGATGGGTAGGCCGAAGACGGGCCTGGATGCTGAGGAGCTGCTCGTTGAGGGTCCGGGGGGCGTCAGCGGCAATCTGCAGACCTTCCACCCTCTGCTCTTCGCGCTGGGCCTCGATGATCTGGTTAGCGGCTACGGAATGGCCCGGGATGAAGTCTTCTTGGACAGAAGGCAAGAAAAGTCAAAATTCAGAAACTAGCAGTCGGCCTAGGTAAGGGCTGGCAGCTCCAAAACAAGAAAGAAAAGGAAACGAAGCTCACGATCGACCAAGTCTTCCATGCTGCTGAAGCAAGCAGTCATCCGTGCCTCCTTGTCGGCCCAGGCAAAGCGCTCGATCTCGAACTTAGCAAGGAGGTCGGTGATGAAGTCATGTACCTAGGGTAGGGTCATAGGCCTGTCCAGAGGACCCTCCCCAAGGACATCTTCAGAAGTAATAGCGTTCCAGTCGACCGAGAGGGGTTCCACTCGACGGACTCGAAGGCATTCGACCACGAAGACTCACTCGACCACTAGGAGATTAAGAGTCACTCTGTATCCAAACGGTCTGTAATTAAGTAGTCTTTATTACCATGATGACACTTTATGTAGGGCGTTACTAGTAACACCAATCCTTCATGTACTTTAAACCCCGCATAACTGAGGGTCGGGGGGGGGGGTCTGGCAGACACTATATAAGCCACCCCCCTCCTCAGTGTAAAGGGTTGGCACCGCTGTAACTCATACGCACATAATCCAGTCGACCGCCTCCGGGCTCCGAGACGTAGGGCTGTTACTTCCTCCGAGAAGGGCCTGAACTCGTAAATCCCTTGCGTATACAACTACTCCATAGCTAGGATCTTGCCTCTCCATACCTACCCCCCATTCTACTGTCAGACTTAGAACCACGACAGTTGGCGCCCACCTTGGGGCCGGTGTCTTAGCGACTTTTTGGAGAAGTTGCAATTTTTCTGATTGCCTTCATCATGGTTTCTGGCGGAGTTCTGGTCGAGGGCCGCGAGATCCGTCTTGGTGCACTCACTTTCATTGTCGACGACTCCGCTTGGCTCCAGGAGGCACCACTCGACATCGACGCACTCCCCGTCCGCGGTGCGACGCATTTTCGGGCGTGTGTCCGTGGCGTCCTGCTGCGGCAACCGTCGACTCCGTATCGGCTGACTCCTGTGCTGTTCTACCTCCCTGTCTCCCGCCAGCGCAAGCGCTTTGGTCGGTCGAGGCTTCAGTGGTGGGTGAGACATGCAGTAGCTCGCTAATCGGCCACCACCCAAGTCGCGGCAATTGAGCCCGACGAATCTCTCTACAACCTGTTCGATCTGTCGACTGGCTTCGTAGAGACTGCATCTGAGTGCGACAACAGTGATCCAGCGGCAGAGGTCCTGATGGTAAATGGGCCTCGTAGCCCTCCCGGCTTCCCCCGCATCGACGGGATGGACGGTGGAGGTGACCCCGCTCAAGCCCACGAGGAATATCAACCCGAGCCACTCACTTCTTAGCAAAGAGAAGATCTTCGCTGCCGGAACATGGATGCCCTGCATACTCCCATGTTTGGCAAACTCAGGTATATCAAACCCCGATTCAGAATTTAGCAGCTGCAGCCCGTATAGCAGAGTCAATTCAGCCCTCTCAGTCGGAGGCTGGCAGAGGCTTGATGCAGATCAGGGATTTGCTCCGAGCCGTAGGAGATCAGAATTCAGCTGTGTCACAGTCGCGCAACAGGATTCACAGTCAATCCGTCGCTGCGAATACAGTTCAGTCGGCTCATAGCCCAAGATCGCCTCCGCGGCGTGAGGGACGTGAAGGTCGGCGGGACCAGTACGATGACCGATTTGATCATGATGATAGGCGTCGAGTGCCCACTCCTCCCCCAAGGGGTGGGTCTTACGCCCATCGGCAGCAAGATGACAGGCGCCAGCTCAGTGTTGGGCGGAGAGCTCCGGTCGACCCCAGGGGACCAGGCTTTGACGCGAGATCCATCATCGTGCAAGGTTTGGTCGATCGGAACAGAGCTCATCGAGGTGGCCATGACAGAGATGCACCCACTAGCAGCTGAGTCCATGTTTCAGGTCCAGAATGTTTTAGCAGAGCCATCAGAGCCACTGTGATACCCCCCAACTTCAGGTTGGCGACTGGGGTATGTAAGTTCACCGGTGAGTCCAAGCCTGAAACCTGGCTTGAAGACTACCGAGTGGCTGTACAGATTGGCGGCGGTAATGATGAGGTGGCCATGAAGCATTTACCACTCATGTTAGAGGGTTCAGCCAGGGCGTGGTTGAATCAGGTAGCTCCTAGCAGCATTTACACTTGGGAAGATCTTTCCCGAGTGTTCGTCAGGACGTTCGAGGGAACTTGCAAGCGACCGGCCGGATTGACAGAGCTGCAAGTGTGCATGCAAAAGTCGAACGAAACACTGAGAGATTACATCTAGAGATGGATCACTTTGCATCATACCGTGGAGAATGTGTCTGACCATCAAGCGATATGTGCCTTCAAGGATGGTGTTAAGAACAGAGAGTTAAGCCTGAAGTTTGGTCGAACCGGGGATATGACCCTGAGTCGAATGATGGAGATTGCCACCAAATACGCT
The DNA here is from genome assembly GCF_002162155.2 of Triticum dicoccoides. Classification (NCBI taxonomy): domain Eukaryota; kingdom Viridiplantae; phylum Streptophyta; class Magnoliopsida; order Poales; family Poaceae; genus Triticum; species Triticum dicoccoides. Next base: position 753,646,173 of record NC_041385.1, read on the forward strand.
AATGGTGAAGAAGAGGACAGACTCCGGAGTGGCAAGTATAAGCCGAGTCAGTCGGAAAAAGGAAACTCCAATCGGAAGCAGAAGCGGAAAGCCGAGCCAGCTGCTCCTGGAGAGGCTCTGGCCGTGACTCAGGGCAAATTCAAAGGGAAGCCCAAAGGATCTTGGAACCCCAAGAAGGTGAAGGATAAGGAAGGAAATGACATGATGGATCTGCCGTGTCACATCCACACGAAGAAAGACGAAGAGGGTAACTTCATCTACCCGAAACATACCACTCGCCAGTGCCGGCTCTTAATCCAGCAGTTTCAAGGAAAACAGCCCAAGGACAAAGAAAGGAGTCGGACAAGGCTGAGGACAAGGAGGAAAGTGATGGAGGGTATCCTCATGTCAATTCCACCCTGATGATTTTTGCTGATGTGGAGAGCAAAAGTCGATTGAAGGTTATCAACCGTGAGGTAAATATGGTCGCCCCGGCGACACCAAGCTATCTGAGATGGTCTCAAACTCCCATTATGTTCGACCAGTCCGATCACCCGACTCATATAGCCACCCCTGGGAGGCAAGCTTTGGTGGTCGACCCAGTCGTCGAAGGCACTCGATTGACGAAAGTGCTGATGGATGGTGGAAGTGGGCTGAATATATTGTATGCGGAGACGCTAAAGGGAATGGGCATTCCGATGTCCAGACTCAGCTCCAGTAACGTGAGTTTTCATAGAGTCATTCCTGGAAAGAAGGCTGAGTCACTCAGCCAAATAGCTCTAGATGTGGTGTTCGGCGACTCGAAGCATTTCCGCAAAGAGAGGCTGACATTTGAAGTCGTGGATTTCCAAAGCGCTTACCACGCTATTTTGGGGAGGCTAGATTATGCACAGTTCATGGCTCGACCATGTTATGTGTACCTCAAATTAAAGATGCCTGGCCCCAAAGGTGTGATCACTATCACTGGCAACAGGAAGAAGGCAGAAGAGTGTTTCCAGAAAGGCTCGAAGATTGCATATGCCCAGATAACAGTGGTAGAGCTGGAGGGATACAAGAAAAATGCAGATCCGAGTGATTTGTTGCGGGCTAAGAAGCCCACCACAGAGTCAGCGTTCCAGTCGTCTGGTGAGACGAAGCCCGTTCATATTCACCCGACTGACCCCAGCGCAGCTCCGACCCATATTTCCACAACACTCGACTCTAAATAGGAAGAAGCGCTCATCCAGTTCCTCCGTGAGAACTGGGACATCTTTGCATGGAAGCCTGCTGACATGCCGGGTGTTCCCAGGGGACTGGCTGAGCACCACCTTAGAGTCGATTCAAAAGCAAAACCTGTCAAAGAACATTTTCGACGGTCCCTAGTTCAGAAGAGAAAAGCCATTGGCGAGGAGGTGGCTCGACTCCTTGCAGCAGAGTTTATCCGAGAGATATACCACTCCGAGTGGCTCGCCAATGTCGTCATGGTCCCCAAGAAGGACAAGTCACTTCGCATGTGCATCAATTTCAAACATATCAATCGGGCCGGCCCGAAAGATCATTTTCCTCTCCCTCACATCGACCAAATTGTCGACTCGACTGCGGGGTGCGAGAGATTGTCTTTTTTAGACGCGTATTCCGGGTACCATCAGATCCGTCTGTATGGACTCGATGAGATCAAAACAGCTTTCATCACTCCATTCGGGTGCTTCTGCTATGTCACCATGCCATTCGGTCTCAAGAATGCCGGAGCCACGTTCATGAGGATGATTCAAAAGTGTTTACTCACTCAAATCAGTCAGAATGTGGAAGCATACATGGATGATATCAATGTCAAGTCACGAAAGGGTTCCGACCTGTTGACTGACCTCGCTGAAACATTTGCCAATCTCAGGAGGTATGATATCAAGCTTAATCCATCAAAGTGCACATTCGGAGTTCCTGGCGGAAAGTTACTCAGTTTTCTCGTTTGAGAACGAGGAATCGACGCTAACCCAGAAAAAGTTGGCACCATACTCCAAATGAAACGCCCTGTGCGTGTGCACGATGTCCAGAAGCTTACTGGATGCTTGGCCGCGTTAAGTCGATTCATCTCTCGCCTCGGTGAAAAGGCATTACCTCTTTACCGACTGATGAAGAAGGCGGACAAGTTCGAGTGGAGTCCAGAAGCTGATGCACGTTTGCCTAGCTAAAAGCTCTACTCTCCACCTAGCCAGTGCTTGCTGCTCCAATCAGCAAAGAGCCTCTGTTGCTTTACATTGCAGCCACATGACAAGTTGTCAGTACAGTACTTACGGTCAAGCGGGAATAAGAAGGGGAAGTCTTCAAAGTTCAGCGCCCAGTGTATTATCTCTCTAAAGTTTTGACTCCATCGAAGCAAAGATACCCTCATTATCAGAAGCTTGTATATGGGATCTACATGACCATGAAGAAGGTTGCTCATTATTTCTCCGATCATTCCATTATAGTCGTCAGCGACGCACCACTGTCAGAGATTCTGCACAACAAAGATGCAATTGGTCGAGTGGCTAAATGGGCGATTGAACTCCTTCCCCTTGATATCAAATTTGAGGCAAAGAAAGCCATTAAGTCCCAGGCGATAGCAGATTTCCTTGCCGAGTGGATTGAACAACAACAGCCGACTCAAGTTCACTCGGAGCATTGGACCATGTTCTTTGATGGTTCTAAGATGTTAAATGGTTCCGGTGCTGGGGTGGTTTTGGTTTCCCCCCGAGGAGATAAACTCAGATATGTGCTCCAGATCCACTTTGATTCCTCCAATAATGAAGCAGAATATGAAGCACTTTTATATGGGCTGCGCATGGCCATTTCACTCGGCGTCCGTCACCTTATGGTTTATGGCGACTCAGATTTGGTGGTCAATCAGGTGATGAAGGAGTGGGACGTTAGAAGCCCAGCCATGACTGGGTACTGCAATGCAGTGAGGAAGCTTGAAAAGAAATTCGAAGGGTTAGAGCTCCACCATATACCCCGACTGAAGAATCAAGCGGCTGATGATTTGGCGAAGATAGGTTCCAAGAGAGAAGCCATTCCCAGTGATCTGTTCTTGGAGCATATCCATGCTCCATCAGTCACAGAAGATCCTTTTACCGAAGAAGCTCCGCAGCCTAAGAGTATCACATATCCGACTGAAGTTGAAGTTCCAGCGCTGGTCGACCTGATCATGGAAGCATTGGTGATCACTCCTGATTGGAAAGTACCGTATGTCGCGTATATCTTAAGGAAAGAGCTCCCAGAAGACGAAGAAGAGGCTCGACAGATCGTCCTCCGATCTAAAGCCTTTACCGTGATAAGGGGACAACTGTAGAGAGAAAGCACGACTGGAGTTGGTCAGAAATGCATAACGCCAGAAGAAGGTCAAATAATCCTTGACGACATCCACTCGGGGACCTGTGGCCATCATGCGTCCTCTCGGACCATCGTGGCCAAAGCATACCGAGCCGGATTTTACTGGCCAAGAGCGAATGAAATGGCAAACGAGATAGTCGACAAGTGTGAGGGATGTCAATTTTACTCCAATATGTCACACAAGCCCGCCTCGGCTTTAAAGACCATACCACTCGTTCGGCCCTTCGCAGTATGGGGGTCGGATATGGTTGGCCCCTTGAGAACAGGCAGAAGCGGTTTCACCCATGTGCTGATAGCAGTCGACAAGTTCACCAAGTGGATTGAGGCTAAACCCATCAAGAACCTTGATGCCGGTACTGCTGTCAGCTTCATCAGAGAATTGATATTCAGATATGGAGTCCCTCACAGCATCATCACTGACAACGGCGAAACTTCGATTCTGAAGAATTCAGAGCTTTCTGCACATCTCAAGGCACACGAGTCGACTATGCTTCAGTCGCCCATCCTCAGTCGAATGGACAAGCAGAATGAGCCAACAGCTTGATTCTCAAAGGGTTGAAACCCCGTTTGATGCGTGATCTCAAGCATGCGGCTGGTGCATGGGTCGACGAGCTTCCGTCTGTGCTTTGGGGGTTAAGGACCACGCCTAACTGGTCGACTGGGAGAACTCCGTTCTTCTTGGTCTACGGAGCTGAAGCGGTCTTGCCAAGCGACCTGCTTCACAACGCTCCTCGAGTCGAGCTTTACACCGAATCTGAAGCAGAACAAGCCCGGCAGGACGCAGTCGACCTTCTAGAGGAAGAAAGGGAGATGGCTTTGATCCGAACGACCATTTACCAACAGGACTTGCATCGCTTCCACGCCAAAAACGTAAGGAGTCGAGCCTTCCAGGAAGGAGATCTGGTTCTCCGAGTGGATCAGCAGAAACCACACAAGCTTGCTCCTTCTTGGGAAGGCCCCTTCATCGTCACCAAGGTTCTCCACAATGGAGCATACCGTCTTTACAATGTCGAGCACCAGATCGACGAGCCCCGAGCTTGGAACGCGGAGCTTCTCCGCCCCTTTTATACTTAAGTATTCACTCGGATGGATTGTAATAAAAGTACTTCTGTAGTTTATTTATCAAAGACAAGGGCTTTATAATTTTTCCAGTAATTGTCATTACTTTTTTCCACATAAAGAAATCCCCCAGTGGGTGGCTTGGCTGCGAATCCGATTCGCCTAAGTCTATAAAAAAAATCCTTACCGAGTGGTGAGCCAGCCTCCCACTCGGGGGCTTGGCTGCGAATCCGTTTCGCCTAAGTTAAACAAAATCCTACTGAGTGGTAAGCCAGCCTTCCACTCGGAGGCTTAGCTGCAGTCCAAGTACTCGCCTAAGTTAAACAAAATCCTACCAAGTGGTAAGCCAGCCTTTCACTCGGAGGCTTAGCTGCAGCATTGCGCTTGCCTAAGTTAAACAAAATCCTACCGAGTGGTAAGCCAGCCTTCCACTCGGAGGCTTAGCTGCAGTCCAAGTACTCGCCTAAGTTAAACAAAATCCTACCGAGTGGTAAGCCAGCCTTCCACTCGGAGGCTTAGCTGCAACATTGCGCTCGTCTAAGTTCAAATACAACATGCGCTACGCAAGGAGGATGAGGTGCAGGTCGACTGCTACCCTCTCCTTCCGAGCTACGCCACAAATACAACATGCGCTCTGCAAGGAGGACAAGGTGCAGGTCGACTGCTACCCTCTCCTTCCGAGCTACGCCACAAATACAACGTGCGCTCTGCAAGGAGGACGAGGTGCAGGTCGACTGCTACCCTCTCCTTCCGAGCTACGCCACAAATACAACGTACGCTCTACAAGGAGGACGAGGTGCAGGTCGACTGTTACCTCCTTCTCCAGATGTACGCCATGAAAATCCTACCAAGAGGAGAGCAGACCTCCCGCTCGGGGGCTTAGCTGCAGCCCAATGCTCGCCTATGTTTTTGAAAATCCTACCGAGTGGAGAGCAGACCTCCCACTCAGGGGCTTAGCTGCAGCCCAGTGCTCGCCTAAGTTTTTGAAAATCCTACCGAGTGGAGAGCATACCTCCCACTCGGGGGCTTAGCTGCAGCCCAGTGCTCGCCTAAGTTTTTGAAAATCCTACCGAGTGGAGAGCAGACCTCCCACTCGGGGGCTTAGCTGCAGCCCAGTGCTCGCCTAAGTTTTTGAAAATCCTACCGAGTGGAGAGCAGACCTCCCACTCGGGGGCTTAGCTGCAGCCCAGTGCTCGCCTAAGTTTTTGAAAATCCTACCGAGTGGAGAGCAGACCTCCCACTCGGGGGCTTAGCTGCAGCCCAGTGCTCGCCTAAGTGTGTTGAGGAACAAGTCGATTGCAACAAGTGCTTCGCCCTAGCCTGCAAAAGACACTTCAAACCAAATGCAAACATATTCAACGTCGAATCCAAGTTCAGATAACATCCAACGGAACCGAAAAGTGCTCAGGCGCTAAGCCCGTTAAGGTTTATCGGTTACAAAAATCACTCGGCATACCAAGGCAAATTTAAAGTATCAAGCATAGAAGTTTTTTACCCCTCCTGCGGAGGGCTGGAAGGTGCAACAAATTCATCTAGGTCGATTCCGTCTGCAATCTGAGTGGTAGCGGCGATGAAGGTCTCCATGAAAGATCGGAAATCATGCTTCTTGGTATTAGCCACCTTAAGGGCTGCCAGCTTGTCCTCTCGCGCCTCCTTGAAGTGAACACGGGCCAGAGACAGAGCAACATGCGCGCCGCATCTGGCAGAAGACTTCTTCCATTCTTGCACTCGACTTGGAACTTCGTTCAGTCGAGTCATCAGAGACTCGAGGTCTTTCTGAAGCGTCTCTCTTGGCCAGAGTGTTGTGTCGATGCGGGAAGTCGCGACCTTCAGCCTTGCAAGATAGTCGACAACAGCAGCAACGCGAGATTCGAGTCGGAACACATTCATGGCGACTTCATCTTTCACAGGAGAGTTGATGGGATCCAGGTTTATTTCCAGTCGACCAGTCTCCTCTTCAAAGTTCTGGCATAACTCTGCGAGCACAACCCCAGAGTCAAGACAGCAGTCGGATGGAGAGATCATAGTTAAAATGCCTATTTGATACAAAAGATTAACTTCAAGCATGAGGAATAGCTTTTTGGTGAGTCCTCCCAGATAAGCCTCCAGATCATTCTTCTTTCCCACCAACTCACTGGCCTTGTCACTCAAGGCAATCTTGTCACTCTTCAATCGACTGACCTCCTTGTTGGCCGCATCAAGAGCAACTTTCAGATTGGTATTTTCCTCTTCAAGCTTGGTGATTGAAGCCAGCTTCTCATCTGCGAGCTTGGTCTTCTCTAAAGCCGCTTTCTGCATCTCAGCCAAGTCAAGGTCTTTCTTCTTCAGAGCATCCCTTAGTTTGTCTGCAAAGTCACAGTAAGATTAGACTCTGAAACGGACAACAGGCAAAAAGCAGTCGTCGAGGTTCTCACCAAACATACATTTTGCTTCCTCCTTCGACTTTGTGAAGTTCTCCTGGATCAGTTTCAGATCAAGCTCGAGCTGGATTTGCTTCTTCTCCAACTCAGTGTAACGAGCCGCAAGCTCGCAAGATTTCTGCGAAGAACCAATCGACAAATGTCAAAGACAGTTCACTTCCGAGTGACTAAGGAAAAATCATATCATTTCTAAGACTACAACCGAATATAAACATTCGACCATAGTCTCGGGGACTACACCCAGTGGATGCACTCAGCGTGCCCCCACTAGTTCTATCAGTTAGAGTCGATCAGTCGACCAACAAGTAGCAAAAAAAGGAGAGGTTATCTTCAGACTGTCGTCGACTGCCAGCACTCGACCACAGTCTCGAGGACTACACCCAGTGGGTGCACTCAGCGTGCCCCCACCGATTTATCAATCCATTCGACCTGATCGAATAAAGAAAAAGCTTAAGACATAAAGACTATGGTTGACTGCCAGCAGTCGACCATAGCCTTGGGGACTACACCCAGTGGGTGCACTCAGCGTGCCCCCACTAATCTGGAAAGTCAATCAACACACCCAGTGGGTGTACGACAGATATTGAAATTTTCAAAAAGAAGGATTTTAAGATATCATATCCTAACAGAACAGGCGGTGATCGACTAACCTGAACATTACTCTGAAGAGCTGAACTGGCGTCATAAGCTGCCTGACTGGCGTCTCGGATTGCCTTCACTTGTTCCATCATAATCCCTGCCTGGCGTATTGCTTCTTTAGCGGCATTGGCTTGGTCTTCTGGGACGTGGTGGGTCGAGAAAAGTGAAGGCTGAGCAGCACTCGACGACGAAGGGCGAGCACTCGTCAGCGGCACCGCAAAAGATACGGTAGGCCGAGTGACGTTGTCCCCTCTACGACCAACGTCTCGGGTGCTGGCACGTCCTGAGTCTCCTTGCTAGCAGATGCTTTCCTGTTCCTCCTCTGCCTCAGTGGTTCCTCGTCATCGTCGTCGGGAAGGTCAATAATGACGTTAGATGGAGCTGTAGAAAAGAGTCAAAATTAAGACAAAGAGCCAACCGACTGAAGACAGAACTACAAAAGTCATACCAGGTTTTGAAGTGACAGAATTTTCCATCTCGCGATCTTCAGCCCTGGCCGAGGTATCAGAAGTAGCAGCACTGCAGCTCCAAAAGTCAGTCGGCCAGCTCATGAATCGGCCAAGAATAAATTCATGTGAAACGAGGAAACTCAAGTTACACTATTACCCTGAGATAGTGGGGATCACCATCTTCATCTTCGGCAAGACCTTCATCGGCTTCGACAGCGCCACTCAAGATTGCTTCGGAGCTTTTTCAGTCGGCGCCGGAGAAGTCGTCCGAGGACGCTTGGTCGACAGCGCGACGGGCGCACCCCCTTACCACGCTCGGCTGCAGGGTCATGGACAAGCTTCGAGCGTCTTTCCGAACGAGGAGGTGCAACTTCCTCCTCCTCCTCCTCTTCCTCCTCATCAGAATCATCGTCTTCATCGTCGTCATCAGCATCCGAATCCCACTCCTCCGGGCTTTCGCCCCCACTTCCTTCCTCCTCCTCAGTCGGCGCTTGCACTCCATTGGGCATCGAGTACAACTCAGTGGTGACCTGACGGACAAAAAAACAAGACAAAGGGCAATCGACCAATTTGCAGTAAAGCGGAATGAATAAAGCAAGATCACAACCGGAGATAAGTGGTCATACCGTGTCCGGTGTGTAGGAATGGTCGAGTGGTGGGATCCTCCTAGCCCCTCGAGGGTTATCTTTATTCCTTGTGATGGCAGCCATCCACCTCTCAAGTGTGGCATCATTGACCGCCTCTGGATCGACCCGAGTGGTATCTTCAGTGCTAGAGTACAGCCACATCGGGTGGCCTCGGTATTGGAGCGGTTGAATACGCCGTCGAAGGAAAACCTCCAGAAGGTCCATGCCAGTCACTCCGTCCCGAATGAGCTGGACTACACGCTCCATCAACATTTTTACCTGAGCCTTCTCCTCCGGGAGCACCTTCAGAGAAGACGGCTTGTTCACTCGGTCCATGGAGAATGGAGGGAGACCAGTCGACTGCCCCGGCGGTGACTCGTCTTGGCAGTAGAACCAGGTCGACTGCCACCCTCTAACCGACTCGGGAAGGGTCATGGATGGAAAAGCACTCTTACTCCTCACTTGGATCCCAAGACCCCCGCACATCTGGATTACTTTAGTCCTATCGTCATCCGGACTCGCCTTTTTCACCGTCTGAGAGCGACAAGTGAATATGTGCTTAAAGAGACCCCAATGCGGTCTACAACCCAGGAAGTTTTTGCACAGAGACACAAAGGCGGCGAGGTAGGCAATGGAATTGGGAGTGAAATGGTGGAGTTGGGCCCCAAAAAAGTTCAGAAACCCTCGGAAGAAAAGACTCGGTGGCAGGGAGAATCCACGATCTACATGAGTGGCTAGGAGAACGCACTCACCCTCCAGTGGCTGCAGTTGCCACTCGGTCCCCGGAAGCCTTGCTGACCCGTGAGAGATAAGTCCCTCATTGGCCAGGTCATTGAGATCTGCCTGGGTGATGGTCGAGCGGATCCAATCCCCTTGGACCCAACCTTGCGGCAGGCGAGACCTCGACGAAGATCCACCCGACTGGTTGATTTTCTTCGCTTTCACCATTGCCGTCGCCTTCTTCACTCGCTCCAAGGCCACCGTCTTCTCCTTCACCATCGTCGCCGGCGAAGCGCGTGAGGAGTGGATGGGCAGAGGCAAAGGCGGGCGCGGCAGGCGGGGGTGAAGAAGGCAGAAAGGGGAATGGAGAGGCACTGTTCAAAAACCCTTACCCGACACCTTATATAGGGACGCTTCCGAGTGGCTGACAAGTAGGCCCGGGCGGACCTGTCAAATCCCGAAACAGTCGCGCGCGCGTGATACATGGCAAAAAAGGCGGCGTGGAAATCGAGGCATCTACACCTTATCCCATCCGAGTACCGCGGTCCACCCGCTTCGTGCGCTTCCCAAAATTGGGATCCCACAAAATCCGCTAACAGCAGATCAACTTGTCAGACGGTAGATTTCCTATGATCCGTTGCTCGGAAGTTCACCAAGTTCAAAAGTTCACTCGACAAAAGAAAAGAATGGATCAAGGCGACTGAAAGAAAAGTTGATGCCATCATAAAAAAAGAAAGGGTCATTGATCCAGGATGAGACACACACAGAACACAAAAATAGGTCGGAAAGATTATCAACTCCTTCCTCATTCAAACCTCGATCCATTCTGGGGCTAATGATGAAGTCATGTACCTAGGGTAGGGTCATAGGCCTGTCCAGAGGACCCTCCCCAAGGACATCTTCAGAAGAAACAACGTTCCAGTCGACCGAGAGAGATTCCACTCGACGGGCTCGAAGGCATTCGACCATGAAGACTCACTCGACCACCAGGAGATTAAGAGTCACTTTGTATCCAAACAGTCTGTAATTAAGTAGTCTTTATTACCATGATGACACTTTATGTAGGGCGTTACCAGTAACGCCAATCCTTTATGTACTTTAAACCCCGCATAACTGAGGGTCGGAGGGGTCTGCCAGACACTATATAAGCCACCCCTCCTCAGTGTAAAGGGTTGGCACCCCTGTAACTCATACACACATAATCCAGTCGACCGCCTCCGGGCTCCAAGACGTAGGGCTGTTACTTCCTCCGAGAAGGGCCTGAACTCGTAAATCCCTTGCGTATACAACTACTCCATAGCTAGGATCTTGCCTCTCCATACCTACCTCCATTCTACTGTCAGACTTAGAACCACGACAGTGGGTCTCCTTCGCCTTCGCCTCCCTCTGAGCCATCTTGAGGGCCTCCGCCTGCTCTGCGACCTGAGCAACCAGCCGGTGAAAGTGCAACTATCCCTAGGTGGTTTTGGTAATTTCTAACAACATATAGGTCATTGAGCTAATGCTATTTCAAGATAAATATTTCAGGAAAACTCAATGAATGGCATGGCATGGATGAAAAAAGTGGACCCCTCAAAATGCTAAGACAAAAGGATTGGCTCAAGCTCAAAGCTCAAGACTCTACATTTTATATTTTAGTGATCCAAGATCACATTGAGTCTATAGGAAAAGCCAATACTATCAAGGAGGGATGAGGTGCTGCTTAATGGCTTGCTTGCTCAAAATGCTTAGTGATATGCTCCAAAGCCCTCAAGTACTTTCTCACATCCACATATGACCTAAACCAAAAGTCAAACTTGTCCCCACTGATTCTTTCTTTCTGGCGCCACCGAGTTCAGATGTCATAGCCACTGTCACAAACCCTAGGCAAATCGGTCTCACTGATAGGGATATCGGTCTCACCGAGATGGGATTGTAATCTCTTTGTTTCCCTTTGTAACGTTTCGCTACCACCGAGATGAGCGATCGGTCCCACCGAGATTGCATTGTAAACTCTCTATTTCCCTTTCGTAACATTTCGGTCTCACCGAAATGAGCGAACCGGTCCCACCGAGTTTACCTGACCAACTCTCTGGTTAGCTTATTACCAAAATCGGTCCCACCGAGTTTGTGTAATCAGTCTCACCGAGATTACGTTATGCCCTAACCGTAACCATATCGGTCCTACCGACTTGCATGTCGGTCCCACCAAAAATCCTAACGGTCACTAGATTTGTTGAATCGATCCGACCGAGTTTCTCAATTCGGTCCCACCGAGATTGGCAAGTTGTGTGTAACGGTTAGATTTTGTGTGGAGGCTATATATACCCCTCCACCTCCTCTTCATTCGTGGAGAGAGCCATCAGAACGAACCTACACTTCCAACTTACATTTTCTGAGAGAGAACCACCTACACTTGTGTTGAGACCAAGATATTCCATTCCTACCATATGAATCTTGATCTCTAGCCTTCCCCAAGTTGCTTTCCACTCAAATCCTCTTTCCACCAAATCCAAATCCTGTGGGAGAGAGTTGAGTGTTGGGGAGACTATCATTGGAAGCACAAGAGCAAGGAGTTCATCATCAACACACCATTTGTTACTTCTTGGAGAGTGGTGTCTCCTTGATTGGCTAGGTGTCACTTGGGAGCCTCCGACAAGATTGTGGAGTTGAACCAAGGAGTTTGTAAAGGCAAGGAGATCGCCTACTTCAAGAAGATCTATCGCTAGTGAGGCAAGTCCTTCGTGGGCGACGGCCATGGTGGGATAGACAAGGTTGCTTCTTCGTGGACCCTTCTTGGGTGGAGCCCTCCGTGGACTCGCACAGCTGTTACCCTTCGTGGGTTGAAGTCTCCATCAACGTGGATGTACGATAGCACCACCTATCGGAACCACGACAAAAACATCCGTGTCTCCAATTGCGTTTGAATTCACCAAACCCTTCCCTTTACATTCTTGTAAGTTGCATGCTTTACATTCCGCTGCTCATATACTCTTTACATGCTTGCTTGAATTGTGTTGAGATTGCTTGACTTGTGCTAAATTAGCTAAAATCCGCCAAAGACTAAAATTGGGAAAAGGATAAGTTTTATTTGGTGTAGTAGTCTAATCACCCCCCCTCTAGACATACTTTCGATCCTACAAGTGGTATCAGAGCATTGGCCTCCATTTGCTTTGATTTCCATAGTGTTTGGTGGTCATATCCTTGGTTTAACAACCTAGGAGAGTATGGTGTCTAGCGAGGGAAACTATCACCATAGAGGTCCTTACTTTGATGGTACTAATTTTGCTAGTTGGAATCATAAGATGAAAATGCATATTCTTGGACATAACCCCGCCGTTTGGGCTATTGTATGTATTGGCTTGCAAGGTGAATTCTTTGATGGGAGAGAACCGAACCGTGAAGCTAGCGTGGATGAGTTGAAGATGCTGCAATACAATGCTCAAGCTTGTGATATCCTCTTCAACGGATTGTGCCCCGAAGAATTCAACAAAATCAGCCATCTTGAGAATGCAAAGGAAATTTGGGACACTTTGATTGATATGCACAAAGGTACCGACTCCATCAAGGAATCCAAGTTGGATGTGCTTCAAAGTCAACTTGACAAGTTCAAAATGAAGGATGGTGAAGGCGTCGCTGAAATGTACTCTAGGCTTGCTCTCATTACAAATGAGATTGCTGGCTTGGGAAGTGAAGAGATGACCGACAAATTCATCATCAAGAAGATCCTACGAGCTTTGGATGGGAAATATGATACCGTGTGCACATTGATCCAAATGATGCCCAATTACAAAAATCTCAAGCCAACGGAAGTCATTGGAAGAATTTTTGCTCATGAGATGTCACTCAAGGATAAGGAGGAGCTCCACAACAAGTCAAGTGGTCCTTACAAAGCCTCATGTGAAGCTCCCACATCATCAAGTGAGAAACAAACCTTCAATGAAGAATTGATCCTAATGGTGAAGAAGTTCAACAAGTTCTACAAGAGTAGAAGCAAGGAAAGAAGCTCCAAGTCAAGGTCCTACAATGACAAAAGATCTTCTAGTCGGGAGTGAAATTGCTACAATTGTGGAAGACCTGGACACTATTCCAATGAGTGTACGGCTCCCTACAAAAGAAGACAAAAATCACCTAAGAGGAGAAGTAGAAGAGCAGAATCACCACCAAGAGAGAGAAGGAGTAGATATGATCGTTATGAACGAAGAACATCCCGGAGAAGCAAGGATTCGGAAAGGAAGGACAAGTCATCAAGGAGCTACACAAAACAAAGACATCAAGCTCATGTTGGTGAATGGGTATCCGGCTCCGACTCCGACAATCCCTCCGAGAGAAGCTATCACTCCGACTCCGAACATACTCAAGATGAAGGTGTTGCCGGTCTAGAACTTGTGTCAACCAACTCCTATGACATATTTGAATCACCAAATGAAGGACTTGGAAGATGCTTCATGGCTAAAGGCCCAAAGGTAACACACCCCAAGTATGTTGATTTCAATAGTGATGAAGATGACTTGTTAGGTGATGATGACTTACTTATTGACAACTCTAGTGATGAATACTATGATGAAACATCAATTAATCATGCTAATCAAGATAAAACGAATGACAATGATAAGGAGAAGATTGAGCTTCTAACTAAAGAACTAAACACTCTTATGTTAGCTCATGAAACTATCTTAGGGGATCATCGAGAACTTTTAAGGACTCATGAGAAGTTACGCTTTGAAAAGATCAATCTTGAGCAAGAGCATGAGTTCTTAAAGGCAATCAATGATGATCTTTGCAAGAAAAGTTCTTCTTACATTGCCAAGCGTTTACTCTTATCTACTTACATGCCTCAAGTCAAGTTGGGTAACAAGAACAAGAAGGATTCTTCCTCTAGTAGTAACAATAATCATGTTAAATCCAATGTTGTTGCTTCTAGTAGTTCTCTTGATTACACTAATGATTCTCTTAGCCAAGTTACACTTGAGGAAGAAAATAGCTTATTGAAGGGAATTATAGAGAAAGGTGTTTACAAGAGCCTTGCCAGGAGTATGCAATTCGAGGAAATTGTACGCAAGCAAGGAAGGCACCAGAAGAACCAAGGTGTTGGTTTTGAACGAAAGTTCAATGCCAATGGAGTTGAGTGGGAAGAAGATCAATACCCCAAGACAAAGTTTGTTCCTCAACAAGAGAAGTATGATCCTACTTCCTTCAAAGGAACACAAGCTCAAGATGATCTTCCACCACAAGACCACAAGCAAAAAGGCAAGGACAAGCTTCTAGAGGAGATTGATGCATTTGAAGAAGCTCCTAAGGCCTTGATCAAGTGGGTTCCCAAGACTACATCAAGTTCTACTTCATCAAGTACGACTACAACTCCAAAGATTCCCATCAAGATGATGTGGATCCCGAAGAAGAAGAACTAGAGAGTTCTTGAGGGTGACTCCGCCAACATATTTCACTCATATCATTTTGGCGAGGACAAGTGCAATCAACTTCCACATCTTGCACTAGTTCATGGAGTCACAAACCCTCTTGTTGGTAAGACAAGGGACAAGGTAACCTAATGCTTTCATAGACATCATCTTGTGTGTGCATCACTCTATGTCTATGGATATCCTTGTTTGTTCCTTGTGGGACAAACCCGTGTAGTTATTGAAAGTGCAACTCACTCCAAAGGATTGCTCCAAATGATCTACATCAACATTGGGCATCCACATCTTCAACACCTACATGAAGTCATCGTCGACAAAACCCAATGTTAGTTCATCCCTCTAAGGGGGGATCTCACATCTAGGGGGAGCTTTACTCTAAGAATTGAGCTAAAGCAACTCAAATGGTGTGAACACAACAATGCATTATGTAAAAGTGGCAACCCCACTTGAGCTTAAATGATGAGTATGACCTATGATCAAATGTTCTCATTTGACACCTAAGTCAATATACTCATATATAGATGACCTAGTCATCGCCAATTGCTTGATAGATGCTAGAATGATTGTGCATGCTTTGCCACATATTTCATTTGTCATTTTATTGTGTGAGCATATTGGTTGCATATTTCACTCATTCGAGGACATCCACTTGTAGTTTTGATTGTTCGATTTGTTTTCTTTTGCCAAGTGGATGGACAAGAATGCCTAAGAACCTTATCTAGCTATCTATGCTTTTCTTGTCTCAAACTCTATTCATGCTACATCACAAAGTTTGATCAAGTCAGATTCGAACCACTCTGTGTGAGGAGCACTCGGAGTCCCCAATTCGTCATAGACATAAACTTCCAAAACTTCTTTGTGCATTTTGGTCTGACCGATTCTTCCATTTCGGTCACACGGAGATCACTAAGTCGATCTAGGTTTTCAATCTCGGTGCAACCGATTTGAACTTTTTGGTCACACCGAGTTGCAGTAACTGCTTGCAGTTATGCATCTCGGTGCTACCGAGTTGTTCCACTCGGTCACACCGACAGGGTCAGGCTATATATATCCACGGGCCAAAATTTGGAAATTTCTCCGAATCCCTTCGCCCGCGCTAAGCCTGCTCCTGCCTCCCTGGGTCTCCGGATCGTCGTCCTCGTCGCCAGCTGCCTCCCACCACTGGTCTCCGCCGCCGTCAACGAGAATCGTCTCCGCCGTTGCCGCCGTAGCAAGTCCATTGCCGAACTAGCGTATGGACTTGATCCTTGTGCTAATCTCACTTTTATTCCTAGCACATTGTTTTGCCATGTATCTGGCCACGATTGAGATCATCTTATCTAGCGAAAACACTCCGTAGTTTAGTTCTGGATTGAAAATTTAGGGTTAGGTTTCCGCCGAAACCATTTCGGACCAACCGAGTTGTAGAAATCGGTTCCACCGATTTGGCCATGGCCATTGCACATGTGATTCTCGGTCTGACCGAGAATTGCAAATCGGTGTGACCGAGTTCAGGGCTTTGTGAAACCCTAGCAGTCTTGGTGCCACCAAACTGTGACTTGGTCTAACCAAGCTCACTAGTTTAGGTTCCAAAAGCTGCTTCGGTATCACCGAGTTTACAAATCGGTAGATCCAAAATGCTTTCTGTGGAAAACTAAAACTAAGTTTTTGACTCATTCTTTTGCAAAAACCTCTGTATTTTGTGATGCTCATCTACTCTACCTCATCTATATCTATTCACAGGGTCCGCTGTCAGTATTTGCAACATGTCTGATCAATGTGATAGTCAGAACAAGTCTGAGGAACAGGTTCACATGAGTGAGGGCACTAGTCCCTCTAGCAGCTACGATGGTAGCAGGAGCACACCCAACAACTTACCCAAGGTAGCCACCAGGGCCAGAAAGAAGAGAACCTCAGATTCTGAGGATGAAGACTATGTGGCTGTTGAGGATGAGGCCACTTCCAAGAAGAAGGTTCTCAAGAAGGAATATGGCACAGCTGCTGCCACTAAGCCTGGCATGAGGACCAAAGCACCTGCAAGAAGAATTCCCATGTCTAAAGCCAGAGCCTCCACTCAAGTACCTTTGGAATTTGAACCCAAAGAGGCTGCCGCAGAAGGGAAGAGGACGAAGGAAAGGGTCAAGAAGACCATGGCCAGGGTTGTTGGAAAGCCTTCCATGATGGAAGAACAAGAAGAGGAAGAGGTTGCTGCACCAGCACCTAAAGCTCAAAAGCTTATGGGTGATGCCATTAGGTCAGGGTCTGCTTCATCAAAGCCCAAAGAAGCTCCCAAGGCAGTTGCTCCAAAGCCTAAAGCTGCACCCAAGAGGAATACAAGGAACATTCCTGCTGGAGAGAAGAACAAGGCCCCAGTGCCTGAAGCTGCTGTTGAAGAAGAAGATGATGAGGAACATGTCTTGAGGAAGTTGAAGCCCAAAATTCCAGATCGCAATGATGTTCATCCTGTAGCTGAGGATATGAAGCTGAGGAAGGATGCAGGACTCAGACAATGGAGATTGACTGATCCCTATGCAGTCAGGAGGAGAACTTCTGTGGACTACTGGTTCCATACAAAGGAACAGCAAGACTTCTATGAGACAGTGCTGCTTGACAAGAAGCCAATAGTATGTGATATGAGATGGGTGGACTGGAAATATATCAGGGAAAATGAAGAGCATTATCCTGGAGTGTATGACAGTTTCAATACTTATGGAGTGGATGACTTTGTTGGGCAGAAGCTCACAAAGTGGAATGATGAGCTTATTATGCAGTTCTACTCCACAGCTCACTTCTATCCAGATGGAAGGATTGTCTGGACGTCTGAAGGTACTAGGTACCAATCCACAGTTGAAGAATGGGCAAATATGATCAATGCACCTAAGGAGAAAGAGGATGACTTGGATGTATATGCCAAGAAGAAGAAGGATCACAACTCCATGGCACACATGTACAGCAAGATCCCAGATGCTGCTATTGAAACACACAAGTTTGGATCAGTACATTACCTTCTGTCAGGATTGCCAACAATCAACTGGATCCTCAGGCACACTCTTTTGCCTAAGTCAGGTGATCACAAGATGATCAGAGGCCATGCTATCAACCTGCTTCACATATTTTATGTGCCTCAAAAGTTCAAGGTCATGAGCCTCATAGTGGAAACTATCAAGAGGACAGCTGCTGACCAAAAGAGAAGTTGTGGGTATGCCCCACAGATCTAGGAGCTAATCAACTCCATGATGGGCTCTGGCACATACCTCTTGGACAAGGAACACATGCCCATCTACCCAGATTTTGAGGACAACACAGTGGTTATGGATGAAAATAAACCATCTTCTATGCAAGCACAAGCGAAGAAGGAGAAGGCAAGGACTAAAAAGGTTGCAAAGATGCCAACCATTGATGAGGCATCTTAGTATTTCCTAAAGAGCAAGCAAGATAATCTTGGCTACTTGATTGCCTCCACTCTAAGGATTGAGAATGGATTTGCCACCCTGACTCAAAACCAGGAGAGCCTGGAGAGGATCATGGAGCGGAAGTTCTATGACTTGGATGTGAAGGTCACTGAGATACAGTTAGCTATTCAGCAACTTCAGGATGACATGTAGGAGAGGAAGGGCAAGACTACCACTGATGCGTTTGCTAGAGTGCCTAGAGCGCAGAGATCTGCTGCAGTGCCTGTTCCAGACACCAGAGCAACTTCATCTGCACCAGCTACAGCTTCAGTGCCACCAGCTCCAGCACCTACTCCACCAGCTCCATCTTCATCAACTGATGCCTTCGTCCTTGGAGTTATTTCTACACCACCAGCAGAAGACCAAGCCTGAGAGTCGATTTAGTACTATGCATTTTCTATGAACTTTTTGGTAACTTGTTGCCAAAGGGGGAGAAAAATGTATAGATCATAGGCTTCGAGAGAGAGCGTTGCTTTTTATTCTCTCTTGTTTTGGTGGTTGAACTTTGTTTGCTTGTTTGATATACTTTATGCCTGTGTGATACTTGGATGATCATGTGTTTGATCATATGCTACATTAATGCCTGTTGGATGACATTATCCTTTTATCTCTATATGATCATTCACTTTGCTTGGTGATGAGTGCATGTATTTAACTATTATCATTTTGAGCGCTCCACCAAGATGTATGTGACATGGAAGAGTAACTCATGATCCTAACTCATTGTGCATTTGCAGTCCAAAGAAAATCTTAAACTATGCACAAATTTAGGGGGAGCTCTCACATTTCACATACTTCTCAAAGTGACAATGTTCTTCAATCTTATTATCATTTGTTGAAGCTTTGATCTATATGTTGTCATCAATTACCCAAAAGGGGGAGATTGAAAGTGCAACTATCCCTAGGTGGTTTTGGTAATTCCTAACAACATATAGCTCACTGAGCTAATGCTATTTCAAGATAAATATTTCAGGAAAGTTCAATGAATGGCATGGCATGGATGAAAAAAGTAGACCCCTCAAAATGCTAAGGACAAAAGGATTGGCTCAAGCTCAAAGCTCAAGACTCTACATTTTATATTTTAGTGATCCAAGATCACATTGAGTCTATAGGAAAAGCCAATACTATCAAGGAGGGATGAGGTGTTGCTTAATGGCTTGCTTGCTCAAAATGCTTAGTGATATGCTCCAAAGCCCTCAACTACTTTCTCACATCCACATATGACCTAAACCAAAAGTCAAACTCGGCACCATCGATTCTTTCTATCCGGCGCCACCGAGTTCAGATGTCATAGCCACCGCCACAAACCCTAGGCAAATCGGTCTCACTGATACGGATCTCGGTCTCCCCGAGATGGGATTGTAATCTCTTTGTTTCCCTTTGTAACATTTCGATCTAACCGAGATGAGCGATCGGTCCCTCCGAGATTGCATTGTAAACTCTCTGTTTCCCTTTCATAACATTTCGGTCTCACCAAAATGAGCGAACCGGTCCCACCGAGTTTACCTGACCAACTCTCTGGTTAGCTTATTACCAAAATTGGTCCCACCGATTTTGTGTAATCAGTCTCACCGAGATTACGTTATGCCCTAACCCTAACCATATCGGTCCTACCGAGTTGCATGTCGGTCCCACCGAAAATCCTAATGGTCACTAGATTTGTTGAATCAGTCCGACCGAGTTTCTCAATTCGGTCCCACCGAGATTGGCAAGTTGTGTTTAACGGTTAGATTTTGTGTGGAGGCTATATATACCCCTCCACCTCCTCTTCATTCATGGAGAGAGCCATCAGAACGAACCTACACTTCCAACTTACATTTTCTGAGAGAGAACCACCTACACTTGTGTTGAGACCAAGATATTCCATTCCTACCATATGAATCTTGATCTGTAGCCTTCCCCAAGTTGTTTTCCACTCAAATCCTCTTTCCACCAAATCCAAATTCTGTGAGAGAGAGTTGAGTGTTGGGGAGACTATCATTTGAAGCACAAGAGCAAGGAGTTCATCATCAACACACCATTTGTTACTTCCTGATGAGTGGTGTGTCCTAGATTGGCTAGGTGTCACTTGGGAGCCTCCGACAAGAATGTAGAGTTGAACCAAGGAGTTTGTAAGGGCAAGGAGATCACCTACTTCGTGAAGATCTACCGCTAGTGAGGCAAGTCCTTCATGGGTGATGGCCATGGTGGGATAGACAAGGTTGCTTCTTCATGGACCCTTCTTGGATGGAGCCCTCCGTGGACTCACGCAGCCGTTACCCTTCATGGGTTGAAGTCTCCATCAACATGGATGTACGATAGCACCACCTATCGGAACCACGATAAAAACATCCGTGTCTCCAATTGCGTTTGAATTCTCCAAACCCTTCCCTTTACATTCTTGCAAGTTGCATGCTTTACCTTCCGCTGCTCATATACTCTTTGCATGCTTGCTTGAATTGTGTTGAGATTGCTTGAGTTGTGCTAAGTTAGCTAAAATCTGCCAAAGACTAAAATTGGGAAAAGGATAAGTTTTATTTGGTCAAGTAGTCTAATCACCCCCCCCCTCTAGACATACTTTCGATCCTACAGCCGGTCATGCTCTTGGGCCAGCTTGCTACACTCAGCCTCCTTGCTGCGCAGGGCGGTGTTGGCTTCGCCCAGCTGCTGCTGCAAGGCGGCGTTGGCCTCTGTGTCGGTGTACTAGAGTAGGGGTACCCTAGTATCCCGAACTTGTGCACGGGCAGTCGCAGCACCCCGCGGCAAGGTTTGCCGGGTGACCGCCAAGGTCCTCCTTTGGTTCCTTTGGAGCCATTCAAGAACAAAGTATTCAAGCCAAGGAGACAAGGCCCCGGCAAGAGGAGCTTGCCGGGAAGCCATTCAAGAACAAAGTATTCAAGCCAAGGAGACAAGGCCCCGGCAAGAGGAGCTTGCCGGGAAGGCCAGCCAAGGCATCTCAAGGAACTTGCCGCGACGCGCCACGCGTCCCGGCAAGGCCCGGTGAGTGACAAGCTTCCGAGCGCGACAAGACAACGACCGCGGCAAGGCGCTTGCCGCGGGAAGCTACCACTCTGTACCCACGCTCCAGCTCATCCACCAACGTGTCGCCCTGGGGCCTTCCCAGGCGCGCGTGGTGAGAAGCTGTGTAGCTAGCGGTGCGCGGTGGCAAGCGGCGCTGACAAGATCACCATCGTGGCAAGCGGTGGCGTCCCTGACGGTCCCTTTCTGCACTGTTTGGGCGACGCAGACGGGCATTTAATGCCTTTGTCCCCTGTCGTCAGGGTTAGGTATGATACACTGTGCAGGTAGCTGTACCTACCGCAACACTTTTCCATTTTTACCCTTGCATGCGTTGCCACCTGTCGGTGACCCCTTGAGCATATAAAAGGAGGCCCATGCGCAACATAGGGAGAGGGGTTCGAAGCCAGAAACACACTCACGCTCGGTCTCGTTAGCAGCTCGTGTGTACTGTAGCACTCAGCGCTCTCGAGCAAGAACTCAATACAAAGACAAGCAGCAGTAGGAGTATTATCTCTCAGGAGAGCTCCGAAGCTGGGTAAACTGCTCGTGTGCTTCGCCTCGATCTGCTCTTCGTGCGATCTCCGCCCCCCGCCGAACCGAAAGGGGCTCGGTCCGCCGGTCCCATAGGTGTTCGTGGATCAGTTTCCCCGACATCTTTGGCGCGCCAGGTAGGGGGCGTCAAGGTTGTTTGAACCTGATCCGGCGTTCACACGAGCTAGATCTTCATTTTCTTCATCAACATGCCACCGAAGAAGAAGGCTTCTGAGGCGGCTGTTCCGTCCGCGTCGATCCCACCACCACCGGAGCAGGCGGGCGGTGGGGTAGACGCTGGCGGAAGAACGAGCATCGACAAGGGAGATCACGGTGCTGCCGGGTCCAAGGACAAGGCTGCGCAAACCTCGGCGTCCGTACGCGCACCGCGCCAATCTCAGGAGGCGCAGGACCGACAATGTCATGGTACTCGCAGTGCCATGCGTCCGTTGAACCAAGATCGAGCTGGTGGATCTCAGGGTGCTCAAGACCAGCATGCACGCCAACATGCTGACACGAGCGAGGCACGGTCGCCTGTACGGGATACTGCTCCTTCTAACATAGTTAGAAGTCCGAGCATATCCCGCTCCTCGCACTGTTCGCCTCTGCCGCCCACCACTCCAGCAGAAGCTTTGGCGCGAGCTCAACTGCTCCTGGATTACCCTCCAACGGCGGACAAGACCGACGAATGGAGGGCCACCATTCAGAGTCTCATCGGCTTCGCCAACGGCGACACTCCGCGGCAGCCGAGTAAATCGCTACCGCGGCAGGACTGCCAGGCTTGAGCCGATGTCGACAAAACCAGTGGGGGTGCAACCTCCATGCACTCTCCACCCCGAAGGCCCAGATCGCCGACTCGTCGGATCCACCTCAACAGCGATTCCACCGCGTCATCGGATCCACGAGCTCGTCGCGATCAGCGCCAAGTTCTTCACGAACGACAGCAAGAAGACGCTCGTACTCGCATCGAGCGCCGGAGAGAAGCGCGACGTCAATCTGACCAGCGCGCTGGGCCCTCTATCGACATGCACGTGCCAGGGGAACCAGGCGACTTGCCGTACGCGGTAGGCTGCCCTGCGTTCACTCTTGAGCTGCGGCAAGTCCAGTGGCCCAGCAAGAATAATTTCAAGCCACATGTACCAGAGAAGTACGATGGCAAGTCGCATCTGTCGGAGTTCCTCAGCATCTACACCATCGCGGTGCAAGCTGCCGGGGGGCGGGACGACAAGATCCTTGCCAACTACTTCCCGCTGGTGCTCAAACCCAATGTCAGATCCGGGCTCATGCACTTGCCGGACAACTCCATATCGTCCTGGGCAGATCTATGCCATCAGTTTGTCGGCGCCTTTATAGGCGGCCACAAGCCTCATGGCCAAGAGAGCGACCTTCATCTGCTCGCCCAGAAGGAAGGAGAGCCCCTGCGCAAGTATATTCAGAGATTCAGTCGTGTACAGCACAACATCCCAGATGTCCACCCTGCCGCGGTCATCAGCGCGTTCCATCAGAACGTGCGAAACCGCAGGATGCGGGAGGAGATGGCGATGTGCAAGATCAAAGACGTCAGTGAGCTGTATGCCCTGGCCGACAAGTGTGCACGTGCTGAGGAAGGGAGGAAACTCCCCGGAGAGAATACAGTAGTGGGAGGATCTGATAGTGAGGATGCTGCCCCGGAGAAGAAAAACCGGCGGCGGAACAACAGGAAGAAGAAACGCAAAGATGTGCTAGTCGTTGAGCAGTACGGCAACGGAGGTGGCGCCAAGAAAGCCAAAGCTGGTACCTCCGGCGAGCAGGCTGTGGCGGTCGCCGACAAGCAGGACGGCACCAACAAGCAGTATTGCAAGATCTACCGCACCAAGGGCCATGACCTCCAGAGCTGCAAGAAGGTCGAGCAGCTTGTCGAGCAGCAAAAGGCTGAGTACGAGCAACGCGACAAGGAGAAGGCCCAGGAAGGTGCTGGAGGAGCCGGCAAGAAACGCCCCGGCCGAGGAGGACGCCGCGGCAAGGCCAAGCAGCGGCAAGGAGACAGACCTCCCCGCGGCCGCGACAAGGATGAAGATGACGACGACGACGAGGATATGGATGATGACGAGGCTGATGAGCAGGAGTTCCAGAAAGCCACAGAGGTCCTGTGCGTTGACGGTGGTGCTTCTCTGCATACTTCACATCGCCAGCTCAAGTAGTGGGCGCGGGAAGTCAATGCAGCAGAACCACCCATCGAGTCACGTAGGCCCCTGAAATGGTCCAACACGCCTATCATCTTTGATATTGAGGACCACCCTGATCGCATAACTGCGGTCGGGTGCTTGCCGATGTTGGTTTCACCAACTATCCGCAACCTCAAGGTCACTAAGATGCTAGTTGACGGCGGTGCCGGCTTGAACCTGATCTCCTCCGCGGTACTCCAGAAACTCCAGATCCCAGACAGCAAGCTCAAAGGGACCGGCACATTCCAAGGAATCAATCGGGGAAGGAGCAAGCCAAAGGGAAAGATCACGTTGCTGGTGACATTTGGCAGCGAGTTGAACTTCAGAACTGAGAGGGTCACTTTTGACGTTGCTGACTTTCCTTTGCCTTACAATGGGATACTTAGCCGTCCAGCACTCGCCAAATTCATGGCAGCCTCTCACTATGCATACAACATGCTGATGATGCCAGGCCCGATAAGTGTCATCTCTGTCCCTGGCGACAAGAAGGATGCTCTTATCTGCGCCGACAAAATCTACCGGGAAGCAGCAGCCACAACTGATCGCAAGTCACTTGCCGCTGAAGCACCCGGGGGAAAAAGAAGACCAAGTCCGGCAAGAGCTCTGAGGACCACTCCGGCAAGCGCACCTCTTCGGAGTGCTGCGCTACCATCGAGGACGCACCATCGAGCTCCACTGGCAAGTGTAAGAAGGCAATGGCAGCTCCACCAGAGACCAAGAAGGTGTCCGCCAAGGAGGACGGCACTGGTGGTACTTTCACCATCAGTGCCACTCTCAACCCTAAATAGGAAAGCGCGCTCGTTGCTTTCCTGCGGGCGAACGTCGATTTGTTTGCGTGGCAACCGTCTGACATCCCCGGTGTTCCCAGGAAAGTAATCGAGCACCATCTTGCCGTCTGTCCTCATGCGCAGCCCGTCAAGCAGAAAATCAGGAAACAGGCAGTGGAGCGCCAAGAATTCATCGCAGAAGAAATCAAGAAATTGGAAGCAGCAGGACTTGTCAAAGGAGTGCTCCATCCTACGTGGTTGGCCAATCCTGTTGTCGTGCGCAAGGCTAAGGGAAATGGAGGCTTTGTATCGACTTTACCGATGTCAATAAAGCTTGTCCCAAAGACCCATTTCCCTTGCCGCGCATCAACCAGATTGTTGACTCCACGGCCGGATGTGATTTGCTTTCATTTCTTGATGCATACTCAGGATACCATCAGATCTTCATGGCAGAAGAGGATGAGGAGAAGACCGCATTCATCACCCCATGTGGCACATACTGTTTCATACGGACGCCTTTTGGTTTAAAGAATGCTGGTTCAACATTTGCAAGGGTAGTCCATGTCGCTTTTGAGCCACAAATACACAGAAATGTGGAAGCCTACATGGATGACATAGTGGTCAAGAGCAAGGACAAGGCAACTCTGATTCAAGATTTAGACGAAACTTTTGCAAATCTGCGCAAGATTAACCTCAAGCTTAACCCCGAGAAGTGTGTGTTTGGAGTCCCTCCGGCAAGCTTCTCGGGTTCTTCGTGTCTCAGCGGGGAATTGAAGCCAATCCCGACAAGATTAAGGCCATGGAGCAGATTGAAGCACCAAAGCGCGTCAAGGATGTACGAAGACTTGCCGGTTGCGTGGCTGCTCTCAGCAGGTTTATCTCTAGGTCTGCTGAGTGCGCCCTGCCATTTTTCAAAATATTGAAAAAGGCAGGTCCAATGAAATGGACTCCGGAAGCGGAGGCTGCGCTGCAGGACTTGAAGAGATACCTGTCCTCCACTCCAACACTTGTCGCACCTAAGCCACAAGAGAAGTTGCTGCTATATTTAGCGGCAACCAATCAAGTGGTTAGTGCTGCGTTAGTGGCGGAGAGGGAGGCGGATGATGAGCCAGCAACAACGGCAGAGGCATCCAGCGACAAGCAAGCGACTTCACCGACAAGCTCTGGTCCCGACAAAGATGGATCTGCGCAGGCATGTGAAGGGATACATAAGAGGATGGTGCAGCGCCCAGTTTACTTTGTCAGTTCCCTTCTGCAGGGGGCTAGGTCAAGGTACTCTGGTGTGCAGAAATTGCTTTTCGGCCTTCTCATGGCCTCGAGAAAGCTGCGCCATTACTTCCAAGCACATGGGATCACAGTCGTCACTCGTTTTCCGCTGAAGAGGATACTGCAAAATCCAGAAGCAACATGCAGGATTGTCGAGTGGGCACTGGAACTATCAAGCTTTGGCCTCAAGTTTGAGAGCACTTCGACTATCCAGAGCAGAGCATTGGCAGAGTTCATAGCAGAGTGGACGCCAACACAAGATGAAGAAATTCCAGAAATGAGCATCCCCGTCAAGGAAGCAATCAAAGAGTGGCTGATGTACTTTGATGGTGCCTTCTCGCTGCAAGGCGCCGGTGCGGGCGTGCTACTTGTTGCACCCACCAGAGAGCACCTCAAGTACGTAGTCCAGATGCACTTTCCCAAGGAGCAAGCAATGAACAATACCGCAGAGTATGAAGGTTTGCTTGCCAGTCTCAGGATCGCAGCAGACCTTGGGATCAAAAAGCTCATTGTTAGGGGTGACTCGCAGCTTGTCGTCCGCCAAGTGAACAAGAGTTATCAGAGTCCGTTGATGGAAGCGTACATTGATGAAGTGAGAAAGCTAGAAGAGCACTTTGACGGCCTACAGATGGAACATGTTCCAAGAGCTCAGAATGACATTGCCGACGGCCTGTCGAAGTGCATCGCACTTAAGTTACCTGTGGAACCAGGGATCTTTGTGCTCAAGCTGACTCAACCATCTGTAACACCATCAACTGGACAGAGCAAGAAGAGGAAGTTGATTTCTGGTGACTATTTTCCGGCAGAGCTCCCCGAAGCCGCCGCCAAGCAGGTCACCAAGATCAACGCCAAGGGTGCTGAGGAGCAGTCTGCTCCGGCAAGCCTTAGGGTTTGTTCCGTTGAAGCAGACGCTCCCGACAAGTTTTGCTCCGGCAAGCTTGCCGGGGAATGTCAAGCTCCGGCTGAGCCGTAGGTTCTCGCCGTAGAAGCGGATGTTCCCGCAGCAGCAGATGTGCCTTTAGTCCTTGTTTTCGAGCCGCAGGCTCCAGCATGGGCACAGTAGATCGTCTGTTTCCTTCAAACAGGAGAACTTCCCGAAGAGCAAGAAGAAGCGGAAAAAAGTGGCCCGGCAGTCAAGTATGTACAAGTTTGTCGACAACACACTGTACAGAAGAAGGCTCAACGGTGTGAAATTGAAGTGTATTCACCGGGAAGACGGACAAAAGCTGTTGGCAGAGATACATGGAGGCATATGTGGTCACCACATTGGCGCAAGAGCACTTGCCGGCAAAGCGTTCCGGCAAGGTTTCTTTTGGCCGACAGCCCTCCAGGATGCAACTACACAAGTAACCAAGTGTGAAGCGTGCCGGTTCCATTCCAAGTAGATACACCAGCCAGCTCAAGCTCTCCAGACGATCCCTTTATCCTGGCCATTTTTGGTCTGGGGGCTCTACATCCTCGGCCCCTTTCCCCGAGCTGTCGGGGGCTTTGAGTACTTGTACGTTGCAATCGACAAGTTCACAAAGTGGCCGGAAGTGGATCCAGTGAGGAAGGTGATAGCACAGTCAGCAGTCAAGTTCTTCAGGTCGATTGTTTGCCGTTTCGGGATCCCTAACAGGATCATCACCGACAACAGGACGCAATTCACGAGCCACACCTTCATGCAGTACATCCAAGATCTTGGCGCCAAGGTCTGCTTCGCTTCTGTTGCTCATCCGAGAAGCAACGGTCAAGCGGAGAGGGCAAATGCTGAACTACTGCGCGGGCTCAAGACCAGGACTTCCGACAGGCTGCGCAAGTGCGGAAAGAACTGGATTGAGGAGCTACCGGTGGTTCTTTGGTCGATCAGAACGACGCCAAATCGAGCCACTGGCCAGACACCTTTTGCTCTAGTCTATGGAGCAGAGGCAGTTCTCCCCACGGAACTCGTATACGGATCACCTCAAGTGCTTGCTTATGATGAGCTTGAGCAAGAGCAGCTACGACAAGATGACGCGCTGCTCCTTGAGGAGAATCGTCTTCAGGCTGCTGTACGAGCTGCTCGATACTAGAAAGCTTTGCGCCGCTACCATAGCCGCAAAGTTAATGCTAGAAGTTTCGAGGAAGGCGACCTTGTTCTTCGGCGCGTTCAGTCCGCCAAGAATTCCAACAAGTTGACGCCAAAGTGGGAAGGCCCTTACCGGGTGAAACAAGTCACTAGGCCTGGCGCTGTCCGCCTTGAGACTGAAGATGGCATTCCGGTGAGCAACTCCTGGAACATTGAGCATCTTCGTAAGTTTTACCCGTAGGGCGCGGTTGCCGGAACCTGTTCCGGCAACCACCTTTTGTACAAGTCTTGCCGATGTTGCATGTAATCCTTCTTACAAAGCCGGGCGCAGACCCCGTGCATATATAAAGCTAGTGTGCTTCGCACATCTTGTCAATTTCATGCTTTCTATTTTTTGCATGTGTTATCTGACACTTTGTGCAACACCTACACCCGGTAAGCAATAACGAGCCGCAAGGCTCCATATCTTTATTTTCTCTTCTTTCTCTTTCTCAAAGGAAGGAAGGTTCCCTCGCCCACAAGTTTGCCGGGGGGAAAAGAGAAGATAATGGTGTGGACCAGGCGTCGTTCAAGAAAGTTTCACCTTACTGGGAAGCAAACGACAGAAAAGCTAAGTTGCCAAAGTTTGAGTAATCAGTTTTAATTTTTTAAGTTATCTTCCTCGAACGACCGTGCTTTGTATGGAAAACCTGTGCGCGGAGGAACCAACTCGCAGCTAGTTGCACCCTTACTTTGTTTCGAGTCCGCTCAACAATTAAGTGAGCTGCGACTAGTTGCGACAAGGTTTCTTGTCGGTAGCGGCACCTCCAGCAGGCTGCTGATGTCCCGCACTCAGCGCTCGCGGCTAGGGTGCCTGCGCCGACAAGTTCCCTAAAAGCATAGGGTAAGAACATACAAAGGAAGGAATAAAGTAGAGGAAATAACATAGCAATCGCTACCCAAAATAGAGTTATATTACAAGATAGCTTGTCACAGCTCTAACAGAATGTTCTCATAACATGATTAGCAGCGACAAGGAAAAGAGAAAACGGGCGGCCTAATCTACGCGATCGCCCTCAACCCTCTTGATCCCGCTCACCTTGTCCAGAATGGGTGCGACAAGGGCCTTGAGCGCTTCCAGATCAGCATCCGGCGGCAAGGACCTGAGGACGTTGGTGAGGTTGAGGCCTGGGTTGCGGAAGGCCACCTTCACCAGCACATTCTGAAGAGCTCCCGTGCATATCTTGCGCGACTCATCGGCCAGCTGCTTTGAGATCCTCTCCCGGAGTCGCCGGAGGGCCGTCGCCACGCCTTTGAAGAACAAGCTGAGCTTGGCGCTGGGTGGGAGGTGCTCATCCGAGGAGTACCCAAGATCCTCCATCCCTAGTTGCGCCAGCTCCCCGTCGATGGTTGCGGCAACATCCACAAGACCCTCCGTCCAGTGCTCCACATTCTCCCTGAAGGTGTTCTGGGTGGCGGCAGCACTCGCCAGCAGTGCCTCGTCGGCCTTGATCTTCTCCGTCAAGGCCACCTCCCGCTCCCTGGCGCCGTCCAGCCTCTGGGTCAAGGTGGCCAGTTTCAGCTCAAGATCAGCGTTGGAGTCCTTGGCGGCGCTTAGCTCCTTGCTCCTCTCGACGAGAAGACCCTGCAGCTCGCCATGAGCAGTGGCGTCCTTCCCGCGCTCACGCTTGAGCGCAGCAAGCTCCTCGCCGCTCGCCTTGAGGTCGGCCTCCAGCTGCGCCACCTTCGTCTCCAACTCTTTCTTGGCGGCCTCGGCAGCTGCGGCGGCATCCTCTGCTTCCTTGAGAGCCCCGCCAACTGATTGCTCGCGCACGGCAAGCTCCTCCTCGTGGCTGTCAAGGTTAACCTTGCGCTGCGCCAACTCACCCTCTTGCGCAAATAGCTTCTCGGCAGCAAGCCGCTGCTGCTCTTCAGCTTCCGCCTTCTCGAGGAGGAAGGCTTTCCGCTCCTCGGCGAGTTGCTCCCGCTCCTCTGCCAGAGACCGGAGAGCTTCCTGCCTCAGACCCCGGAGCTCCTCCGCACGCTTCTCGATGTCCACTCCCGCCTTCGCGACAAGCGCTTCTCGCGATTCCAGCTTGGCTTGTCGGGCGCGGTAGAGCGACATCAGCTTCCGCAGCAGCCGCTCCTCCTCAGGCTCGCCGCTGCTGCTGCTTGGCGCGTCGACCAGCTTCAGCCCAGCGGAGGCGAGCACCTCTCCATCTAGGATTTCTCCTTCGACCGGCGCCCTGGAGCTTGATGCCCAGGGGAGCTTGATGAAGATGCCATCGTCGGCCTTCAGATAGGCGCCGGGCTAGGGCTCTTCGGAGCCTGACTCAGCGGCAGCGGCGGAGGGATCGGCGGTCGGCGTAGCGCCTGGCGCTCCTGCGGCCTCAGGGCCGTCAGTGCGATCGCCGGACCCCTCACCAGCTTCTGCCGCGGCAGCTTTGGCGGCCTCTTCGCCGGCGGGATCATCAGCGCCGGCTTCTTCTTCGGTGGCAGCGGCGTCGTCAGTATTACCACGCGCGTTCTCCTCTCCGGCGACCTCGGTTTCCATTGGATCCGTAGCAGATGGATCTGACGACCGGAGAAGGGAGAAACGTCAAGCAAATATTCAAAAAGAAAATCAGCAGAAGAAGAACCCAAGGGAAGTTGTCAGACGAGAGGATTACCTGTACTGGGATCCACAGTCATGGTCTCCACCACCGGAGGGTCGCTGGTGCTGTCCCTTGCCGGAGAACTGTCCCTTGCCGAAGAACGCTCCCTTGCCGGGGAATCCTCCCTTGGCGGCGTAGTCGAAGCAGATGGCATTTCAGGGGCGACTTCCGGGCGCTCCTGGTGAAGCTTCTCTGCTCCTACACAACCCAACAGTCAGATATCAGCAAAGAAAGAGCACTCATGCGCGCCTAACAGCAGGAGGTAAACCATATACTTACGCTGGGGGCTGCGTTGTGGGCTGCTTTGAGGAGTTGTTGCCGGGTCCGGCAAGGTGGTCTCAGGCATGTCCCCCGTTGGCGCAATGGGTTCATCCTCGATGACAATCACCGGGGCCTTGGCTCTCTTCGCTGCTCTCTGGGCCAGCGTCCTGAAAAGGAATGGGTTCAGAGTGAAGCAGATCAGATACAAGACAAAATAGCAAAAATGTAAGAAATACAAGTACAACAAAGAATCTTACTCTTCTTCTTCTTCCTCGTCGGAGCTGAGCGCGGAGAGATCGAAGTCCGGCTCGCCTCCGGCGCAACGAGGCGGAAGAGTAGTTCCCCTTGGCCGCTTGGCGGGGGCAGTGGCGGTGGACCGGGAAGACCCCGCTCCAGTTGCCGCAGCGGCGTGAGGTGCTCCCGCAGCAACAGTGCTTGCCGCGGTAGAGCGTGTCGCGCGGCGCAGCGGCTGTTGACTCGTCTGTCGTCTTGCTATGTCCCCGGCCCTGCGGAGACGCCTTCTTGGTGGAGCTTGTGGCTCTGCTTGCGGCGAGCTGGCTGAAGGTGGGGAGGAGGAGGAGCCGATCTTCAACGAGTCGCTCGCGCCCTCGGCAGGCTCGCTCGACTTAGTTTCCGGCCCGACAAGCTCTTCCACACCGGCAAGCTCCTCTTGCTCGACAAGACTTGCCGCCTCTGCTGCCTCTACCTCCTCCACGGTGAATCCAAACTCGCCCGCGGCAACGGCTGCCGCCGCCTCTTCTAGCCTGGTGGCGATGCGCTGCATCTCGTCATCGGTGGTGTCGCAGGTGAGGCTCTTCTGCTCATCGGGGCGGACTGCCACTTCCACCAGGCCGTCGAAGAACTCCTGCACGACGTCGTCGGCAGGCTGTTGCCAAGTGGGGACGATTCCATGCGAATTGCACAGCGGCATCATTGCACGGATGCGGTCGAGCGAGGAATTGTTGCACAGCGGAACGATGCTCCTCGGCAGCCTGAACGCTCCGGGATGCTCAGGATCGTGCTTGAACAGCTCCAAGAGCACTGCGTCCAGTTCCAAGACGGTGAAATTGAAGTTGAGGCCCGGGTGCAGCCTCATGATATCCGCCGCATTTTGGAACTCCCAGGCGGGTCTCCTCCTATCCTGCAGGGGGGCGATGCGGCGGCGAAGAAAATCTACGCCAACGGCGCCTACAGTGAGCCCAGCAAGCCTGAGGGGTAGGATCCTGGTGACGGCAATCTTCAGCCTAGCGTCTTCCGGGACCCCACTGCTCCAATCGTTGCCGCGCACTACTGGGGCTTGGCGCCGGGCGGTAAATGGCTGCGGGTTCTCCTCGACAATCCAGCACCAGTCTACTCTCCACTCATCCCACTTGCTGCGGAGCTCTCCCTCCAGATAAGCCTCCTTCTTGCCGGTTCTCGAGATCCAGGCGATTCCGCCAGATAGAGGCTCTCCTCTCTTGACTCGGGGCATAAAGAAGTGGCGGAAAAGGGCTACATTGGGATAGACTCCGACAAAGTTTTCGCAGAGATGTGCGAAAACTGCCATGGTCAGAACGGCATTGGGGGTGAAATCAAGGAGGCAGAACCCGTAGGTGTTCATGATATCCCAGAAGAATTCAGAGAAAGGCAGGCAGAGCCCACAGTAGAAGAACAGCGCGAAGAAAGGGTGCCCATTCGGGGCCAGTTCTGAAGCGGCAGCTGGGAGTTCCTTCATGCGCGGATGCGCTCGCGTCTCCGTTGACCAGAAGAGGTAGTAGTACTCCCTCAGCTCCTTCGCGGGGAGCTGGGGAGGGAAGATTGCCCGCTCCTTTCGCAGCGCCGTGAGCCGCTGCGCCTTGGCCGACTTCACGCCCTTCCCTTCCCCTTGTCGGCTTTCGGAGCCATGGCGGAGGTGGTGGGAGAGGTCGATGGCGTTGATGGTACTGGTGGCGATGGGGGGCGGAGCACTGCTCTCTTTCGGCTTTGGGAAGAAGGGAGGAGCGGCGGAGATTTTGGAGTAGCAACCGGCGAGATGGGCGAACTGCCCCTGTTTCCTCTGCTTATAAAGAGGGAGGGGGCGGACGTTACGTCTTTCCGAATAAATAAACCACCCACGATCTCTCCCATGACGCCGCATTCGACACGTGCCGTTCGGGGAGGGCGCGGTGGATGCGGAGTAAGATACGGCGTAACCCAGGCCGCGCGTGCCCGTGCCCTGTTTTGGGCCTGGCCCAACAGCGCTTGGCACCGTGTGTGGCCCAGGCCCGAGGGCTCCTTCGGTGTACTAGAGTAGGGGTAACCTAGTATCCCGAACTTGTGCATGGGCAGTCGCAGCACCCCGCGGCAATGCTTGCCGGGTGACCGCCAAGGTCCTCCTTTGGTTCCTTCGGAGCCATTCAAGAACAAAGTATTTGAGCCAAGTTGACAAGGCCCCGGCAAGAGGAGCATGCCGGGAAGCCATTCAAGAACAAAGTATTCAAGCCAAGGAGACAAGGCCCCGGCAAGAGGAGCTTGCCGGGAAGGCCAGCCAAGGCATCTTAAGGAACTTGCTGCGACGCGCCACGCGTCCCGGCAAGGCCCGGTGAGTGACAAGCTTCCGGGCGCGACAAGACAACGACCGCGGCAAGGCGCTTGCCGTGGGAAGCTACCACTCTGTACCCACGCTCCAGCTCATCCACCAACGTGTCGCCCTGGGGCCTTCCCAGGCGCGCGTGGCAAGAGGCTGTGTAGCCAGCAGTGCGCGGTGGCAAGCGGCACTGACAAGATCACCATCCTGGCAAGCGGTGGAGTCCCTGACGGTCCCTTTCTGCACTGTTTGGGCGACGCAGACGGGCATTTAATGCCTTTGTCCCCTGCCGTCAGGGTTAGGTATGATACACTGTGCAGGTAGCTGTACCTACCGCAACACTTTTCCATTTTTACCCTTGCATGCGTTGCCACCTGTTGGTGACCCCTTGAGCATATAAAAGGAGGCCCATGCGCAATGTAGGGAGAGGGGTTCGAAGCCAGAAACACACTCACGCTCGGTCTCGTTAGCAGCTCGTGTGTACTGTAGCACTCAGCGCTCTCGAGCAAGAACTCAATACAATCAGACAAGCAGCAGTAGGAGTATTATCTCCCCGGAGAGCTCTGAAGTTGGGTAAACTTCTCGTGTGATTTGCCTCGATATGCTCTTCGTGCGATCTCCGCCCCCTGCCGAACCGAAAGGGGCTCGGTCCGCCGGTCCCATAGATGTTCGTGGATTAGTTTCCCCGACACTCTGTAAAGAGGGAAGAAGGAAAGAATGTCAGTCAAACAACAAAGACGGGATGCAGTTGCCGGGGAGATCCGGCCCGACTGCTCAGCAGTCGGCCCGAATCTGAGGGACTACACCCTGCGGGTGCGCCATTGCGCCCTCACAGAGACAAAGTTACCAACAAAATAAAAGTCACTGAAAAGATTCGGCCCGACTGCTCAACAGTCGTCCCAAACCACGGGGACTACAGCCCATGGGTGCGCTAGCGCGCCCCCGCAAAGAAAGGAAGTCGGAACTTACTCCGAATCTTGGACAAGTTGGCGGTCTGCTTCTCCAGCTCCCGGACCCCGGAGTTGAAGGTGGCCGCACGGAGATTGTGGTAATCCTGCAAGAGGGATATTAGATAAAGTTAGCATTCGACACCCACAAGTTAAAGTTCCGGACCGCCTGCTCAGCAGCCGACCCGAAACTTGGGGACTACACCCAGTGGGTGTGCTGGTGCGCCCCCACGAAGGATGCAAGAAAAAAAAACAAAGAGAAGTAAAAAAACATACGCGAATAGCTACCCGCGAATCGAGGAATGCCTCGTTGCATCACTTGAGGGCTTCTGCTTTGGCCTAGAGCTTAGCCTGGACGTTGAGGGCCGCCTGGTCCAGGGTGCCCGTCCCGCCTCCGCGCACCCAGCCAGCTGGCGCGGCGCTGGTCGCCTCGGTGTCGGGGACCGATGAGCGCGCGGCACCGGCCTCCAGCGGCCGCGGTGCCGAGGCCGCCTTCGTAAGACGGCAGCGCGCGGGCGTGCGGACCTCAGGAGTCAGGTCCGTCACCACCACGTCCCCGGCTGGTGGTACTGGTGGGGCGGCTGCTGCTCTTCCTGCATCCCGCTGGTCGACGGTGGCGGCGGCACGATGACGTCTGGGATGGCCACGTCGCCACCTTCCCTCTCCATGACCGGCTGCTCGTCGCCGGCTCCCCCAGTCATTGCCACAAACTCCGGCGGAGGTGGCGCAGTGTTTAGGGGAGTCACGAGCATCAGCCTCTGCGTGTGGCCTCTGCAAGCCGTTCCTTCTCCGCGGCGTCAGCCTCTGCCTGCGCTAGCTTCCTCGCCACAGATGATGCGGCCTTGTCCGCCTCCACCCTTGCCATGCGGTCGGCTTCCTGCTCCTTGCGCACCTCCCGCGCATTCCGCTCCTACGCCTCCCGGAGGTCGGCGGCCGGGTCGATTCGCCGGCCGGTGGTGGAGGTCTCCATCGACCTGATGACCGAGGCGGCGGCCGACTTCTTGAGGGTGAGCGGGGCCCTGAGATAAGAAGGCAAGACGAAAAAGTTTTAGGCCAGTTCGGCAAAGAGGTGGAAGCGTAAGAAGAATACTTGCGCTGACTCCATGGGCGGCACCTTCGCCTGCCTCTGGAACTTGGCCACCTTGGCCGCAGCTTCTTTCCGCCTGGTCGCCGCGGTCGGGTTCTCGGGCTTCTTTGCCGCGCTGCCAAACAGAGCGGCGCCTTGCTTCCGCTTGCGTTTGCCACCTCGGGCGGGAGGCCCAGTAGAGGGACCTGCGCCGGTGTTGGCGGTGCACCGGGAGGGGCGCGACTCGTCTTCGTCATCATCGTCATCAGGCCAGGTCTCCATGCCGCCGCCCTCCTCGGAGCCGCCTGCTCCGTCGCCGCCGCCTGCTGCATCGTCCTCCAAGGCGGCCGCCCCCAAGTCGGGGTCGTCCACATGGCTCACTGCCCGGTCCGACAGGTAGTCACTACCCGGCCCCACGATGACGGCCGTCGCCGCGGACATGTAAATCTGCACTCCAGAAAAAAGAGTTGCATCACACCAGGCGCAAGACCAAAAGTCAGAACTAAAAGAACAAATCGAGGGACTTAGGGCAGGCGGTGGGTTGTCATGAGAATACGGCCGCTTCCTGAACCGCCAGTCTCCCTCCGACATCTTGAGGTTAGAGATCTCGTTCACCATCCTCGCAACCTCAGCAGTCGGCATCTCCTTCGTGCACAACCTTCTCGGGTCGTGGTGCCCGCTCATCCAACAGATCAGATAAGGGCGGCCCTGAAGCGAGAGGACCTGACGCTCGACGAAGGCGATGACGAGGTCGGAGGCCACGAGGCCCTCCAACTCCTGGAGCACCCGAAGTCGGCCGATGGCGGCTACCGCGTCCGCCGACACCGGCTTTGGCTTATAGCCCCAGTTGGGCCGAGACCCGACAGAGGGGCCGGCCTCGTTGGCCGACAGGTTGATGAAGTCCACAGCTGGGTCGACGTTCTCAACGTAGAAATAAGACTGCTGCCACAGTTTTACTGACTGTGACAGCTTGATGATTGGAAAAGCATTCCTCTTCACCGACCGACGCACGACGATGGATCTGCCGCAATCGGCCGCCGTGTCCTTGGCGGAGGTGCCCAGCTTGCCATAGAAGAATGCCCCTCATAGCTCGAGTGTGGGGAGGATGCCGAGGTAGCCCTCGCACGCCGTGATGAAGGCGGAGAGCAGAGTCACGGTGTTGGGCGTAAGATGATGCGGCTGGACGTGGTAGAAGTCCATGAAAGAGCGGAGGAAGCCGCTCGCCGGGAGGCCGAAGCCGCGGAGGAAGTGCGAGCGGAAGACGACCCGCTCGTTCCCCTTCAACGCCAGCGAAATCTCCTCCGCCGGCAGCAGCCGCGCCTTGACGAATGCCGCGTTGGGCATCCGGTGCATGTCCCGGAGGAAGGTGAGGTGGTCTTCGATCACCGTCAAGCCGTCCCAATTGCCGCCCTTCTCGCGCTCCATAGCCTCAAGCGGAGCTGCGAAGGGAGGAGGAGCACGACGGCGGCAAACGGCGGCAGCACCACAGCGACCGCTAGAGCAGCAGCAACAATAGTGGCGGAGGAAGCGAGAGGAGGAAGAGAGTGCAGGGGAAGGGTGCGCCTGCTCTGCGGCTCCCCTTCCCCCCTACTTATAGCCCTCACGCTACGAAGCCAAGGGGGCGGGGCGTGGGATCGTGGGATTAACTGTGCCCACGACCCCATGACCCCCCAGTTACTGCGTGAAGTTGCGCCACGCCTTAAACGCTCACGGGAATAGCAACCGCCCGCACCGGCCGCAGCGGATCCTCCCGTGTGCCGAGGCCCGATAGTGGCGGGCCCGGCCCACTGTCACGTCCAATCAGGAGCGTGGGATGGCAGGCTGGTCGGGCTGACATGCGTCGCGTGGCGTGCTTGTGGTGGGCGGCGGGACTGGGAAGCTTAGTAGGCGCGCCACCTGTTTCCCACCTTGAGGTTCAAAATTGGCCGGTGACCCCGCCTTGTCAAGACCAACTCCAGTAGCCGGCGCGTCGCAAGGCGGATCGAACATTCTCCCGGAGCTCGATGAGGGGGGAAGCCGTTGAGACTTCACGACCCCTCGACCACAACGCCTCACCGGCTTCGGGGACTACTGTCGTAGTAATGGGCCACGGGTAGCCTCACTCGAGGCCCTGAACTTGTCAAAACTACGGGCCGGCTTCGCCCCGCAACACCCCAAGTTGAAGCTCCACCCTCCGGCGGCCGGCTGACTTAACGGTCGGCCACTGGAGGATGGTCAACCACCAGCAGACGGCACCAAGAGCAGCCGCCTCCAGTCAGCCGCCTCTAGAGAGGACGGCGTAGTGTAGGCGGCCACCTGGCGCCCTTAGAGTCTGCGCCCCCATCAAGAGGACAAGGCAGGGCGTGGCTACAGTGAGATCCCTTGCTACATCTTGAGCTTGCGTTGGTTTTCCCCGAAGAGGAGAGGGTGATGCAGCAAGTGTAGCGTAAGTATTTCCCTCAGTTTTGAGAACCAAGGTATCAATCCAGTAGGAGGCTCCTCAAAAGTCCCACGCACCTACACAAACAAACTGGGAACTCACAACCAACGCGATAGAGGGGTTGTCAATCCCTTCATGGCCTCTTGCGAAAGTGAGATCTAACAGAGAGATAATAATATATTTTTGGTATTTTGTAATATAGATGCAAAAAGTAAAGATGCAAATAAAAGTAGATTGAAAGCAAATATGATAAGAGATAGACTCGGCGGCCATAGGTTTCACTAGAGGCTTCTCTCAAGATAGCATAAGTATTACTGTGGGTGAACAAATTACTGTCGAGCAATTAATAGAAAAGCGCATAGTTATGAGATTATCTAGGCATGATCATGTATATAGGCATCACGTCCATAACAAGTAGACCGACTCCTGCCTGCATCTACTACTATTACTCCACACATCGACTGACTCCTGCCTGCATCTAGAGTATTAAGTTCATAAGAACAGAGTAACGCTTTAAGCAAGATGACATGATGTAGAGGGATAAACACATGCAATATGATATAAACCCCATCTTGTTATCCTCGATGGCAACAATACAATACGTGTCTTGCAACCCTTTCTGTCACTGGGTAAGATCACCGCAAGATTGAACCCAGAGCTAAACACTTCTCCCATGGCAAGAAAGATCAATCTAGTAGGCCAAACCAAGCTGATAAATCAAAGAGACATGCAAAGATAACTCAATCATACATAAAAGAATTCAGAGAAGATTCCAATATTATTCATAGATAAACTTGATCATAAACCCACAATTCATCGGATCTCGACAAACACACCGCAAAAAGAGATTACATCGAATAGATCTCCACAAGAGAGGGGGAGAACATTGTATTGAGATCCAAAAAGAGAGAAGAAGCCATCTAGCTAATAACTATGGACCCGTAGGTCTGAGGTAAACTACTCACAACTCATCGGAGGGGCTATGGTGTTGATGTAGAAGCCCTCCATGGTCGATTCCCCCTCCAGCCGAGTGCCGGCGAAGGCTCCAAGATGGGATCTCGCGGATACAGAAGGTTACGGCGGTGGAAATTGTGATTTGTGGTGCTCCTGGATGTTTTCGGGGTCCGTACATATATATAGGAGGAAGAAGTACGTCGGTGGACGCCCGAGGGGCCCACGAGACAGGGGGCGTGCCCTAGGGGGGGCGCCCTCCTATCTAGTGGGGCCCTCGGAGCTTTCTTGACTTGCACGCCAGGCTCTCCGGACCAGATTTGTTCCAAAAATAACGCTCCCGAAGGTTTCATTCCGTTTGGACTCCGTTTGATATTCCTTTTCTTTGAAATACTGACATAGGCAAAAAAAATAGCAATATGGGCTGGGCCTCCGATTAGTAGGTTAGTCCCAAAAATAATATAAATGTGTAGAATAAAGCCCATAAACATCCAAAAGGGGTAATATAATAGCATGGAACAATAAATAATTATAGATACGTTGGAGACGTATCAAGCATCCCCAAGCTTAATTCCTGCTCGTCCTCGAGTAGGTAAATGATAAAAAGAGAATTTTTGATGTGGAATGATACCTAGCATAATTCATAATGTAATTTTCTTCATTGTGGCATGAATGTTCAGATCCAAATGAATACAAAATAAAAGTTCATATTGACATAAGAAATAGTAATACTTCAAGCATATTAATCAAAGTAATCATGTCTTCTCAAAATACCATGGCTAAAGAAAGTTATCCCTACAAAATCATATAGTCTTGCTGTTGCTCTATCTTCATCACACAAAGTATTTAATCATGCACAACCCCGATGACAAGCCAATCAATTGTT
The DNA here is from genome assembly GCF_002162155.2 of Triticum dicoccoides. Classification (NCBI taxonomy): domain Eukaryota; kingdom Viridiplantae; phylum Streptophyta; class Magnoliopsida; order Poales; family Poaceae; genus Triticum; species Triticum dicoccoides. The sequence continues at coordinate 753,685,763 of NC_041385.1, forward strand.
TCATACTTTAATAATCTCAAACTCTTTCAACTTTCACGCAATACATGAGCATGAGCCATGGACATAGCACTATATGTGGAATAAAATGGTGGTTGTGGAGAAGACAAAAAGGATAAGATAGTATCACATCAACTAGGCGTATCAACGGGCTATGGAGATGCCCATTTAATAGATATCAATGTGAGTGAGTAGGGATTGCCATGCAATGGATGCACTAGAGCTATAAATATATGAAAGCTCAACAAAAGAAACTAAGTGTGTGTGCATCCAACTTGCTTGATCACGAAGACCTAGGGCAATTTTGAGGAAGCCCATCATTGGAATATACAAGCCAAGTGCTATAATGAAAAATTCCCACTAGTAGATGAAAGTGACAACATATGAGACTCTCTATCATGAAGATCATGGTGCTATTTGAAGCACAAGTGTGGAAAAAGAGATAGTAGCATTGTCCCTTCTCTCTTTTTCTCTCATTTTTTTCCTTTTCTCTCTTTTTTTTTCTTTTTCTTTGGTCTTCTTTTTTTCTTTTTGGCCTTTCTCTTTTTTCTTTTCTTTTTCTCATTTTTTCTTTTTCTTTTTGTAAAGTTCGAAGTCTCATCCTGACTTGTGGGGGAATCATAGCCTTCATCATCATTTCCTCACTAGGGCAATGCTCTAACAATGAATATCATCACACTTTTATGGATTTACAACTCAAAGCTAGAAAAAAATATGACTCTATGTGAATGCGTCCGGCGGTATACCGGGATATGCAATGAATCAAGAGCGACATGTATGAAAATTATGAAGGTGGCCTTGCCCCAAATACGATGTCAACTACAAGTTCATGCAAAAAGCAATATGACAAAAGTATTTTGTGTCATATGCAGGGAAGGTGGAAAGTTGCATGGCAATATATATCGGAATGGCTATGGAAATGCCATAATAGGTAGGTATGGTGGTTGTTTTGAGGAAGGTAAATAAAGGGTTTATGGTGCTGGCGAAAATTGCGCGGCACAAGAGAGGCTAGCAATTATGGAAGGGTGAAAGGGTGCGTATAATCCATGGACTCAACATTAATCAAAAGAACTCATAGACTTGTTGCAAAAATTTAGAAGTCATCAAAAATTAAAGCATTACGTGCATGCTCCTAGGGGGATAGATTGGTAGGAAAAGACCATCGCTCGTCCCTGACCGCCACTCATAAGGAAGACAATCAATAAATAAAATTGTGCTCCAACTTCATCACAAAGCGGTTCACCATACGTGCATGCTATGGGAATCACAACTCTTAACACAAGTATTTTGCATAATCACCTCAACTAGCATGACTCTAATATTACTACCTCCATATCTCAAAACAATTATCAAGCATCAAGTTGATCATAGCATCCAATTCTTTTTCTATGATAGTTTTTATTATACCCAACTTGGATGCTCATCATTCTAGGACCAACCTTATGATAATAGCAAATACCATGCTGTTATAAAAGACTCTCAAAATAATATAAGTTAAGCATGAGAGACTAGCAATTTCTTCAAAATTAAGACACCACCGTGCTCTAAAAGATATAAGGGAAGCACTAGAGCAAAAACTATCAAGCTCAAAAGATATAAGTGAAGCACATAGAGTATTCTAGCAAATTCTAATCAAATAGGCTTCTCCCAAAAGGTGTATATAGCAAGGATGATTGTGGTAAACTAACAAGCAAAGACTAATATAATACACGACGCTCCAAGCAAAACACATATCATGTGGCGAATAAAAATATAGCTCCAAGTAAAGTTACCAATGAACGAAGACAAAAGAGGGGATGCCTTCCCGGGGCATCCCCAAGCTTAGGCTTTTGGCTATCCTTGAATATCTTGGGGTGCCATGGGCATCCCCAATCTTAGGCTCTTGCCACTCCTTATTCCATAGTCCATAAAAGCTTTACCCAAAACTTGGAAACTTCACAACACAAAACTCAACAGAAAATCTTATAAGCTCCGTTAGTGAAACAAAACAAAACCACCACATAAGGTACTGCAATGAACTAATTATTTATTTATTTGGTGTTAAACCTACTGTATTCTAACTTCTTTATGGTTCATAAACTAATTTACTAGCCATAGATGCATCGAAACAAGCGAACAACACACGAAAAACAGAATCTGTCAAAAACAGAACAGTCTGTAGCAATCTGTAACTAACGAAAACTTCTGGAACTCTAAAAATCGTACCAAAATAGGAAGTCCTGGACAATTTGTCTATTGAATATCAGCAAAAAGAATAAACGCAAAAGCACGTTCCTGTGATTTAACAAAATTATATTCGTGCGTGCAAAGTTTCTGTTTTTCAGCAGAATCAAATCAACTATCATCGTAGGTTATCCTATAGGTTCTACTTGGAACAAACACTAATTAAAAGATAAAAACACATCTAAGCAGAGAGTAGATGCAAGATTTATTCAATAACAGCAAGGAAAAATATTGGGTTGTCTCCCAACAAGCGCTTTTCTTTAAAGCCTTTTTAGCTAGGCATTGAGATTTCAATGATGCTCCAATGAAAGACAAGAATTGAAGCACAAAGAGAGCATCATAAAACATGTGACAAACACACTTGAGTCTAGCATACTTCCTATGCATAGGCATCTTGTAAACAAACAAATTATCAAGGCAAGCAAAAACTAGCATATGCAAGGAAGAACAAAGAGATGATAGCAATCTCAACATGAAGAGAGGTAATTTAGTAACATGAAAATTTCTACGACCATATTTTCCTCTCTCATAATAATTACATGTGGGATCATAAGCAAATTCAACAAAATAGCTATCACATAACATATTCTCAACATGATCCACATGCATGCAAAGTTGACACTCTTGCAAGATAGTGGGATTAACATTAACTAAAGTCATGACCTTTCCGAACCCACTTTCAATATTATTGCAAACACTATTATAAATCTCATATTCATCATGGGGCTTAAATAAATTTTCAAGGTTATAAGAAGAATCACCCCAATCATGATCATTGAAACAAGTAGTAGACATAGCCAAACTAGCATACCCAAGCTTAGGGTTTTGCATATTATTAGCACAATTGACATCAAGAGAATTTATAGGAAAATCATTGCAATCATGCTTTTTATTAAAGGAGTTATCGTAAATCTCTTCATAAATTTCTTCATCATAATTTTCAGATTCACGAATTTCAAGCAAAACTTCATAAAGATAATCTAGTGCACAAAACTCACTAGCAATTGGTTAAACATAATTGGATCTCTTAAAGAGATTAGCAAGCGGATGAGGATCCATAGATCTTAGGTTCTCTGTTTAGAAATAAACAAGCATCTACTGCAATCAAACGAGCAAACAAAAGGGACAGCAAAAGAGAGGAGAAGAAGATTGGGAAAGAGAGGGCGAATAAAACGGCAAGAAGATTGAAAGCAAATATGATAAGAGATAGACCCGGGGGCCATACGTTTCACTAGAGGCTTCTCTCAAGATAGCATAAGTATTACGTGGGTGAACAAATTACTGTCGAGCAATTGATAGAAAAGCGCATAGTTATGAGATTATCTAGGCATGATCATGTATATAGGCATCACGTCCATAACAAGTAGACCGACTCCTGCCTGCATCTACTACTATTACTCCACACATCAACCGACTCCTGCCTGCATCTAGAGTATTAAGTTCATAAGAACAGAGTAACGCCTTAAGCAAGATGACATGATCTAGAGGGATAAACACATGCAATATGATATAAAACCCATCTTGTTATCCTCGATGGCAACAATACAATATGTGTCTTGCAACCCTTTCTGTCACTAGGTAAGATCACCGCAAGATTGAACCCAAAGCTAAACACTTCTCCCATGGCAAGAAAGATCAATCTAGTAGGCCAAACCAAACTGATAATTCGAAGAGACTTGCAAAGATAACTCAATCATACATAAAAGAATCCAGAGAAGATTCCAATATTACTCATAGATAAACTTGATAATAAACCCACAATTCATCGGATCTCGACAAACACACCGCAAAAAGAGATTACATTGAATAGATCTCCACAAGAGAGGGGGAGAACATTGTATTGAGATCGAAAAAGAGAGAAGAAGCCATCTAGCTAATAACTATGGACCCGTAGGTCTGTGGTAAACTACTCACAACTCATCGGAGGGGCTATGGTGTCGAGGTAGAAGCCCTCCGTGGTCGATTCCCCCTCCGGCAGAGTGCCGGCGAAGGCTCCAAGATGGGACCTCGCCGATATAGAAGGTTACAACGGTGGAAATTGTGTTTCACGGTGCTCCTGGATGTTTTCGGGGTCCGTAGGTATATATAGGAGGAAGAAGTACGTCGGTGGATGCCCGAGGGGCCCACGAGACAGGGGGCGCGCCCTAGGGGGCGCCCTCCTATCTCGTGGGGCCCTCGGAGCTTTCTTGACTTGCACTCCAGGCTCTCCGGATCAGATTTGTTCCAAAAATAACGCTCCCGAAGGTTTCATTCCGTTTGGACTCCTTTGATATTCCTTTTCTTCAAAATACTGAAATAGGCAAAAAAACAACAATATGGGCTGGGCCTCCGGTTAGTAGGTTAGTCCCAAAAATGATATAAATGTGTAGAATAAAGCCCATAAACATCCAAAAGGGGTAATATAATAGCATGGAACAATAAAAAATTATAGATACGTTGGAGACGTATCATCCCTCACCCCCGAAATCTAGGGGGTGGTGTGGCCACAGTGCCCCGTACAGGCGGAGATCCCCGCACGGCGCAGCACTATAGCCACTCCGACCTTAACGTCACTCCTGACAGGCGGAGCACTGTTCCCCATGACGACCTGTGGGCTACGGGCCCTACTAGGCAGTGATAGCCCAGAAGACGACAGATACCGAGCCAGTTGGATCTGGGAGGGGCCGACCTCTAGCAGGCGGCCGTCCCCTCCCTCGAAGTAAGTGTGCCATTAACCTGATGAGACAAGGTGTGGCTACAGTGATCTCTCGCCAGGCGGTGGGACTGTAGCCACACTGAGCTGACCAAGCTCGCGTCATTAACAGCACGGCTACAGTGAGCAGCCATCAACCAGACCCGCCAGCGGCGGGAGCGGCCTGTCGGCTCCGTACCGAACCGGTCAGCGGGGCCCACTAGGCGGCGGGCCCTAGAAGTCGGCGGAGAAGCCGGAGGCCAGATAGATTGACAGCCGGGTCCAGCACCTGGCCAGATTACCGTTGTACCCCTAGGGGGGTAGGCCTATATAAACCCCCCAGGGCACCCATGCAAAGGGTTCCCACTCCATTAGAACTAGCCATAGCCCTAGAGCGGGAAGAGAGCTAGCCTGGCCTCCTTCTGCCTCTAGAACACAGCTCAAGGAGCACCATTGTATCACTTGTGCCCTAGTGATCATGCGGAGACCCCGCAGACCAGCACTAGGGGTGTTATCTCCTAGGAGAGACCCGAACCTGGGTAAAGTGCGCCCGCGTACGTGTCTACGCCTTATCCCGCTTCCAGGCACTGGCGACGTTCTACTCGCTCCCACCATGATAAGCCATCCATTGGCATATGTCGCACCCAACCCCCGACACAACCTTAAAAGCAACAAATTCTTCAATTCGTTCAACATCATAGTAATCATATATACCTTTAGCATAAGAAGCTAAGGTTTCATTATCATTAAATTTGCATGAAAAGGGAAGGAGTGGAGCCTTCATCCTAAGCAACAATTATAATCATATCTCAAGCATAGATCCCGAGCATACCAACGCAACATATTAATTTGATGCCATAATAGTTTCCCTTTTTGTGTCAAGCGATAATCCCTAAAGTATTCACGTTGATCCAATGTTACTCCCATTATAAAGTTGAATGGGGTTTTCTCAGGATTATCAAATTAGTACAAAATATTTGTCACATGATGATCATCGAGGGTTTTAGGAGGTTCCCCATCTCCATGAGTAGCAAGTACACCTAATTTTTTTGGTATTTCGTGTTCCATATCCATAACTAAAGATAAAGAACAACTTAGAACAGCAAATAAAGATTACTTAGTGATAAAGCAAACAAGCACACACGAGAATATTCACCCCATGCTATGACTCCCCGGCAACAGCGCGAGAAAAAGGTCTTGATAACCCGCAAGTATACGGGATAGTTGTATCATCTTTCGATAAGTAAGAGTGTCAAACCCAATGAGGAGCTACAGGTAGAACAAATACTCTCTCAAGTCCTATCGGCCACTGATACGACTCTACGCTCGCTTGACGTTCACTTTACCTAGAACAAGTACGAAACTAGAGGTACTTTGTAGGTGTGATAGGATAGGTTTGCAAGATAATAAAGAACACGTAAATAAAAAGTAGAGGCTGTTTAGATAAAGATGCAATAAAGTAAATATAGCGAGTGTGGAAAAGTGATGGTAGGAGTTGTCGAATTGTCCCTAAGCAATTGACTACTTTACTAGACCGATAGCAAGTTTTATGTGGGAGAGGCCACTACTAGCATGTCATCCCTGACTTGGAATTCTATGCACTTATGATTGGAACTATTAGCAAGCATCCGCAACTACTAACGTTCATTGAGGTAAAACCCAACCATAGCATTAAGATATATTGGTCCCCCTTCAATCCTGTATTTCTATGCTAGGTTGAAGCTTCTGTCACTCTAGCCCTCCAATACATAGTCCTATCAACATACAACTAACCCTATGGTGTGATCCACGCGCGCGCTCATATGATGGGCACCAAAGGACAGCAACATAACCACAAGCAAATTAAATCAATCATAGCAATTCATCAACCACCAATAGGACAACGAAAATCTACTCAGACATCATAGGTTGGCAACACATCATTGGATAATAATATGAAGCATAAAGCACCATGTTGAAGTAGAGGGTACAACAGGTTGCGGGAGAGTGGACCGCTATAGATAGAGGGGGGAAGGTGATGGAGATGTTGGTGAAGATGGCGGAGGTGTTGGTGAAGATCGCGGTGATGATGATGGCCCCTGACGGCATTCTGGCGCCACCGGAAGTAAGGAGGAGAGAGCCCCCCTTCTTGTTCTTCTTCCTTGACCTTCCCCCTAGATGGGAGAAGGGTTTCACCTCTGGTCCTTGGCTCCCATGGCATGAGAGGGGCAAGAGCCCCTCCGAGATTGGATCTATCTCTCTATTTCTGCGTTCCCTGATTCTGCCCCTTCACTGTTTCTTTTATATCCGGAGATCGGTAACTCCGATTGGGGTGAATCTTTCGCCCAGAATTTTCTCATTAAATTAGATTTCTTGCGGCAAAATAAGAGCGTCAACCACCTTACGGTTGGACCACGAGGGTGCCAGGCGCGCCCAGGGGGGAGGGCGCACCCTCCTGTCTTGTGGCCACCTCGGGCACCGTTTCGCATTCATTCTTCCTCTGGAAAATCTCAAATATTCCAAAATAATTCTCCGTCCGTTATTATCCTGTTTGGATTCCGTTTGATATTGGGTTTCTACGAAACATAAAACATGCAACAAACAGGAACTGGCACTGGGCACTGGATCAATATGTTAGTCCCAAAAATAGTATAAAAAGTTGCCAAAAGTATATGAAAGTTGAATAATATTGGCATGGAACAATAAAAATTATAGATACGGCGGAGACGTATCAGCCCTCCACCCTTGTGGAGGCCTCGTGTCCTTCCTGGATTACTTCTTGCTTCCCAAAATTCTTGAATATTCCAAAACAGAGAAAAAAATGTCATTAGAATTGTTTTGGAGTCGGTTTACTTACCGTACCACATGCCTATTCCTTTTCGGAGTTTGAAACGTTCTGGAAAGTGTCCCTTATGTATTCTTCTGGGGTTACGGTTTCAATAATATTAATTTCAACATTGATAGGATTACCTGAGATATAATGTTTGATTCTTTGACCGTTCACCACCCTTGGACTTGTGCCTTCGAAGTCGTTGATTTTTATGGCACCGAAACGATAGACCTCCTCGATAATGTAAGGACCTTCCCACTTAGAGAGAAGTTTTCCTACGAAAAATCTTAAACGAGAGTTGAATAGCAACACATAATCACCTACGTTAAACTCACACTTTTGTATTCTTTTGTCATGCCATCTTTTAACTTTTTCTTTGAACAGCTTGGCGTTCTCATAGGCTTGGGTTCTCCATTCATCGAGTGAGAAAATATCAAATAACCTCTTCTTACCGGCAAGTTTGAAGTCATAATTGAGCTGTTTAATAGCCCAATATGCTTTATGTTCAAGTTCGAGAGGTAAGTGACATGCTTTTCCATAAACCATCTTATACGGAGGCATGCCCATAGGATTTTTATATGCAGTTCTATAGGCCCATAATGCATCATCAAGTTTCTTGGACCAATTCTTTCTAGATCTATTAACAGTCTTTTGCAAAATTAATTTGAGCTCTGTATTGCTCAATTCTACTTGACCACTAGACTGTGGGTGATAAGGAGATGCAATTCTATGATTAACATCATACTTAGCAAGCATTTTACAAAAAGCACCATGAATAAAATGTGAACCACCATCAGTCATGAGATATCTAGGGACTCCAAACCTTGGAAAAATAACTTCTTTAAGCATCTTAATAGAGGTGTTATGATCAGCACTACAAGTTGGAATAGCTTCTACCCACTTAGTAACGTAATCAACAGCAACTAAAATATGTGTATATCCATAGAGGCAGGAAAATGTCCCATATAATCAAAGCCCCAAACATCAAATAGTTCAATAACAAGAGAATAATTCATAGGCATTTCTTGACGTCTACTAATATTACCAATTCTTTGACATTCATCACAAGCCAAGACAAACTTACGAGCATCTTTGAAGAGAGTAGGCCAATAAAAACCGGATTGCAATACCTTATGTGCAGTTCTATCTCCAGCGTGGTGTCCTCCATATCGTTCGGAGTGACACTTGCGTCAGATCTGTTCATGTTCATGCTCAGGTACACAACATCTAATAACACCATCTACACCTTCTTTATAAAGGTGGGGGTCATCCCAGAAGTAATGTCTTAAATCATAACAGAACTTTTTCTTTTGCTGGTATGTGAAACTAGGTGGTATAAATTTAGCAACAACATAATTAGCATAATCAGCATACCATGGAGCAGTACGAGAAGCATTGATGACCGCTAATTGTTCATCAGGAAAGCTATCATCAATAGGTAGTTGATAACCCACAAGTATAGGGGATCCCAACAGTTTTCGCGGGTAGAGTATTCAACCCAAATTTATTGATTCGACACAAGGGGAGCCAAAGAATATTCTTAAGTATTAGCAGTTGAGTTGTCAATTCAACCACACCTGGATAACTTAGTATCTGTAGCAAAGTATTTAGTAGCAAAGTAGTATGATAGTAATGGTAACTGTGGCAAAAGTAACAGTAGCAGTTTTGTCGTAATTGTAACAATAGCAACAGAAAATTAAGTAAGCGAAGCACAATATGTGAAAAGCTCGTAGGCATTGGATCAGTGATGGATAATTATGTCGGATGCGATTCCTCATGTAATAGCTATAACATAGGGTGATACAGAACTAGCTCCAGTTCATCAATGTAATGTAGTCATGTATTCCGAATATAGTTATACGTGCTTATGGAAAAGAACTTGCATGACATCTTTTGTCCTACATTCCCGTGGCAGCGGGGTCCTAGTGCAAACTAAGGGATATTAAGGCCTCCTTTTAATAGAGAACCGGAACAAAGCATTAGCACATAGTGAATACATGAACTCCTCAAACTACGGTCATCACCGAGAGGTATCCCGATTATTGTCACTTAGGGGTTGTCGGATCATAACACATAATATGTGACTATAGACTTGCAAGATAGGATCAAGAACACACATATATTCATGAAAACATAATAGGTTCAGATCTGAAATCATGGCACTCGGGCCCTAGTGACAAGCATTAAGCATAGCAAAGTCATAGCAACATCAATCTGAGAACATAGTGGATACTAGGGATCAAACCCTAACAAAACTAACTTGATTACATGGTAAATCTCATCCAACCCATCACCGTCCAGCAAGCCTACGATGGAATTACTCACGCACGGCGGTGAGCATCATGAAATTGGTGATGGAGGGTGGTTGATGATGATGATGGCGACGAATCCCCCTATCCAGAGCCCCGAACGGACTCCAGATCAGCCCTCCCGTGAGAGATTAGGGCTTGGCGGCGGCTCCGTATCGTAAAACGCAACGAAACTTTTTCTCTAATTTTTTTCCTTCGTGAAACGGAATATATGGAGTTGGAGTTGAGGTCGGTGGAGCCTCAGGGGGCCCACAAGACAGGGGGCGCGCCCACGGGGGAGGGCGTGCCCCCACCCTCGTGGACAGGGTGTGGGCCCCCTGGTCTTGATTCTTTCGCCAGTATTTTTTATATTTTCCAAAACTTATCTCCATGGATTTTCAGGTCATTCCGAGAACTTTTGTTTTCTACACATAAAACAACATCATGGCAGTTCTGCTGAAAACAACATCAGTCCGGGTTAGCTTCGTTCAAATCAGGCAAGTTAGAGTCCAAAACAAGGGCAAAAGTGTTTGGAAAAGTAGATACGTTGGAGACGTATCAACTCCCCCAAGCTTAAACCTTTGCTTGTCCTCAAGCAATTCAGTTCATAAACTGAAAGTGATAAAGAAAAACTTTTACAAACTCTATTTGCTCTTGTTGTTGTAAACATGTAAAGCCAATATTAAGGTTTTCAGCAAGTATTATGAACTAACCATAATCACAATAACACCTACGTCTCACAATTACTCATATCAATGACATAATCAGCTAGCGAGCGATAATAATAGAACTCGGATGACAACACTTTCTCAAACAATCATAACATGATATAACAAAATGGTATCTCGCTAGCCCTTTCTGAGACCACAAAACATAAATGTAGAGACCTTTAAAGATCAAGGACTGACTAAACATTGTAATTCATGGTAAAAGAGATCCAGTCAAGTCATACCCAATATAAACCAATAGTAATGAATGCAAATGACAGTGTGCTCTCCAGCGGGTGCTTTTTAATAAGAAGGTGATGACTCAACATAAAAGTAAATAGATAGGCCCTTCGCAGAGGGAAGCATGAATTTGTAGAGGTGCCAGAGCTCGATTTTAAAATAGAGATGAATAACATTTTGAGCAGCATACTTTCACTATCAACGAAACAACTATGAGATGGCGATATCTTCCATACTACATGCATTATAGGTAGTTCTCAAACAGAATGGTAAAAGTTTATACTCCCCCACCACCAGCAAGCATCAATCCATGGCTTGCTCGAAACAACGAGTGCCTCCAACTAACAACAGCCCTGGGGGAGTTTTGTTTAATTATATTGATTTGCTTTGATCTTTTTGGATCATGGTACTGGGCATCCGATCATCGGCCCTTTCTCGTGAATGAGGAGCGGAGTCCACTCCTCCTGAGAATAACCCACCTAGCATGGAAGATATAGGCAGCCCTAGCTGAAACATGAGCTGCTCGAGCATACAAAACATAATTTCATTTGAAGGTTTGGAGTTTGGCACATACAAATTTACTTGGAACGACAGGTAGATACCGCATATAGGAAGGTATGGTGGACTCATATGGAACAACTTTGGGGTTTAAGGAGTTTGGATGCACAAGCAGTATTCCCTCTTAGTACAGGTGAAGGCTAGCAAAAGACTGGGAAGCGACCAACTGAGAGAGCGACAACAGTCATGAACATGCATTAAAATTAATTCACACCAAGTACAAGCATGAGTAGGATATAATCTACCATGAACATAAATATCATGAAGGATATGTTGATTTGTTTCAACTGCATGCGTGAACATGTGCCAAGTCGAGTCACTCAATTCATTGAAAGGAGGATACCATCCCATCATACCACATCATAATCATTTTAATAGCATGTTGGCACACAAGGTAAACCATTATAACTCATAGGTAATCAAGCATGGCACAAGCAATTATAATCTCTAAATTTCAATGCAAATATGTTTACTTCATAATAAGCTGAATCAGGAACGATGAACTCATCATATTTACAAAAACAAGAGAGGTCGAGTTCATACCAGCTTCTCTCATCTCAATCAGTCCATCATATGTCGTCATTATTGCCTTTCACTTGCATGACCGAACGATGTGTATAATAATAATAGTGCACGTGCATTGGACTAAGCTGGAATCTGCAAGCATTCAACTCAAGAGAGAAGACAAGGTAATTTTGGCTCTAAGTTAAATAAACAATCATGCATATGAGAGCCACTAAACATTTTAATATGGTCTTCTACTCTCAACCCCCAAAGGAAAGAAAAGAAAATAAAACTATTTACACGGGAAAGCTCCCAACAAGTAAAAGAAGAACGAGAAATCTTTTTGGGTTTTCATTTTAATTTCTTCTACACGCATGGGAATTAAACTAACTATTTTTTTTTGGTTTTTCTTAAGGTTTATCAAACACACAAGAAGAAAGCTAGAAAAAGAAAAATTAAACTAGCATGGATAATACAACAAAAGAGTATGAGCACCGACGACTAGAATAGTGTGTGGACATGAATGTAAAGTCGGTGAGAAATACTTACTCCCTCAAGCTTAGGCTTTTGGCCTAAGTTGGTCTATTGCCACGGACCGCGGCTACTCTCCCCGGTGTATTGAGGGGTGTAATCAGGATACCACTAGCTGGCCATCTCCTCCGGATCCCACTGGTAAGATGATGCACAGTAAGGGTCCAGTGAAGGTTCCGGCTCAGGCTCGGGCTCTAGAGTGGATGCTTGGCCTCGATGAGCGTACACCGCTCCCGGCGTGACAAGAAAATTATCTGCAGTCAAATCAAACAACAGAGGCACATGCAGAATAATAGTCTCATTGTGTTTCTTATTAAATATCAGGTTATACAGAAGCATCTTATCTTCATTGTCAACAATAAACTCATGTGCAACCATGCTCCTGTAATCTAAAATGTAAGGAGGCAAAATTGTCTCCTCTTTCTCATGGTGCCTAATAGGTATCTCAAAATATTTAGCAAGACGTGCAGCATTGATACATCTCCAACGTGTCTATAATTTTTGATTGCTCCATGCTACTTTATCTACTGTTTTGGACTATAATGGGCTTTATTTTCCACTTTTACATTATTTTTGGGACTAACCTATTAAACGGAGGCCTAGCCCAGAATTGCTGTTTTTTGCCTTTTTCAGTATATCGAAGAAACAGAATATCAAACGGAGTCCAAACGGAATGAAACCTTCGGAAACGTGATTTTCTCATCAGATAAGATCCAGGAGACTTGGACCCTCCGTCAAGAAAGCCACGAGGCGGTCACGAGGGTGGAGGGCGCGCCCCTCCCCCAGGGCGCGCCCCCTACCTTGTGGGCCCCTTGAAGCTCCACCGACGTACTCCTTCCTCCTATATATACCTACGTACCCCCAAACGATCAGGGAGGAGCCAAAAAACCTAATTCCACCGCCGCAACCTTCTGTATCCACGAGATACCATCTTGGGGCCTGTTCCGGAGCTCCGCCGGAGGGGGAATCCACCATGGAGGGCTTCTACATCATCACCATGGCCCCTCCGATGAAGTGTGAGTAGTTTACTTCAGACCTTCGGGTCCATAGCTAGTAGCTAGATGGCTTCTTCTCTCTTTTTGGATCTCAATACAATGTTCTCCCCCTCTCTTGTGGAGATCTATTCGATGTAATCTTCTTTTTGCGGTGTGTTTGTTGAGACCGATGAATTGTGGGTTTATGATCCAGTATTATCTATGGAAAATATTTGATTCTTCTCTGAATTCTTTTATGTATGATTGAATTATCTTTGCAAGTCTCTTTGAATTATCCGTTTGGTTTGGCCAACTAGATTGGTAGTTCTTGCAATGGGAGAAGTGCATGGCTTTGGGTTCAATCTTGCGGTGTCCTTACTCAGTGACAGAAAGAGTTGCAAGGCATGTATTGTATTGTTGCCATCGAGGATAACAAGATGGTTTTTTTATTATATTGCATGAATTTATCCCTCTACATCATGTCATCTTGCTTAAGGCATTACTTTGTTTTTACTTAATACTCTAGATGCATGCTGGATAGCGGTCGATGAGTGGAGTAATAGTAGTAGATGCAGAATTGTTTCGATCTACTTGTCTCGGACGTGATGCCTATATACATGATCATCGCCTAGATATACTCATAACTATGCTCAATTCTGTCAATTGCTCAACAGTAATTTGTTCACCCACGGTAGAATACTTATGCTCTCGAGAGAAGCCACTAGTGAAACCTATGGCCCCTAGGTCTATTCTCATCATATCAATCTATATCACTTTATTTACTTGCTTTCTTTTTACTTTACCTTTACTTTTTACTTTGCATATATCTATCAAAAATACCAAAAATATTATCTCTATCAGATCTCACTCTCGTAAGTGACCGTGAAGGGATTGACAACCCCTAAGCGTTGGTTGCGAGTTGCTATCGTGTTGTGCAGGTACGAGGGACTTGCGCATGACCTCCTACTGGATTGATACCTTGGTTCTCAAAAACTAAGGGAAATACTTACGCTACTGTGCTGCATCATCCTCTCCTCTTCGGGGAAAACCAACGCAAGCTCGAGATGTAGCAAGAAGAATTTCTGGAGCCGTTGCCGGGGAGGCTTACGCAAAAGTCAACATACCAAGTACCCATCACAATCCCTATCTCTTGCATTACATTATTTGCCATTTGCCTCTCGTTTTCCTCTCCCCCACTTCACCCTTGCCGTTTTATTCGCCCTCTCTTTCCCAATCTCCTCCTATTTATCCCTTTGCGTTTTGTTTGCTCGTGTGTTAGTTCGCTTGCTTGTCTTCATGACTAGTATTATATCCTCTCCGTTATCTCCTAAGAATGAAGTGCTAAATTTTAAACAAAGGGAGGGAGAAAATCTAAAAGATGCTAGGTATAGAATTTGCAATGCTCAAAATAGATCTACCAGGAAGCAATCTACTTCAGTTCTTCTTCACAATTTTTATGTAGGTGCTAATTCTTGGTATAGATATATCCTTGATACCATTACCGGAGGGAATTTTTTGGATAGCCATATTTTTGATTCCTATAATACTTTAATAGATTTATTTGGCTCACCTCCTCTTTTGGTTAATGGAACTATGTTAACTTTGGAGCATGTTATGCAAAGGCTTGAAATTATTGAAAACAAAGTTGCTACCATTGAGTCCATTGAAAATCTAGATAGAAAGATTCATAATCAAATTACTCAATATGGATCTAAGGTAGGAATGACTTTGAAAAATATTAAGGAGAAGGAACCCATGGTTGATGAAAAAATAAATCTAGACTCTACTCGAATCGATAAACTTGAGGGTATCATTACCAACTTGGGAACCGCTTTTTCTTCCATAAAGAATACTCCTAGTCCTCCCACTAAAATTGCCAAGCTTATGTATGTTCCTAAAAATAAGGGTGAATCGTCTAGTAAGGAAAATGCGGATCTTAAATCTATAAGTATTCATCCCGATCTTTTTACTATCATTAAGGAACCATTTGCTATGAATGATCTTTTTGATCTTGTGCCTAAAAATTTGATAATTACTAGAAAGAAAGAAAATTCTAAAGGAGGTAGATGCCTCATTGAATAATTTCCTACCAAAGATGGGAAGACCTAGATCTATCCTTGCTTTTATGCCTAGCTAGGGACGTTAAACGATAGCGCTTGTTGGGAGGCAACCCAATTTTATTTTGTGTTTTTTGTTTTTGCTTCTGTTTAGGAATAAATAATCCATCTACCATCTGTTTGGATGTGGTTTTATGTTTTAATTAGTGTTTTTGCCAAGTAAGACCTATAGGATAACCTACGATGATAGTTGATATGATTCTGCTGAAAAACACAAACCTTAGCGCTCACGATATTAGCTGCCAATTTTTTACTGGAGAGTGATTTTGCGTTGATTCTTTTTGCTGCTGATCAATAAACAAATTTTCCAGGACTTCCTATTTTGGTAGAATTTTTAGAGTTCCAGAAGTTTGTGTTAGTTACAGATTACTACAGACTGTTCTGTTTTTGACAGATTCTGTTTTTTGTGTGTTGTTTGCTTATTTTGATGAATCTATGGCTAGTAAATTAGTTTATAAACCATAGAGAAGTTGGAATACAGTAGGTTTAACACCATTATAAATAAAGAATGAGTTAATTACAGTACCTTGAAGTAGTCTTTTGTTTTCTTTCTCTAACGGAGCTCACGAGATTTCTGTTGAGTTTTGTGTTGTGAAGTTTTCAAGTTTTGGGTGAATTCTTTTGATGGATTATGGAACAAGGAGTGGCAAGAGACTAAGCTTGGGGATGCCCATGGCACCCCCAAGATAATCCAAGGACACCAAAAAGTCAAAGCTTGGGGATGCCCCGGAAGGCATCCCCTCTTTCGTGCACTTCCATCGGTAATTTACTTGGAGCTATATTTTTATTCACCAACATGATATGTGTTTTGCTTGGAGCGTCTTGTATTATTTGTGTATTTGCTTGTTAGTCTACCACAATCATCCTTTCTGTACACACCTTTTGAGAGACCCCTTCATGAATTGAAATTTGTTAGAACACTCTATGTGCTTCACTTATATCTTTTGAGCTTGATAGTTTTGCTCATAGTGCTTCACTTATATTCTTTTGAGCATGATACTTTTTGCTCTAGTGCTTCACTTAGATCATTTTGAGCATGGTGGTGGATTTGTTTTAAAGAAACTTGATCTCTCATGCTTCACTTAGATTATTTTGAGAGTCTTTAATAGCATGGTAATTTGCTTAATGTTAATATACTTGGTATTCAAGATGTGTGAAACTTTCTTTTGAGTGTGTTGAATACTAAGATAAGGTCGATGCTTGATAATTGTTTTGAGATATGGAGGTGATAATATCAAAGTCATGCTAGTTGGGTGATTATGAATTCAAAGAATGCTTGTGTTGAAGTTAGCAAATCTCGTAGCATGCACGTATGGTTAAAGTTATGTAACAAATTTGAAACATGAAGTGTACCTGGCTTGTGCATCCTTATGAATGGCGGTCGGGGACGAGCGATGGTCTTTTCCTACCAATCTATACCCCTAGGAGCATGCGCGTAGTATTTGAATTTTTGATGACTTCTAAATTTTTGCAATAAGTATATGAGTTCTTTTGACTAATGTTGAGTCCATGGATTATACGCACTCTCACCTTTCCGCCTTTGCTAGCCTCTTCGGTACCGTGCATTGCCCTTTCTCACCTTGAGAGTTGGTGCAAACTTCGCCGGTGCATCCAAACCCCGTGATACGATATGCTCTATCACACATAAACCTCCTTATATCTTCCTCAAAATAGCCACCATACCTACCTATTATGGCATTTCCATAGCCATTCTGAGATATATTGCCATACAACTTCCACCATCATCATCGTGACATGCATTACTTTTGTCATATTGCCATTGCATGATCTTGTAGTTGACATCGTATTTGTGGCAAAGCCACCATGCATTATTTTTCATACATGTCACTCTGGATTCATTGCACCATCCCGGTACACCGCCGGAGGCATTCATATAGAGTCATATCTTGTTCTAGTTTCGAGTTGTAATTCATATGTTGTAATGAAAAAGTGTGATGATCATCATTATTAGAGCATTGCCCAAAAAAATGCCAAAATAAAAAAAGGCCAAAAAAGAAAGGCAAAAAAAGGCCCAAAAAAAGAAAAGAAAAGGGCAATGCTACTATCTCTTTTTCCACTGTGCTTCAAAGTAGCACCTTGTTCTTCATGTAGTGAGTCTCATAAATTGTGCTTCAAAGTAGCGCCATGCTTTTCATGTAGAGAGTCTCATAAGTTGTCTTTTTATACTAGTGGGAATTTTTCATTATAGAACTTGGCTTGTATATTCCTACGATGGGCTTCCTCAAATGCCCTAGGTCTTCGTGAGCAAGCAAGTTGGATGCACACCCACTAGTTTTCTTTTGTTGAGCATTCATAGCTCTAGTGCATCCGTTGCATGGCAATCCGTACTCGCTCACATCGACATCTATTGATGGGCATCTCCATAGTCCATTGATACGCCTAGTTGATGTGAGACCTTCTCCTTTTTTTTGTCTTCTCCACACAATCCCCATCATCATATTCTATTCCACCCATAGTGCTATATGCATGGCTCACGCTCATGTATTGCGTGAAGGTTGAAAAAGTTTGAGATTATTTAAGTATGAAACAATTGCTTGGCTTGTCATCGGAGGTATAGAAGTTGGGAACATCTTTGTGTGACGAAAATGAAGCATAGCCTAACTATATGATTTTGTAGGGATGAACTTTCTTTTGCCATGTTATTTTGAGAAGACATGATTACTTTGATTAGTATGCTTGAAGTATTATTATTTTTGTGTCAATATGAACTTTTGTCTTGAATCTTTCGGTTCTGAATATTCATATCACAATTAAGAAGTTTTACAGTGAAATTATGCCAAAGTATCACTCCGCATCAAAAATTCTTTTTTTATCATTTACCTACTCGAGGACGAGCAGGAATTAAGCTTGGGGATGCTTGATACGACTCCAACGTATCTATAATTTTTGATTGCTCCATGCTACTTTATCTACTGTTTTGGACTATAATGGGGTTTATTTTCCACTTTTATATTGTTTTTGGGACTAACATATTAACCGGAGGCCCAGCCCAGAATTGCTGTTTTTTGCCTTTTTCAGTATTTCGAAGAAACAGAATATCAAACGGAGTCCAAACGGAATGAAACCTTCGAGAACATGATTTTCTCATCAGATAAGATCCAGGAGACTTGGACCCTCCGTCAAGAAAGCCACGAGGGGGTCACGAGGGTGGAGGGCGCGCCCTCCCCCTGGGCGCGCCCCCTACCTCATGGGCCCCTCAAAGATCCACCGACGTACTCCTTCCTCCTATATATACCTAAGTACCCCCAAACGATCAGGGAGGAGCCAAAAAACCTAATTCCACCGCCGCAACCTTCTGTATCCACGAGATCCCATCTTGGGGCCTGTTCCGGAGCTCCGCCGGAGTGGGCATCCACCACGGAGGGCTTCTACATCATCACCATGGCCCCTCCGATGAAGTGTGAGTAGTTTACTTCAGACCTTCGGGTCCATAGCTAGTAGCTAGATGGCTTCTTCTCTCTTTTTGGATCTCAATACAATGTTCTCCCCCTCTCTTATGGAGATCTATTCGATGTAATCTTCTTTTTGCGGTGTGTTTGTTGAGACCGATGAATTGTGGGTTTATGATCCAGTATTACTATGGAAAATATTTGATTCTTCTCTGAATTCTTTTATGTATGATTGAGTTATCTTTACAAGTCTCTTCGAATTATCCGTTTGGTTTGGCCAACTAGATTGGTAGTTCTTGCAATGGGAGAAGTGCATGGCTTTGGGTTTAATCTTGCGGTGTCCTTACTCAGTGACAGAAAGAGTTGAAAGGCACGTATTGTATTGTTGCCATCGAGGATAACAAGATGGGGTTTCTATCATATTGCATGAATTTATCCCTCTACATCATGTCATCTTGCTTAAGGCGTTACTCTGTCTTTACTTAATACTCTAGATGCATGCTGGATAGCGGTCGATGAGTGGAGTAATAGTAGTAGATGCAGAATCGTTTCGATCTACTTGTCTCGGACGTGATGCCTATATACATGATCATCGCCGAGATATACTCATAACTATGCTCAATTCTGTCAATTGCTCAACAGTAATTTGTTCACCCACCATAGAATACTTATGCTCTCGAGAGAAGCTACTAGTGAAACCTATGGCCCCCGGTTCTATTCTCATCATATCAATCTATATCACTTTATTTACTTGCTTTGTTTTTACTTTACCTTTACTTTTTACTTTGCATCTCTCTATCAAAAATACCAAAAATATTATCTCTATCAGATCTCACTCTCGTAAATGACCGTGAAGGGATTGACAACCCCTAAGCATTGGTTGCGAGTTGCTATCGTGTTGTGTAGGTACGAGGGACTTGCGCGTGACCTCCTACTGGATTGATACCTTGGTTCTCAAAAACTGAGGGAAATACTTACGCTACTGTGCTGCATCATCCTCTCCTCTTCGGAGAAAACCAACGCAAGGTCGAGACATAGCAAGCATAGATACCTCCAAAGATGGGGCCTTTCGTACGATTCAGGCAAGGCATGGTGAAGAATAATAATATTAGGAACATTGAAGTTTCCACTATTTCCACGACCAATTAAGCATCTACTAGCAAATATGGCAAAGTAGCGTAAAACAGGAAAGTGTATGCTAGAGATTCTCGCATCGGAACCCTTCTTTGGATCCCCTACAGTGATAGTGTTAACAAAGCCATCCACATCTTTACGATGTGGTTCATCTAGTTTTCCCTCAAAGGGTATCCTACATACCACGCAAAAATTACGTAAAGACATTTCCCTGAATTCATCATATAAATGAAATGATACTGAAGGCGGTGACTTCTTAGGATAATTATAAAAGTTTTGCACGAAAGTATTGGTGAGTAAGAGATATTGATCGATCCGGTCACGGAGGAAATTGGTGAGGCCTACATTCTCGATCAACGAATAAAAGTCTTCATAAATCCCCGATTCTCTCAGGAAATTATCGCATGGCCATTCACACGCCCAACCTTCCGCTATGCGAGGAAGATTATACTTGGCCTTTTCCTTCTCTTTAGCTTGTTTTTCCTGGGAGCCTTGGCTAGAAGGGGCCCTCAAAAATCTCCTTAACATTTTCTGAAAATTTCTGAAATTTTAGTAACTTCAAAATAAAAGTGAATAAAACTAAACAAGATTGATAGCAACTACTCCTACAAGTGCCTAGAGCCTATATCATGCATTAGAATTACTTGGGACCTCATAAATTTGACATGCAAGCTCAAGAACAGGGTCAACTATGTAGCAAAAATTGCAATGAATAAAGCACTAGAAAAAAAACTAATTGGACCAATGGAGGAGTCACATACCAAGCAACAATCTCCCGAAGCAGTTTCGTGAATGGAGCTTTCAGCAAGGAGATCGAAAATCGCAGCAAAATGAGCTAGAACTCGTGCTTGAGCTGGATGAGGATTTTTTTGGGAAGAAGATGGAGTGTGTGGGTGCAAGAATAAGTGGAGGGGGGCCACCGTGGGCCCACGAGACAGGGGGCACGCCCAGGGGGTGTGGGCGCGCCCTCCACCCTCGTGGCCAGGTGCTTGCCCCTCCTGAAGTGTTTTCAGTGCCTAAAATCCTCAAATGTTCCATAAAAAATCATACTAAATTTGCAGGGCATTTGGAGCACTTTTATATTTGGGATATTTTTTTATTGCACGAATAATTTAGAAAACAGACAGATAATAGTATTTTTGCTTTATTTATTCTAAATAACAGAAATTAAAAAGAGGGTACAGAAGGTTGTGCCTTCTAGTTTCATCCATCTCATGATCATCAAAATGGATCCACTAACAAGGTTGATCAAGTCTTGTTAACAAACTCATCCCGAATAACACGGAACCAGAGAAATTTCGAATAACACTAAGTTACCTCAATGGGGATATGAACAACCCCAACAATAAGAATATCATACTTTTTCTTGACAGTAGGAAGAGGAAATTCAAAATCTCCAATAATAATAGTCGGAACTTTTCCAATAGAATTGATGCTATGAACTTGAGATTGTTTCCTTGGAAAGTGTACCGTATGCTCATTACCATTAACATGAAAAGTAACATAGCCTTTGTTGCAATTAATAACAGCCCCTGCAGTATTCAAAAAGGGTCTACCAAGGATAATCGACATACTATCGTCCTCGGGAATATCAAGAATAACAAAGTCCGTTAAGATAGTGACATTTGCAACCACAACAGGCACGTCCTCACAAATACCGACAGGTATAGCAGTTGATTTATCACCCATTTGCAAAGATATTTCAGTAGGTGTCAACTTATTCAAGTCAAGCCTACGATATAAAGATAGAGGCATAACACTAACACCTGCTCCAAGATCACATAAAGCAGTTTTAACATAGTTTCTTTTAATGGAGCGTGGTATAGTTGGTACCACTGGATCACCAAATTACTTTGGTATTCCACCCTTAAAAGTGTAATTAGCAAGCATGGTGGAAATTTCAGCTTCTGGTATCTTTCTTTTATTTGTAATGATATCCTTCATATACTTAACATAGGGATTTAATTTAAGCATATCACTTAAGCGCATACGTAAGAAGATAGGTCTAATCATTTCAGCAAAGCGCTCAAAATCCTTATCATCCTTTGTCTTGGATGGTTTAGGCACTAGTAGAAAAACACCTAATAGTCCCGGTTCGTAAGGGCCTTTAGTCCCGGTTCATGAACCAGGACTAATGGGTCGTTACTAATACCTCCACCCATTAGTCCCGGTTCAAACACGAACCGGGACCAATGTGCCTCCACGTGGCCCTGTGCACCGAGCCCAGTCAGGGAGCCTTTGGTCCCGGTTGGTGGCTCCAACCGGGACCAAAAGTCAATTTTTTTAACAAAAGTGGCTGCTTTTTTGGGGCTTATTTTTAGGTTGTTATTAGCTAGCTAATAGAGAGAAGTGTCCTCTCTTATATCTTCGTCCTTGGTTTATCAACACTGCTGCTATGTTCATTTCACCCGCAGATATAACATGCTCATGCATGCTCGCATGATACATCATCATATATAATAACAAGTCCTACTAATCATGCATCATCATACAACTTCTACTCGTTATTAATAATAAGTCATATGATCATCATCCTCATAGTCATCGAAACCAACCCTACATAATTGTTCTTAGCACATGATCATCAGTATCTCAGCTAGGACCTAAACACCCTTAAGGTAAAATAGCATAAAACAATATAGACCCTGACTCTCCATTATGAAGAATGGCGATCATCCTGTCTCCAATTCTTGCCCTTCGCTCCTTATTGCTTCCAAGAAGCTCCTTACGACTGTCCATACATTTTTTCCATTCTTTGATTGTTATGTCTCCACTTCTTTTAGAAACCCGGTATGGACAGTTGAGATTCGTAGGACGACCTGGTTGTATGTTCAAAACATGAAGGCTACCATGCGTATACATCAGATGAGGCACACAATCATTCGGGATTATCTGTTGAAAAACATAGTAATAACTTCGTAGTTAGCAATGATGTACTAGTTTTAGAAGTGTGCAAAAAGATGCACGGATGTTGTAATAGTAAAAAATAATCTTACCAGGGTATCTCCATGGTAGTTACCGTAGTTCAACACGTGCACAAGTGGCACGTATTGACCATAATGTTGAGGAGTTTGATTGTAGATATTGTAATTCTCAAGATCAGTACAAAATCCGACCAGATGATTTTTCTCCTGATAAGTTAATTCGGAGCCTTTGGTGTAGTAGGTTCTGTCTACCATCTTCCGCACATAATAACTATATATTTTGAAATAAACAATATAAATTACATAATAACTATGTTAAGCTCACATGGGCGAAGAATTGGAGGTGTATCCACAAGGACCCAAATCGAAGGTCTCTCTTGCTCGATTGTAGGATCACCAAGATCCATGGTGACAAGCATACCCTCATCAAGACCATACATTTTGCAAAGTGCTTCCCAAATTTTGCAACCAAAATGGGTTACACTCTGAGCATTGTACAACTTTACTTGAAAATCCACACCATGATGGGTACTTAGGATAATTTTTTTGGTTTCGAAACTTTCATGATCTTCAAAACCCATCCTCTCCAAGACATAGCGTCTTGCAAAGCATGGGATAAGCTAGTCGAATTGGAAAAGATGAAAAATACACGTTAAATTAGTTGAAGTCGTGCTTAATTATGAAAAAAACTATTGTCGTCGTTGCGTACCATATGAACATCGCAGGTCTCCTCGAGCTTAATGCTGAAGCGCCGATCTTCGTCCAGCTCAATGAACCTGTCGCAGATACCTCAATCGTCGTGGCACCAGTCGCACTCCCCCGGGTGGTTTTCGTCATCTGATGAGTACAACATTTCCGGCCTACGTTCATAATTCAAATATTAAACTAGATCATTATTATTAATCACGGGTTGACTATCGATGATCGATGTACATAGCTCCTCCTTTCATTGCCGAATGCATTATTATATCAAATTGTCTAGCACACGGGAATGAAGAAGAACTTATCCAATATGAGCATTCAATAAGCAAAACCAAATCATAAAATAAAGTATAGTATTCAAATTAACATGCATTCAATAATTATAAGCAAAAGTACATCATCTCTTGGTGTCCGTACATCGTCGAATATTATCACTAATATAAATAAATAAGTAGTACTTACTAAAAACAAACTACTTCTATATATAGTAAAATAAATTAGTTTATTAAATCAACTAGCTAGTTCAACTATATATAAACTACTTCTTATTTTTTTCCTTTTTCTAAATACTATGAACAAAAAAGTCATTAAAATTCTATGAACAAAATTAATTACTACACATCTAATCTAACAAAAAAAAATCTATGAACTACATATCTAAATTACTATACACATCAAATCTAACAAAACAAATCTAATTAATCTAACAAAAAAATCTAACATAATATAAACAAATTAATTACTACACATCTAATCTAACAAAAA
>NC_041385.1:753710683-753719793 GCF_002162155.2 Triticum dicoccoides
CGGCGAGGTGCTCACGTACGGCCGACGACGGCGAGAGCGAAGGCGACGGCGAGGAGCGGAGCGGGGCGGCAACGGCGTTGGCCGGGGCGGCGACGTCGATCGGGGCGGCGCGGGCGGCGACGGTGCGGGGTGCGCGGGCGGCGACGGCGCGGGGCGGGTGTCGGTGTCAAAACAGGCGGATCTCGGGTAGGGGTTCCCAAACTGTGCGTCTAGGCGGATAGTAACAGGAGACAAGGGACACGATGTTTTACCCAGGTTCGGGCCCTCTTGATGAGGGTAAAACCCTACGTCCTGCTTGATTAATATTGATGATGTGTGTTACAAGAGTAGATCTACCACGAGATCAAGGAGGCTAAACCCTAGAAGCTAGCCTATGGTATGATTGTTGTTCGTCCTATGGACTAAAGCCATCCGGTTTATATAGACACCGGAGAGGGCTAGGGTTACACAGAGTCGGTTACAATGGTAGGAGATCTACATATCTGTATCGCCAAGCTTGCCTTCCACGCCAAGGAAAGTCCCATCCGGACACGGGACGAAGTCTTCAATCTTGTATCTTCATAGTCTTGGAGTCCGGCCGATCATGATAGTTCGGCTATCCGGACACCCCCTAGTCCAGGACTCCCTTAGTAGCCCCTGAACCAGGCTTCAATGACGACGAGTCCGGCGCGCATATTGTCTTCGGCATTGCAAGGCGGGTTCCTTCTCCGAATAGTTTGTAGAAGATTGTGAACACCAGGATAGTGTCTGGCTCTGCAAAAATAAATTCCACGTACCACCGTAGAGAGAATAATACTGCACAAGTTCAATCTGCTGACGTATTTTGTGGCGTGACGTCACACCACTACCAAGCCTTTAGTCGAATTGTTTTTATTGTACCACCTCAGTGCATTTAGCGAAGCAGTTTCCTTGGCACGTCTTGTCGAAGCAGAGATCGTGTTCCCCTTATTCCGGGATTCCCATCAATACGGATGTGGGTAACCCAACCACGCCATTGATTGCGGCGCTTGGGAGATAAGCGAGTTTTACCAGGCCGGTGGGGACACATGTTTTTGTCCGCCCATATAAGGGGATAAAGATCCAACCCTTTTACCTGCGCCTTCTTCCTCCTTGGCTTATCCATCTCCGTGAACTCGAGCTCCAGCGCCCAAGTCCGCACTTCTCACCTCAACCTTCTCCAACTATGTCCGGAGCGGGAGGCAAGTGGATGGCCTCCTCCGTCACAGAGGGGCAGATCCAGAAGCTGCGCAACGCCGGATATTTGTCCAGCAACATCGCGCACCGGCTCCCCGACGAGGGAGAGCTCATTCCCACCCCCAGGCCCCATGAGAAGGTAGTATTTCTTCCCCATTTCCTCCGCGGACTGGGCTTTCCACTTCACCCCTTTGTCCGGGGGCTCATGTTCTACTACGGCCTGGATTTCCATGATCTGGCGCCGAATTTCATTCTCAACATCTCGGCGTTTATCGTCGTGTGTGAGGCCTTCCTCTGCATCCAGCCCCACTTCGGCTTGTGGCTCAAGACTTTCATTGTCAAGCCGAAGGTCGTAAAGGGGAATCAAGCGGAGTGCGGAGGCGCCATGGTGGGCAAGATACCCAACATTACATGGCTCGAGGGCGCCTTCGTGGAAACCATCAAGGGATGGCAATCGGGGTGGTTCTACATCACCGAGCCGCGTGACCATAACTGGGCAGCGACCCCGAATTCAGATCTGGAATCCCCACACGGCTCACCTCTTGGAAAGAGAGTGGCCTGACTTGGGGAGATTCGGAGGAGCTGACCGGACTCCAAGCCTGCATCCAGAAGCTGGTGAACTAGAAGCTCAATCTTGTCAACGTAGTCCAGGTCATGCTCATCCGCCGGATTCTCCCGTGCCAACAACGAGCCTTTAAATTGTGGGAGTTCGATCCGGCTCAGCACCAAACCTTGAGCGGGCTCTTCGACACGAGGTACAAAGATGCCTGGAAGGTGCTGTTTAAGGGCGCCGAGGCTCCCGCATCCGCTACTGAAGATCGCAGATTCCGCTTCCAGCGCCAAGCTGACAAGGTAAATGATTCTACCCTTTACGGGACACTTGTTTTACATAGTTTGACTCTACGCGGGATCTAATCTCCCCTTTCCTTTGAGAGGACTGGTAGAAGAAGGCCGAGCAGATTAACTGTCCGGCCCCCTTGCTAGAAGACCCAGTCGATGCCCGCCTAACGGGGCTGCTGGCTCCGGCACCCCACGTGGTGCCGGAGAACAAGGCCAAGAAGAAGGCCACGGGTACTCGAAAGAGTTCCCGTTTTCAAGTGTTATCGGATGATGACTCCAAAGCCGACTCCTCCCACAAAGGCGAGGAGGAGAAGAGGAAAGCCTCTCCCCCAGCGGGGGGAGGGAGGAAAAGGAAGGCCTCCCCAACAAGGGAGGCCGAAGGGTCCAAGAAGGGAACAAACTCTTTCCTCGGACTGCTCTGCCAACGCCAGTGACGGCGACGAGGACTGGCCTCCAAGGGCCAAGCCCCTGGCGAGATTGTAAGTATCCAGACTCCCGAATAACTTCATGGTTTTTCCTTTCGCCACATAATGTCTTTCTAATGCCGCATACAACCCTGCAGTCCGCCCAAGGATGATCTTCCCGCTTCGTCGAGCGGGTCCTTAGGTGCGTCGGATATGGATTCCCTTCCGACTGCCTCCGCCCCCCGTGATGCGGATGATGCCGAGGTGGGGTCCCGGGAAGGGACCCACCCGGAGGAGGAGGCCCCGGAGGTGTTGCAGGACAACCTCCCGGACTTTGCACCGGACTCGCCCCCGGAACCCATAGTGGCTCCGGAGTCTGGCGGGCGACCCCTTCGTAAGAAGGGCAAGACCGTGGCACCGACAGCCTCTATCCAACCGGAGGCGCCGGACAGCTTGCTGGAGGCGCTTAATGGCACCTCCATCAAAGAGCAACACCGCACCGTTATGAGTGCGGTGATTCAAAAGGTTCAGCTCGCCAAGAGTGGGCTGACCGAAGCCTGCAGCAGCCTTCTATCAGGCTTCGAGGTAAGAATGTTAATATATGTAAAATAGTACTGCATAGACAGTAGCCCCTGATGCTCGGTTCGGTGTTCAGAAAGAAAAGCCGGACTGAGTATCTAAAAAGATATACGCAGGAGTCATAAAAAATATGTCAATATGGAATTGCAGGCTACGCTGCTCACCTCCGCCGCACTGACTACGGAGGTCAATGCTTTAAAGCAAAACCTCAAGCGGTCTGAGAACGAGCTCGGTCGTGCCAAGAAGCAGCTCGAGGACAAAGAAGGTGAGTAGCACCTTATTAAAAATGTACCTTACGGAAAAGGATTTGTTGGAAGAAAAATGACAAGGATAACGTGGGTATTGCAGGGGCCACGAACGAGGTGGCAACCCTGAAGGAGGCGGTGTCCGTGGCCGAACGGAATGCGGCCGCAGAACGCACCGAGCGAAAGAAGCAGGAGGCGCGGGTGGCGGAGGTATAGCAAGACCTCCAGGCTCTCATGGAAAAACATGAGAGTTTGGAGCGTGACTCGAAGACTCGAGATGCCGAGCTTGCATCGGCTCTTGAGAGTGCCAAAGCCGCTAAGGCCGAAGCCCACAAGGCCCTTCAGGAGATTGAGGCGTTGAAGAAAATAGCGGCGGTAAGGCATTTTTCATGCAAAGCAAGCATGTGTATGTAAATTACCTGTACTTACCCGAATTCGGAGCTCTCCAGGAGCCTTCACAGATCTGCCCCGCAGTGTGTCCGACGCTGCCCCTTTCTACAGGGCCGAGGAGGGGAGCTCGACGGAGAAGGTCTTCTGGTCTCAGTATGCTGAGGCCGTACATCCAGTGCCCCTAAGAGACCAGCTGAAGCAGCTGGTCGAGCTCCACAAGGTGGCCGAACAGGCCATGAAGGGCCTCATAGTTTGGTTGTGGCGCAATGAGGCCATGCCTGGGAGCTACTTCGGCCTGGTGCTGCGGTTGGTGGATGTGTGTCCATGGGTGGAGGTCATCAAGCGATCCGCCTGTATTGAAGGAGTATCGCACACCCGAGATGTATTACAAGAGTGTCCTGAAGGGTGCCCACACTATTGCGGGTGAGTGCTCCAATAATGTAATATTTGAGTAGACTCGTATTTTGTTATCCTGTGCGCAGAAAACTTTGTTCATATGCGCTAAGCAACACTTGTTTATTTAAAATATTACCTTCTGTTCGGCTGTTTATCAAATTTGAGATATGGCAAGTCGTCGGCTTCAGCCCCCATGCCACTAGTGCTGGGGTGTTCGGGATAAATTTGAGCACTCTTGTTCCCATATTTGGGTCCATCTAGGGAGGCGCTCAACACGACGAACTAGGCAACCGCACTTATAATGCTTGAACACTCTCACTTAGCCATAGAATTCTATAATTTCAAATTTCAGCGAAGCCCCTAGTGTTCGGAAGGCCGAATTCGGGGCGCTATCCACGCCTGGGCCGGACAAAGTCGGCTCCTCGCTCTAAGCGTTATAAGCCTTTAGGGACTCGAGAAAACCTCTCGAACAGCGACCGGCTCTCGCCTCATCATGATGGTCAGTTTTAGCTTTCTCCACTGAGGCGTTAACCCAGCTCAACTGGGGCGCAATCGCAGTGGTTCTCCCAGTGCTACCTTAGCCGATATAACGGAACATAAGGTACTAAAACATGGGAGCCGGGCAAACCCAACTATTGACCCAAGACATGATTCGGAGCTGATGCATATAATGCTATAAGTTCGGGGTGCCGCACTTGTGAAAGTGTTCGGACTTATCACACCATGATGTGGGGAACATAAGCCCCCGGTGTTTTCAGCCGTACCAAAGTGTACGGATGCAATATGTCATGACTGAACATATGTATAAAAAAGAAATGCAATTATAAGCAAAAAGGTGCTACATTGTTTTATTCAAAAGGTACTGCTATGAATGCAGAACAATACAAATAGTGCGATAAGCAAGGGACGGGACTATTAAACATGTCCCCCTCCAGGGGTAGGCTGCGGAGTGGTCTATAAGACAGATTTAATGTTCGTAAGGGAGACCACCGGATGTTCGTCGCGGCCTTTTTCCTTCCCTGGCTGTTGCATCGTGAGTTCGGCCGGTCTACTACCGGACAAGGCCTCTGGTGAACGGAGTCCTGTAGGTAAGAAAAAGGAATAAAATGAGAAAGAAAAAGAAAATGACACACTTGGGAGCCCCTGATTTAGTTGAGCCGCATTCTGGGCCTGTCGTGGTCGTGCCCCTTCCCCTATGCCCATGGTATCTCCAGAGCTAATGATGTACGAGAAGGACCAGTCGTGCGGTTTTGCAAGGGCTGGGGTTGGGGCCGCATTGCTATGCGTGCTCGAAACGCGCCAGGTGGTCTTGTTGTAGGTTACTTCTGGCACGTTTGGCCATGTCCGATCGCTTAACGGCCGGACTGGAGAATTGCCTTAAGAGGCTGCATTGTACTTCTGCCGCGAGAGCCGCTGTATGTTCCTCAGTTCGGAGGGAGCGCTCCGTGTTCCCGTTGACCGTGATGACTCCTCGAGGGCCTGGCATCTTGAGCTTAAGGTATGCGTAGTGCGGCACCGCGTTGAACTTTGCAAATGCGGTTCGTCTGAGCAAAGCATGATAGCCGCTGCGGAACGGAACTATGTCGAAGATTAACTCCTCGCTTAGGAAGTTATCCGGGGATCCGAAGACCACTTCCAGTGTAACCGAGCCTGTACAATTGGCTTCTACACCTGGTATGACGCCTTTAAAGGTTGTCTTGGTTGGTTTAATCCTTGAGGGGTCTATGCCCATTTTGCGCACTGTATCCTGATAAAGCAGGTTCAGGCTGCTGCCGCCGTCCATCAGGACTCTGGTGAGGTGAAATCCGTCGACGATTGGGTCTAAAACCAATGCGGCGAATCCACCGTGGCGGATGCTGGTGGGGTGGTCCCTTCGGTCAAAAGTGACCGGGCAGGAGGACCATGTATTGACCTTCGGGGTAACTGGCTCCATCGCGTATACGTCCCTTAGCGCACGCTTCCGCTCGCTTTTGGGTATGTGCGTTGCGTATATCATGTTCACCGTCCGCACCTGTGGGGGGAAACCCTTCTATCCTCTATTGTTTGGCGGTTGGGTCTCTTCCTCGTCGTCGCTATGCAGCCCCTTGTCATTGTTTTCGGCAATTAACTTGCCTGCCTGCTTGAATACCCAACAGTCCCTGTTGGTGTGGTTGGCTGGTTTTTTGGGGGTGCCGTGTATCTGGCACGAGCGGTCGAGTATTCGGTCCAAATTGGACGGACCTGGAGTAGTTATTTTGAATGGCTTTTTCCGCTGACCGGGTTTAGAGCCTCTGAATCCAACATTGACTGCCGTATCCTCACTATTGCCGCCGTTAATGCGGCGTTTGTTTTTGTTACGACGCGACCTGCCATTTCGGTCCTTGAAATCCGGACTGCCAAAATTTTTGCCGAGGTTGTTGCTGCGTGCTAGCCAGCTGTCCTCACCCGCGCAGAAGCGGGTCATGAGTGATGTGAGGGCTGCCATGGATTTCGGCTTTTCCTGTCCCAGGTGCCGGGCGAGCCACTCGTCGCGGATGTTATGCTTGAAGGCCGCGAGGGCCTCCACATCCGGATAGTCGACGATTTGGTTTTTCTTGGTTAAGAACCGTGTCCAGAATTGTCTGGCCGATTCGTCTGGCTGCTGAATTATGTGGCTTAGGTCATCAGCGTCTGGTGGTCGCACATATGTGCCTTGGAAGTTATCGAGGAATGCGGCTTCCAGGTCTTCCCAACTCCCAATTGACTCTGCTGGCAAGCTGTTAAGCCAATGCCGGGCTGGTCCTGTAAGCTTGAGGGGGAGATATTTGATTGCATGAAGATCGTCACCGCGGGCCATGTGGATGTGAAGGAGATAGTCTTCAATCCAAACCACGGGGTCTGTTGTGCCATCGTAAGATTCAATATTCACGGGTTTAAACCCTTCGGGGATTTGATGATCCATTACTTCCTCTGTGAAGCATAGTGGGTGTGCGGCGCCTCTGTACTAGGCGATATCACGACGGAGCTCAAAAGAGCTTTGTCCATTTTGTTCGGCCCGGCCGGACTTACTGTGTCCGGTGCGACGGTTGTCGTCACGTATCGTGGGGCGCCCACGCGATCCATAGATCGATCTTGATTGTCTTCCCTTATCCTCCAATATATCTCGCAAGTCTGGAGCGTTCCCCTGGGGCCATGTGCTTTTCGAGCAATTCCGGGGTACGGTTCTAGTGAAGGGCCTAGAGGCCTCTCTGTCGCGACCACGGGGTGATCGGTCAGCCGTATTGTCTGCTGGTGATGCAGGTTCATATGCCTCCTCCTCTAATCGGGGGAGCAGCTTGCGTTTAGGGTAGCTTTTGGAGGGGCGTTCGAGCTCATGCTCTTCGGCCGCGAGGACTTCAGTCCATCTGTCAGCTAGCAGATCTTGATCAGCTCTAAGCTGTTGCTGCTTTTTCTTGAGGCTGTTTGCCGTGGCCATAAGCCTGCGTTTAAAACGGTCTTGTTCGGCGGGATCCGAAGGCACGATGAATTCGTCGTCGTCGAGGTTCGCCTCGTCTCCAGAGGGAGGCATATAATCCTCTACCTCTTCTTCTGCCGCTCTCTTGTGAGGGCTGGCGTCTCCGTCCTCCTGCGCTGAATCTTGCTGGAGGGGGTTGTCTTCGGCATTGTCCGGGGTATTATTATCTCTAGTGCCGGAATCGCCATTCTTGCTGTGGCGGGATTTAGAGCGGTGCCGCTGACGCCGGCGCTTGGGCTGTTTCTTGGAGGGGTCATCCTCCGCTGCTCCTTCGCCATTCCCATCCTTTGGGATATCCACCATGTATATGTCATATGATGAGGTGGCTTTCCAGTGCCCGGAAGGCGCTGGTTCTTGGTCGTCTCCGGCATCGTCGTCCATACCGTCGATGTCTTCGGAGTCGTAGTCTAGCATGTCGGTTAGCTCGTCGACAGTGCCTATCAAGTGGGTGGTGGGTGGGCTTTGAATTTCTTCGTCGTCCGCACCCCAACCATCCTGACCGCAGTCCGGCCAGGGCTCTCCTGATAACGAGAGATATTTTAGCGAACTCAAGATGTCGCCGAAAGGTGAGTGTTGAAAGATGTCCGCAGCGGTGAACTCCATGACCGGCGCCCAATCGGATTCGATTGGAGGGGGCGCGGGAGGTTCGGAGTCCGGCAAGGAGTCCGGCACCTCGGAGTCATGAGCTTTATGAGGGACAAGGTCAGTGTTCGGGTCTATCGCCATAGTGGTTGCAGCCCCCGCGGCGGTGTCTAGCCATCCGGCCTCGATCTACGCAGCCAGCTCCGAATTGAAGATCAGGGCGGGCTCGAGTACGGCCTCCAGGGTACTGTCCAGCTGCAGAGCTAGATCATGCCCATCGTGACAGTGTGGCGCGCTTGGCTGTGACTCGAATCCATTGAAGATAATGTCCCCGCGGATGTCAGCCGTGAAGTTCAAACTTCCAAATCTGACCTGACGGCCAGGGGCGTAGCTTTCGATCTGCTCTAGATGGCCAAGCGAATTGGCCCGCAGTGCAAAGCTGCTGAATACGAAGATCTGTCCGGGGAGAAAGGTCTCACCCTAGACTGCGTCGTTGATGATGATTAAAGAAGCCATCGAGCCTATCGGTGACGACACAGAGGAACTCTCAATGAAAGCACCAATGTCGGTGTCAAAACCGACAGATCTCGGGTAGGGGGTCCCGAACTGTGCGTCTAGGCGGATGGTAACAGGAGACAAGGGACACGATGTTTTACCCACGTTTGGGCCCTCTTGATGGAGGTAAAACCCTACGTCCTGCTTGATTAATATTGATGATGTGTGTTACAAGAGTAGATCTACCACGAGATCAAGGAGGCTAAACCCTAGAAGCTAGCCTATGGTATGATTGTTATTCGTCCTATGGACTAAAGCCATCCGGTTTATATAGACACCGGAGAGGGCTAGGGTTACACAGAGTCGGTTAAAATGGTAGGAGATCTACATATCCGTATCGCCAAGCTTGCCTTCCACGCCAAGGAAAGTCCCATCCGGACACGGGACGAAGTCTTCAATCTTGTATCTTCATAGTCTTGGAGTCCGGCCGATCATGATAGTTCGGCTATCCGG
>NC_041385.1:753720002-753720967 GCF_002162155.2 Triticum dicoccoides
GCGCGGGGCGGCGACAGCGTCGGGGCGTGGCGGGGCGGGGCGGTGACGGCGTCGGGGCGGGGCGGCGACGGCGAGGTGGCGGCAGGGAGACACGCGGCGACGGGAGTGGAGCAGGAGAGATCGAAGTCGCGCGAAGTGTTGTATATATAGCAAAGGCTTTGGTCTCGGTTCGTGGAACAAACCGGGACTAATGCCCCCTTTAGTCCCGGTTGGTGCCACCAACCGGGACCAAAGGCCTCATTTCAGCAGCCCAAAGGGCGGGAAACGAAGACCTTGTTCCCGGTTGGTGGCTCCAACCGGGACTAAAGAGCGGCATTCGTCCCGGTTGGTGCAACCAACCGGGACCAAAGAGTGGTATTGGTACCGGTTGGTGCCACCAACCGGTACCAATGGACCCGCCTAACTACTTTTTTATTTTCTGCAGCTGTTTTTTTGTTGATTCTTCCAGCAGCTGTTTTTTTAGTCCCACCTCTCCAAGCGAGAGGCACTCGCAGCTGTTTATAAGCCATGAGTGCAGAGACGATGACGAAGAGGTTCAATGCTCCTGCACGTTGCTAGCTTCAAGCCTTGAGGAATACAGTAGACTGCACAGAGCTATGTGCAGTGCAGTTAACACTATTCCGAAAGGCTTGAAGCAAATTAACAAGCATTGCGCCTCTCTTTTATTTTTAATGACTCATTACAACTCAGAAATAAAAAGAAAAAAAATAAATATAGCAGAAAAGAAAAAAAAACTATATAGAAAACTACTCAGAAATGAATAGAAGCAAAAAATAGTTGTGATTAACTGTACTAAAAAATGAGCATAGATGCTTATTTTTAATGACTTATTACAATTCAGAAATAAAAAGAAAAAAATAAATATAGCAGAAAAAAAACTATATAGAAAACTACTCAGAAATGAATAGAAGGAAAAAATAGTTGTGATTAACTGTACTAAAAAAGGAGCATAGATGCTTATTTTT
>NC_041385.1:753721227-753723680 GCF_002162155.2 Triticum dicoccoides
TATTTTTAATGACTTATTACAACTCAGAAATAAAAAAAAGAAAAAATAGTTGTGATTAACTTTACTAAAATTTGAGTATAGATGCTTATTTTTAATGACTTATTACAATTCAAAAATAAATAGAAGAAAAACTAGTAGTGGTTAACTTTACTAAAAATTGAGCATAGATGCTTATTTTTAATGACTTATTACAACTCAGAAATAAAAAGAAAAAAAATAAATATAGTAGAAAAGAAAAGAAAAAACTATATAAAAAAACTACTTGGAAATGAGCATAGATGCGCTTATAGAGGAAATTCAACTTAAATTCATAACAAATTTCAAGAGAAATTCGTATGAATTTAGGCTAAATTCCCTATAAGGGCATCTATTTTCATTTTTAGAGGAGCTCAATAAGGCAGAGAGGGAGGGGCTTATAAACCGGTCTGATTCCCCTTCGGTTGGCGAGGTGGGACTAAACTTTGGCCGCAACGAGGACCAACCCTCTAGTCCCGGTTGGTGGAATGGACCGGGACTAATGGCCGTCCTTTGGTCCCGGTTCAGGCCACCAACCGGGACCAATGGTGGTGGGCCAGGAGCGAGGGCCATTGGTCCAGGTTCGTCCCACCAACCGGGACCAATAGGTCCAGACGAACCGGGACCAATGGCCCACGTGGCCCGGCCGGCCTCTGGGGCTCACGGACCGGGTCCAATGCCCCCATTGGTCCCAGTTCTGGATTGAACCAGGACTAATGGGCTAGAACGGCCTGGACCATTGGCCCCTTTTCTACTAGTGAGGGGGAAAGGGCATGGGTTTCTGAACCCATGGTTCTCTTTCTCTACCGTGCTTCCTAGCAACAAAATCTCTTTTATCATAACGTTGATTCTTTGATTGTGGGTTATCAAGATCAACAACAGGTCCAGTCTCTACATCATTATTTTTGCTAGGTTGAGCATCAACATGAACATTATCATTAACAATATCACTAGGTTCATGTTCATCACCTGATTGTGTTTCAGCATCAGAAATAGAAATATCATTGGGATTCTCATGTGTGTCTATAGCGGGTTCACTAGAAGCATGCAAAGTCCCACCGTTTTTCTTTTTCTTCTTTTTAGAAGAATTAGGTGCCTCTAAATTATTTCTCTGAGAATCCTACTCGATTCTCTTAGGGTGGCCTTCAGGATACAAAGGTTCCTGAGTCATTCTACTGGTTCTAGTAGCCACTCTAACAGCAAGGTCAGGTTTATTATTTAATTCGTCAAGCAAATCATTTTGTCCTTTAAGTACTTGCTCAGCTTGAGTAGCAACCGTAGAAGCATATTTGCTAATGAGTCTAAGTTCACCTTTAACTCTAGCCATATAATCACTCAAGCGTCCTATCTCAAAAGCATTATTCTTTAATTCTCTACCAACATAAGCATTAAAACTTTCTTGTCTAGCCATAAAGTCATCAAATTCATCTAAGCATGGGCTATGAAATTTAGTAGAAGGAATTTCAACTTTATCATATCTATAGAGAGAATTTACCTTTACTACCTGTGTCGGGTTAGCAAGACAATGTGTTTCTTCAACAGGCGGTATATTAAGACCATGTATTTCTTCAATAGGTGGTAAATTCTTAACACCTTCAGTTTAATACATTTTTCTTTCATTTATTTATTTGCCTCTTGCATATCTTCAGGACTGAGAAATAGAACACCTCTCTTCTTAGGAGTTGGTTTAGGAATAGGCTCAGGAGTTGGCTCAATTGGTTCAGGAATTGCCTCAGGAATTGGCTCAGGAAGAGTCCAATTATTTTCATTAGTCAACATATTATTCAGTAGTAATTAAGCTTCGTCGACTGTTCTTTCCCTGAAAACACAACCAGCACAACTATCCAAGTAGTCCTTGGAAGCATCGGTTAGTCCATTATAAAAGATATCAAGTATTTCATTTTTCTTAAGAGGATGATCAGGCAAAGCATTAAGTAATCGGAGAAGCCTCCCCCAAGCTTGTGGGAGACTCTCTTCTTTGATTTGCACAAAATTGTATATTTCCCGCAAGGCAGCTTGTTTCTTATGAGCAGGGGAATATTTAGCAGAGAAGTAATAAATCATATCCTGGGGACTACGCACACAACCAGGATCAAGAGAATTAAACCAAGTCTTAGCATCGCCCTTTAATGAGAACGGAAATATCTTAAGGTTATAATAATAGCGAGACTTCTCATCATTTGTAAACAGGGTGGCTATATCATTCAACTTAGTAAGATGTGCCACGACAGTTTCAGATTCAAGGCCATAAAAAGGATCAAATTCTACTAAAGTAATAATTTCAGGATCAACAGAGAATTCATAATCCTTATCAGTAACACAGATAGGTGAAGTAGAAAAAGCTGGGTCAGGTTTCATTCTAACATTAAGAGATTGCTGCTTCCATTTAGCTAATAACTTTTTAAGATCATATCTATCTTTGCAAGCAAAAATAGCTC
>NC_041385.1:753723933-753736168 GCF_002162155.2 Triticum dicoccoides
CTTTCATCATCACTATCATCAATAATAGCATCTTCAATAATTTCATTCTCTCTAACCCTAGCAAGTTGTTCATCAAGAAATTCACCTAATGGCAAAGTAGTATCACGCACAGAAGTAGTTTCATCATAAGTATCATGCATAGCAGAAGTGGCAACATCAATAACGTGCGACATATCAAAATTAATAGCAGTAGCAGGTTTAGGTGTCGCAAGCTTACTCAAAACAGAAGGGGAATCTAGTGCAGAGCTAGATGGCAGTTCCTTACCTCCCCTCGTAGTTGAGGGAAAAAACTTGGTTCTTTCGTCTTTCAAGTTCCTCATAGTAATCAACAGATATAAATCCCAAGTGACTCAAAGAATAGAGCTATGCGCCCCAGCAATGGCACCAGAAATTAGTCTTGATAACCCACAAGTTTAGGGGATTGCAATAGCTTTCGAGGGTAGAGTATTCAACCCAAATTTATTCTTAAGTATTAGCAGTTGAGTTGTCAATTCAACCACACCTGGATAACTTAGTATCTGCAGCAAAGTATTTAGTAGCAAACTAGTATGATAGTAATGGTAACACTGGCAAAAGTAAAGATAGCAGTTTTGTAGTAGTTGTAACAATAGCAACGGAAAAGTAAATAAGCGAAGCACAATATGTGAAAAGCTCGTAGGAATTGGATCAGTGATGGATAATTATGTCGGATGCGATTCCTCATGTAATAGCTATAACATAGGGTGACACAGAACTAGCTCCAGTTCATCAATGTAATGTAGGCATGTATTCTGAATATAGTCATACGTGCTTATGGAAAAGAACTTGCATGACATCTTTTGTCCTACCCTCCCGTGGCAGCGGGGTCCTAGTGGAAACTAAGGGATATTAAGGCCTCCTTTTAATAGAGAACCGAAACAAAGCATTAGCACATAGTGCATACATGAACTCCTCAAACTACGGTCATCACTGAGAAGTATCCCGATTATTGTCACTTCGGGGTTGTCGGACCATAACACATAATAGGTGACTATAGACTTGCAAGATAGGATCAAGAACACACATATATTCATGAAAACATATTAGGTTTAGATCTGAAATCATGGCACTCGGGCCCTAGTGACAAGCATTAAGCATAGCAAAGTCATAGCAACATCAATCTGAGAACATAGTGGATAATAGGGATCAAACCCTAACAAAACTAACTTGATTACATGGTAAATCTCATCCAACCCATCACCATCCAGCAGCACTACTAGGGAAAAGGCTAGCAGCAGCGCGGGTTTTAGGTGTATTAGTAGCGCAGGGGGAGGCGCTACTAATAAGGCGCTACAGCTAACACATAGCAGTAGCGCGTGCTCACGGCACTACTGCTACACAAGTGTAGCAGCAGCGCGGTTTGTGAGAGCTCGCTACTGCTAATAGCTCTAGCGCTCTTTGCGTGGATGCGCTATTGCTATTGCGGCACTGATGCTAACTTTTATACCCTCGCTACTACTAATTTAAGTAGTATTTTTTGGCATATTTATTTTGTATTTGAACATGCTTTATAGAAGAATCTTTAGCACATAGAAATATCATCATGATATACATACAAATGCATGCGAGACCACAAATGTAATCATAGCATATACATACAAATAGTCTCATCATAATCATCATCCAACACAAAGTGATATCTTGTCATCATCTCGAAAATAGCGATACATGCAAGTCTCGAATACTTGCAACTACAACAACATCATCCATCTAAACAAAGGTATACGCAAGAAGTGCTATCACTATGAGTGAGAGCGGAACTATGCAGTGCATGAGGTGGCGGTTACGAGTCATCTCTCACGCTAGCGTGAACCTCAAGTAACTAGCTTCTCCTTCTTGTCTGCTTTTGAAGCCTTTATGGCTGGCGCCCGTGAACCCATTCACTTGCGCCTAACACTCATGCCACTCGTTGTACACCCCCGGAACCTTCCCTTTGTACACGACATAGCAATTCCATCTCGCCATCAAGAAAATAGGTACCTGTTAGAGATGCATGTTCATGAAGAGGATGTACAATCATATATATGCAACAAAATATACTAGAGCAACACCGAAAAAGAAAGGGTTAGCAACTAGATGCAACATATAGTACGCAAATTAATTAACTAGAGGTACGCAGGTCATTGTACGCAAACTAACAAAGTAGCGTTACGCAAGTTCGGCAGGGATCATGGACATCACAAAGTTTCATCGCTACAAAAAGTATACAAGTTCAACCGACACATATCATCATCATCGCCATCATAAATCACTAGAAGTTCCATCTTTCCATATCATCGAGGATAAACCCTAGCTTCTTGAATGGCGTGAGATCTAGACGTTGCATTCCTATGCAAGTTCGGACGTCAGCTCGCGATATAGGGCCGTGGTGGAACATCCCCTTCTCATCGACGACTTCTTTCATGATGATCGTCGCAATGTCGCTTTGGATGCGAAAGAAGTCATCTCTAAGTTTATAATCCGCTTCTCCATGAGATTCTAGCCACTTGTGGATATGATCATCATTTCTGCTTGTCATGCGAAGCTTCTGGTGATCCGTGTTGAACTGAATCATGAGATGGACGATGTAGAATCCATCCTTCTTGCTTGGTTTTGGGAGATGGATGCAGGAGAAGTTAGTTTTATGCGCGAAACCCATCTTCTTGTTCCTTTGTTTCCTGATCTGCACATGGCCACCTCTAAAGCTGAAGCCTTGGAGAGCATCATCTAGAATATTCATTATGTGGGTGTAGTCTTTTTTCTCGTAGTCTCTGGAAGGGTCAAAATACACGGCGTGGGAGACTTGCAGGTAAAGAACGATAAGGACGGCGCGCCCGTTGCTGCGGGGAAAAGACACCTCAAATTATTCCCCATAAGAGAGAGAAGGAATGATTGAAATGTACGAAAGGGTTGTCCGGAACTGACTTACTTTGGATGATAAGGCACGAGGACAATTTCCCGGTCCTTATTCTGTACCATGAAGTTTTGGAGGTACTCCCTAGCAGTTTCACGCTCAAAGTCGCCGAGACACAAGAAAGACTCGTGCATGTAGTACGGATCCGCCACACAGATTTGTGAGACTTCTTCACTCTTCATGACGGAGCTCATATGTAGCGCAAAAAGGCGGACGATAGTAAAATCGAGCCGCCTTGTTAGAAACATCTCAAAGATATGGTCAAACCGCAGGAAGAACACCTCCGTGGGCCGTGTGTCGACGTAGCACTTCCCCTCAGGCACACGAGCCGCGTATGTCGGATATCCTGGATCCTTTGAGGCTAGTAGGCTTTTCTCAGTCGACAGCACATGGTCATGCAGTCTCCTAAGATCCCCTGATAGTGCCTCCAGCGGTTCGGCGGTAGCATCGGCTCGCCCGTGAGATGGAACATGACTGCACCTTTCACGGGTACACGCTCTTCAGAAGGCATCGTCTGGCTGCTATGTGCTCTGGCTTGTTTGGAGGCAGTTACCTTCCCCGATCTCTTCCTCTCCTTTTTCTTGGGCACACCTTCCA
This sequence comes from Triticum dicoccoides, assembly GCF_002162155.2. Lineage (NCBI taxonomy): Eukaryota > Viridiplantae > Streptophyta > Magnoliopsida > Poales > Poaceae > Triticum > Triticum dicoccoides. The sequence goes on from NC_041385.1 coordinate 753,727,442, forward strand.
GACCCTTCCTTAACCCCTGCCCTAGTGTTCCCGGGCTAAGTACTGTATGACCCTCGTGCCCGGCTAGTTAAGCCTGTGTTGAGGTGGCATCTTCAGGCGTGTCCTGTGAGGATTTCATGAAGAGAGACTTTTTGCAATCCCTGCTACGACCCTGCCCGGGCATATCATCCATATCCTCATTAGCAAGTTGATAGCCCGATTCGTCATATGGTTGACTCATCATATCTATGTCATAGTCATATGCATTTGTATTGATGAAATCCATAGGGTCGACCTCCGTCTCATCATCCATTCTCTGTTCTACAAGAGAAATTACATCAGCCAGTACTATTGCACCCCCTTCATCATGTCGTCCGCCGCTCTCACCCGGCACTACAGGAGCTGGTAATTGCGTAGGCGGGGTGGTGGTCTCCGCACATGCTTGTTGATGTGTGGTAGTTATTGGTGTGCTCTCGGCCGGCTCCAAACGAATAAGATTCTTCGGCCATAGCAGCACCCAATTCTTGCAGCTTCCAATCCACGGCGGGGTCTCGTCGTCTGCTCCCACATGCTGTACTAGAGGAGGCAATCCTCATGCCCCGATTTCACACTGGTCAAGCTAACCCTGAAGTGCCCAGCGGGGATCGGCTGGTTGTGGAACGTGCGTTGCGAGGGGTCCATTATCATCCCCTTTCCCACGTCCACCTTCTGGCCTTTGATCAAGTAGAGTATGGTGCACGGGGTTTCTTTCGCCTGCAAACACATATGTCTGTGGCGTAAAACAACCGAAAGGCAACAAAAATGGAATATTATATATATATATATAGGACAACACTATTCTAATCCCAGGACTCCCGAACCGGTACGAGAGAAAAAAAAGAGCCCATCCACCCCCTCCCACGATCCCCAAACCTCACCTCACCTCCCTCGATCCCCTGAACTGCATTGCGTTACCAGCGCCACCTCCCACCCTGGCACACGCCACCGCCGAGCCCCGGCCACCCAATGCGCCGCCGCCGGGCCCACGGCCACCAACCGCCCCCGCCGCCGCCCCCGTCCCCGACGTTCCTGGACCTCCCCTGGCCCCGCCGCCTCCTACCACATCCAGCGACCAGGAACGCTCCTGGTCAGGCGCAGGGGTTGCGCGCGACCTCCAGCCGCCGCCCGTTCACCCACCCCGCTGCGCCGGGAACCACCTACCCCGCCCAGATCCGCCGAAGCGCTCGCCGGATCCTGCCTTATTGCCGGTTCCCGCGACATAGGCAGCCACCGGATCGGCTAAGCCGCCGCAACCCCTACAAGAAAGCTCGACGGCGGCTTCCCCTGCTTCTTCCTGTGCGTCGCTGGAAGGCCCGCGTCCCCGCGTGATGCCACCGTCGGAGAACAACTCGTGCAACAGCAGGTCGCGGGAGAAAGCTCGGGCTGCAACTGCTGGATCCTACCGCCATGGCCACTCACCTCGCGCCATCGACGAACTGCCGAGGCCTAAGCAGCGACCTGTCTGAGGCCAAAGCTCGACCTTCATGCTTGTATCTTCTCCAAGTTGCTGCTACCTGCAACGGAGAGGGGGAGGTTGTAGTCCAGCACTATCACGGGAGGAAGTGCTCTTACTTTCTTCTGAAATATGGTAAGCTGGACGCCGGTCGGTCTGCTTGATCGATCTTGGCTGCGTGCGCTGTATCTATCCATTGCATCCACCTTGTTTGAATTCTACTCATGCTTGTGCGTCTCTGACTCTTTATTTCTGTTTCTTTTTCAATTTTCAGGTGTGGGTGCAGCTTGATGCTTGGCCATGTCTCCGTTTCCACCTACAACTGTAGGGTACGTGAGGGCGATCGATCGATCTCCTTTCCTTCGATCACTGGAGCTTCAGACTCGGTGGAACGGTCAAGCCGCTTGATTGACCGCCAAGGCAGGAGCAGCAGCATTATTCTTTTTCCGACTAGTAAATCTCGGCCACTGAGGCCAGGTGCTAGTGGGACTGGGCTTGGACATGTCTTGTTTTGCATATTGGATGTTTGTATTCTTCTCATTGTTGCGTTTCTCTGAATTTTTGCTCTGTCCATTCATGTGTTCCCACTGAATCTGTATATTTCTCTGAACTCAGTGATATATCAAGTGTGAAATTTATTCTTACTAGTTCCTGGCCTTCATTTTTGCCATTTCTACGCATGGTGTCTGCAGGAAAGGATCCGATGTTTGCGTTGGGCCGTCAACAGAGATTGGAGCTATAGAATTGGCCCTTATGAATTGTTCAGGCAGATCAACAAATACATATTTTTTCGGACGACCATATCTACCCGATTTGACTCGCTTGAGGAGGCATACGAGTTCTATAACATGTACTCATGGGAATTGCTTTCGGGCATTTTTGGTACATGACCAGTTAGATGAACGGCGATCAGTACTGGTCATCTCAGGATCTAGGGTGCCAGATGGAGGTATAGATCGACATGAATTTTACTTTTGTTGTTCTGAATTCTCGATTGGTTTGCTGCACACGCATGATACCATATCATTTTTGTTCTTCAGGGTGTTGACTTGAGGTGCTAGAATGACTCTATGAGATTTGGTTTCAAAGGCAGTGATCCAGCTTCACAAGTCCGACGACCATGGTTGCTTTGTGGCGCCGCCGTGTTCCCCGACATCTCCATGCCGCTGCCCCTATCTCCCAGCTCGCAACGGCGGGGCTCATCAGATACTACCGAGTATCTCATCAAGTTCAAATAATTTGAACATGCAAACATGTTGTGTTCAAGAAGGTCAAGTGTGTTATGTGCATCACCTCGCCCCCACTAAATCTTCTGCATTTTTGTGTATTCTTCAAAAGTTCAGGTCATCATGAGTTGCTTCGATTGAGCTACTGCTATGAAAAAGTTCACCTCAGAGGCAGTTCTATGCGTGCAAACCGGAAGGACGACGAACCACGCCTGGTGTCGCTGCCATCTTGGACAGATGGAGGAAGAAGGTCACCATAGAGCTAGGGAGAAGGTCACATAAGGTGCAGGAAGATTGTCAGAGTGCAGGAACGGCTGTGTGATCTTTGTGCTGTTTTGGGGTGCAAATTAACATGGGTATGCGATCTCACATCCTGTGTATTCTTGAGATGGCCTACCTTAGCCTCAAAACCATATGGCCTATATACATGTACAGAACCTACAACAACTTTATGGGGAGTTGATGGATTATTCAATGGTTGTTGCTGCCACTATTGATTTTTTTTCTTGAGATGGTCTTCATCACCGTTCAAAATAATACAAATGCTTCTTGGTTGCATCTAGTTCCATCGCTCCACCTCAACACTGATTCCTTCAGCTAGATCTTGCTTGTAATTTTGTATTCTTTTTTTCTTTTCTGGAAAGCATTAGCTCTTGAAATCCAGATCTGATGATGTAGCTTTGGCTATTCTTGAAAACACGTAGAAAAATGTACATGCTCTGTAGGTTAAAATTTTGGCTCTAATTTATGTTTTTGCGAAGGTCAAAATATTGTGTTCAAGAAGGTCGAGTGTGTTATCTTAGCAAGCTCAAATAAAAATTAAACATGCAAGGTAAAACATCGGAGAGTTGCGATCTTTTAGAACTTCAGGTGACAATCAAATTTGACAAGAGCATCAAACAAAATTTAAGTCTAGAAAAACCACTTCAAAAAGAACGCAAAAGAATGGTCTCTTTGTTATCGATTACAAAAAGAAAAATTAATGAAAGGGGGAATGCAGTTTACGCATTTTCTAAAAGAACTAAGAAGTTCAAATTTTAAAAATAGAGAAGTTCAAAAATCATAAAAAGGACTTTCATTGTTTCTTAAATTAAAAAAAATCAACAAGTTGAAATTGAAATAATGGACAATTCAATATTTATTACAAAACTATGATATTGTCTTTACTGAAATAAATAAATCAAGAAGTCCAAATTACAAAAATAGAGAAGTTTCATATTTATGACAAAACTCAGATTTTCCTTGTTACTAAAAAATAAAATGAAGAAGTTCAAATAAGAAAAAGGAGAAGTTCGATGGATATAGAAAAACTCAAATTCTTTTCGTTTCTTGGAAAAATAACAGTATGAAGTATAATTTCAAAAAAATATTTGATGCTAATTTAAAACATATTTTTTTCTAAAAATAAGACTAAGAAGTTCAAATTAAAATAAAAGAGAAGTCCAAAGATTATGAAAAACTCAGATTTTTCGCGTTACTAAAGTATAAAACGAAGAAGTTCAAATTAAAAAAGGACCAACTAAAAAAAGTTTAAAAATAGATTTTCTCCATTTCTAAAAAAACTAGAAGTTCAAACAAAATAACGAAGTGGTTCGATGTTTAATTAGAAACTAAGATTTTACAATTATTAAAATACTCAAATATCCCTTAGTATTGAAGAATGAACTATGAAGTTCAAAATTCATAAAAAGATTAAGAAAAAAATAGAAAGTCCATATTAAAAAGATGGAGAAGTTCGATGATTATAGAAAACTCGGATTTTCCTCGTTATTAAAGAATGGAAACAAGAAGTTCAAAAATAAAAAAACAAGAAGTTCAAGTTTTAAATTAGAATGCTTCAAAATTTCATAAAAAGGATTGAGAAATAAAACCAGGAAGTCCATATTAAAAAGATGGAGAAGTTCGATGATTATAGAAAACTCAGATTTTCCTCGTTATTAAAGAATGGAAACAAGAAGTTCAAAAATAGAATAACAAGAAGTTCAACTTTTAAAATAGAGCGCTTCAAAATTCATAAAAGGGGATTAAGAAAATCCGATTAAAAATTCATAAAAAAACTCAGATATTTTCATGTAACCAAGAGAAGTTCAGATTGATAACTGCCAGAAGTTCACGTACTACACGGCGTGCATTTTGTATTAAAAAAGAACAAAAACACAAAGGCTAAAAGTTTTGTTGTTATAAGTTCAAGTCCTTCGTCAGATAAAGTTCAAAAAATATTGTGAGAGAGGTTTGTACAAAAGGAATATCATTTGTGTGACATTAACGAATGTATGAGAAAATTACAAAACGAAAATACGTCACGGAAGTTCAATGTGAAAACAGCAGAAAGTTCAACTACCACAATGAATGAATTTCAGATGAAAAACTTTTAAAATCGTTGCGAGTATGAAAAAACTATCAACACGGGAAAGTTGCATGTTTACAGCAACTTTCCACCGATATATCACTTGCTCAATTCCGATGAGTGGATGGAGAGCTATGAGCAGTGGATGGAGAGCCACAGGCAAAAAAAGCACATGAAAAATAGAGTGAAGTTCAAGGTTTCCTACCGAGAAGTTCAGGTACTTCACACGATGCATTTTTCACGAATCTGTTTCGCGATAAAGGCAGAACGAATAATCTCGCCATTTTCCAAATTACTTGAAAACGGCAGGGAATCACAGAAAACCATCAACATGAAAAAGTTTCGCATTTTCCTTGGCTTTTCAATGGTATATTATTTGCCCCATTCCGATAAAGTTTATGGAAATTACAGCGAAAATACGTTTTTAGCCATTTTGAAAGCTGACATAAAACAGTAAGGAATTGGGAGAAATAATATATACCAAAAAGTTTCGTATTTCCTCAAGCTTTCCAACGCCATATCATTTGTTGCATTCGGACATAGGGTTAAAAACATAGATCGAAAATACGAACTCGGTGAAACTTGTACCGTTTTATAAATCACTTTTAAACCGTTCAAAATTAGAAAAAACTTTCTACATGAAAAAGTAGCGCATTTTCATAAGCTTTCCAACGCCATATCATGTGCCCCAATTGGTTTAGCCATTTAGAAATGACATCGAAAATACGAACTCAGCTGTTCGGTTTTTGAAATTTTACGATTTTCTAAATTACTCTTTAACCGTAGGGAATTAGAGAAAACTTTAAACATGTGGATGGAGCGTTTTTGCAGCAGCTTTCCAAAGCCATATTACTTGCCTCATTCCGATAAACGGTTTAGAAATGCGATCGAAATTACGATTCACATTTTTTGTGTGAAGAAAAAATGGTTTTCAAAACTGCTCTTAAACCGCTTACATTTTGCGAAAAATTTAACTTGGGTCATGATATTCATGTCCATAGCTTTCCAATGGTATATAGCATGCCCTATTTGGGCAATGTTGCGGGAAGTTCAACCTAGTACATGGGGAAGGTTAGGTCGAATAACTCAGGCAATAAAATCACAAAAAACGCGAGTTCTTCATGACCCGAGTGGAAAATCCGCCTATGAGCGAGATTCCTATCTAAAATGAGTATTTAGTTGCTAAAAATCGTTTGAAGATTACACTTACATCACATGGAACACGACTAACCAGAAAAACTCGCGGTAGAAGGCACGGTTGCGAAGATAGCCTGAAGGTCGGGTTCGTACACAGAGAAGTTCACGCGCGCCTACAAACAAAAATACGTCACAGAAGTTCAACATGAAAACAGCATGAAGTTCAACTACTACGCTGAATGAATTTCAGATGAAAAACTTTTAAAATCGTGGCGAGTATGAAAAATTGATTAACACGGGAAAGTTGCGTGTTTACAGCAGCTTTCCATCGGTATATTACTTGCTCAATTCCGGTGAGCGAATGGAGAGCTAGGAACAGTGGATAGAGATATACGAGAAAAGAAAGCACGTGAAAAACAGAGTGAAGTTGAAGTACACGTGCCAAGAAGTTCAGGTTCTTCACGCGATGCATGTTCGAAGAATCAGTTTCGCAATAAAGGCAGAATGAATGATCTAGCCATTTTGGCAATTACATGAAAACGGCTAGGAATCAGAGAAAACCATCAACATGAAAAAGTTTCGCATTTTCCGTAGCTTTTCAGCGGTATATTATTTGCCCCATTTCGACAAAGTATGTAGAAATTATGACAAAAGTACGTTTGTAGCCATTTTCCAATTTGACTTAAAACTATAAAGAATTAGGAGAAACAATATATACGAAAAAGTTTCGCATTTGCTCAAGCTTTCCAACGCCGTATTATTTGTTGCATTCGGCCGTACGATTAAAAAATTATCTCGAAAATACAAACTTGGTGGAACTTGTACCGTTTTCTGAATTACTTTTAAACCGTTCCAAATTAGAAAAAACTTTTAACATGAAAAAGTAGCGCATTTTCACAGGCTTTCCAATGCCATATCATTTGCCTCAAATGGATAGGCGTTTAGAAATTACATAGAAAATACGAACTCGGCTGTTCAGTTTGTGAAATTTTACGATTTTTAAAATCACTCTTTATCCAATGGGAATTAGAGAAAACTTTCAACATGTCGAAGGATCGGTTTTGCAACAGCTTTCCAACACTATATTATTTACCTCATTCCGATAAACAGTTTAGAAATGCGATCAAAAATACGATTCACGTTTTTTGTATGAAGAAAAAATGGTTTTCAAAACTGCTCTTAAACCGTTTACATTTTGCCAAAAATTATTGGTGTCCATAGCTTTCCAACGGTATATCGCAAGCCCCATTTGGACACTTTTTAGCTAAAGTTCAACCCAGTACAGAGGGAAGTTCAGGCGCGTTACTCAGGCAGTTCAGGTTGTGATCAGAATAGTGTTTATATATATATATATATATATATATATATATATATATATATATGTATATATATATATGTATATATATATGTATATATATATATATATATATATATATTGGTGCGACATGTAATTACCGTGACGGCGTCGAGCTCAGCCAAAGACGAAGGCCCACCTAGCGTGCCTGAGACTGAGGACGGGCTGCTATGAGCGGGAGCGGCTGCGAGAGGAGGCCCGGTTGCGTGAGCAAGTGATGGTGCGATGATGATGTTGTTCATGGAGTTGCTCTCGACGAAACTGGGCAACGGGAAATCATGTACCGTCTTGTCTGGATTTTCCTTCGTCCAGTTGATGATAACTGGAACCAAGTTAGTAGCGAAATCATTTCTGCAGGCAGTTACAGCTGCATTGACTTCCTGCTATAGCAACTCATATTTGTCCTCGGCTGCTTTTTTCGCATCCTCAACTGCTTTTTTCTCGACCGCAAGCTTCACCTTCACGTCGATGTCCGCTTGAGTAAACTTCTTTTTCTGCTTCTTGGCCTCCGGGCCCTCGTTGTAAAACACCTTCCACGTGCCGCCGTCTCCAGCACCGTGGACACGAGCATATTGCGGCCGCTGGTCCAAAGGGAGTCCCTTAAGTTTGTTCAAGGCTCGGTCTGCATCTTGGTCAGAAGGCCCAGTTTCTTCGTTGTTCGACATGTTTCCTATGATTAAGTGTCCTCATTTATTTCTAAAAGTATGAATAAATGAGAAATGACACAAAAAGAAATCTATGTGTCAGCACTCGATATGCCAACTATGTAGCACAAATCATGCCTTTATTCATGGGAAATTTCGGCATGACCTTTGCTAAAAAATGGACATATCGAGTGCCTGAAATTCACTGGAACGGAAATGAATCAACATTCCGGCGTAACATAGGCCACTCGGATCATTTTCCAAACATGACATGTCCAAAACATGACATATGCATATATCACATGTCCAGTTCAAATATGCATATAAATTCAGATAATTTTGAAACCTAGCTAAATTCATAACTAAATAGATAACCTAATTAACATACTGCCCTAACTAAATTAAAACCTAAGTAAATTAACCGAAGAACCCTAGAAGAGAGGGGGGTTTACAGAGGGTGCAGGGGCGAGGAGGCAGGCCCGACGACGACCTGGAGGGGAGAGGAGGGAGGCGAGGGCTGACGGGTCGGGGGCGAGCGCGCAGGGGTC
>NC_041385.1:753736224-753804487 GCF_002162155.2 Triticum dicoccoides
CGGCGCCGGGGTCGGGGGCGAGGGCCGAGTCGGGGGCGAGCGCCGGGGTCGGGGTCGGGGGCGAGGGCTGGGTCGGGGGCGAGCGTCGGGGTCGGGGGCGAGCGCCAGCGCCGGAGTCGGGGGCGGCGGTGCGATGGAGGAAGAGAGAGTGGGGATTTGGGGGGAAAAGGCGGGATGAAGCAGGGCGAGTGAGAATTTTGGGTTAAGTGGACGTAGCAGTAGCGCATTTGGACAAAACGTGCTGCTACTACCTTCAGTATCTGTAGCGCTTTATACGAAATGCGCTACTACTAACTTCAGTAGCTGTAGCGGTTTAGACAAAACGCGTTGCTACTACCTTCGCTACTGCCAGTTTTTCCTTTATTTTATCCCACTTTTATTTCCCGAGGGCAGTGAACGAAGGGAGGGCGATATATATTGCATCATTTGACAGTTAAATATGTATGCAAAATAGGAACATATATATTACATCATTGGACCCATGCATAATAATGGCTAAGTGTGTATACAAAATAGGAACATCATTTGAGCGATAACATACGGTTCCTCAATGCTGACATTTTTGTTTCTGCGTCAGCTTCTTTCCCTTCTTATTCGTCGAAGAATAATTGAGCCCCTCATTGTGACTTTGCCTTTTCCCTGGAGTACGATTTTTCTTAGGTAATGTAGTATCGATTCTTCTTTTGACGTATACTTCATCATCATCGTCATCTTCCCTCATTGGGTTGCCGTACTGATCATAGTCTTCCTCGTTGGCGACTCCATCCATTCCAATGTTGTTCCTTTTTCCTCCCCTCACGACAACACGACTGGGATTACGCGGGTCAATTATGAAGAAGCATTGTGTCACGTGCTTAGCGTGTACCCATGGCTCGTTTTTTGTGATAGCATTCACGGTAGCGCTCTTGGCGTCGGGTATAGTCATGGTAGTGAAAATCCGGCTTTCTCTTTCGACATTCTTAGCCCATCTGACACGGAACATCGTCGTGTTGTGCAGTCCAGAGTAGTCAAGCTCCCAGATCTCCTCGACCCTTCCATAAAATCGTTCAGTTGCGCCGTTGTCGCTGCCGGTCATGCATTCCATCGTCACCCCTGAGTTCTGATCATCACTGCCCATATCTTTGGCCTCTCTGTTGATATCATATGCCTGATAGGTTATGAGGTTGGGCGAGGGGCCATGTGCTAAGGCGTATATGAGCAATCCGTCCTTAGATCCCTCCTTTGGGGGATTAGGAATAATATGCTCTTTGAACGAGTGCAGGAAAGTGGATTGCTCTCTAGTAACTTCGGCGTCCGTCCTGCATACCCACCGGTCACGATACTTCTTTGCGATAATTTCTTTGTGCAGTGCCATGAAAGGATCTACCTCGTCTAGGTGTTGTAGCACTACCAAGTTTGCTCTGTCAAAGTCGCTGCATCGATCTGAGTATGCCACGTGCAGTTCCCTGCGACCGTTGCAGTGACCATCTCCTTCGAGCCTCCCGTCGTCCTTGTTAACGGGCAAACCAACACTAACACCAGGCGGCTGGTCTGCGCCGTATAGAAAATTCTCATAGAAAGAGATGCACTCTTGTGCCAAATAGCCCTAGACGATGCTTCCATCCGGACGGGACATGTTACGAATGAATCCTTTGATGATCCCATTCATCCTCTCAAACGGCATCATGTTGTGCAGGAATGACGGCCCCAGGTCTATTATGTCATCCACAATATGGACACACAGATGCACCATCACGTCAAAGAACGCGGGCGGGAAGTACATCTCAAGCTCATTCAGTATCACAACGATCTCTTCCTGTAGCCTTTGGAGCTGCTTCACACTGATCGACTTTCGAGAGATGACGTCGAAAAAGTTGCAGAGACCAATAAGTGTGTCACGGAAGTGCTTGTCCATTATCCCTCTAAGGGCAACAGGTAGTATCTGCATCATCATCACATGACAGTCATGAGACTTCATCCCGCTGAACCTTTTCTTGTCCGTGTCTAGATATCTGCTTATCTTGCCACAGTAACCGGAACTAACTTTGACTCCGGTAAGGCACTTAAAGAAGGCATTGATCTCAGCCTGACTTAAGGTGAAGCAAGAAGGGGGGCAATAATCCTCTTTCTTTATTTTCTTGCCCTTCTTCTCCCGTGCCTCTGTCTCCGTCTCTGTCTTGTCTGACATTTTACGGGGCGGCATGTGCAGATCTTCCCTGATTTTCAAATCTTGCAAGTCTTTTCTTGCCTTCGGCCCATCCTTGGTCTTATCCGGCATGTTCATCAGTGTTGCGAGCAAGCTCTCAAGGACATTCTTACAGATATGCATTTGATCAAGGCAATGAGGTGTATCGAGTTTGTGCCAGTACTCCAAGTACCAGAACACAGACCTCGTCTTCCATACCTTCAGCAGCAGCTCTGGTGCCTTTCTCATCGTCTTTCCCGGCGCGGGGCACTCGTTCCAGCTTTTCAACAGCTCATCGATTTCGGCACCGCTACGCTTACGTGGAGGTCCTCGATGCTCAGCGTGACCATTGAATAGATCTCCATGGTTTCTCCACGGGTCGTCCTGTTCAAGCCATCTTCGATGCCCCATGTACACGATTTTCCTAGACCCGCCATCTTTCCTTGACGTTAGCTGCTGAGACGTCATATCATCCATGCACTGCGTGCATCCGCAATATCCATGGCACACCTGGCCTGCCACATATCCGTAACCGAGATAGTCCTGCACTGTCGTGATCAGCGCGGCTCTCATGTTGAAATACTCGCCTTTGCTGGCGTCCCATGTCTTGGCCGGTGTTTTCCATAACGTGTCTAACTCCTCTTGAAGTAGCCCCAGATACAAATTAATATTATTTCCTGGTTGTTTCGGCCCTTGAATAAGCATGCTCATGTGAATGTACTTCGATTTCATGCACAACTAGGGGGGAGGTTGTACATCCATACAAACACAGGCCATGTGCTATGGTTGGTGTTCTGGTTGCCAAACGGATTCATGCCATCGGTACACGCGCCGAGCATGATGTTCCTTGCATCACATTCAAAATACCGATAGAAGTTGTTCAACGCTCTCCACTGGCTTCCATCCTTCACGTGTCTCAGCTTCGGATCATCTCCATCGTTGGGCTTCTTCCTCTCCGCGTGCCAGGGCATTAGCTTTGCTTCCTTGGGATCTACAAAATACCTCTGGAGACGGGGAGTGATCGGAAAGTACCATACAACTTTCTGGGGACATTTCTTCCCGGCCTTCTTGTATCGGGAAGCATTGCACACCGGACAGCTTGTTTTTTCCGCGTGCTCCTTCCGATAAATTATGCAATCATTGATGCATGCATGGTATCTAACTGTGGCAGATCAAGAGGACACATGATCTTCTTGGCCTCATCAACACTAGTAGGACATAGATTACCCGCGGGAAGAACATCCTTTAGGTACTTTAGATGCTCATCGAGGCTAGTGTCGGTCCATTTGTTTTTAGCCTTCGTATTCAGGAGTTGGAGCGTGAAACTCAAGCGGGTCACCTCAGGATTGCAACCATCATACAATGGAGTGTTCGAGTCTACCACCAGTTGCTCCAGCTTAGCCTCCTCTCTAGAAGCAGCTCTCTCAGTACTCGTCTCCTTGCGAAGCAATGCTTGAACATGAGGGTCCTGCACGATTGAACTTAGTATCGAAGAACTCTGCTGTGTGGAGTCCATGTCGTTCTCTCCGCCGCCATGTCTGGCTCCTTCTCCTCCGCCATGTCCGGCCCCTTCTCCGCCGCCATGTCCGGCCTCTTCCCCGCCGCCATTATCGATCATCTATTCATCTTGCCCCGTGTCATCATTGCCTGCCTCGGCATCCTCAACATCGTCATCCTCATCTTCAGTTATCCACCGAGTATAGCCATCCATAAAACCAGTCATGAGCAGGTGCGCTTCGACACGACCATCATCATAGGGGTCGAGCCAAACTATTCCTTTGCATTTTCGACACAGACATAAAACCTCTGTCAGGTTATTTTCTTTCATGTCCTGCACCGCCGACCGCAACCACCTATCCACCATCGTTCCACTGACCATCATGAACGTCTGCACGGTAATAATAAAACAAATTGATTATAAAAATGCGTGCATGCATCAAAGTCATATAAAAATTTGGCATGACCTTCCCTAAAAATAGGACATATATGGATCTAGAGTTTGCCCGGAATTCGCCGAAACAGAAATAAATCGACATTTCGGCAAAACATAGGCAACTCAAAAGCACAATTTGGCGTCAACTCATGCCACACACACAATTTCCACAAACATATCACACACACATAAACATATTTTCATTTTGAAAAGCATGAAATTTTCATCACCTCTATCTCGAGATCGAGCACGGTGATGAGATGATGATGTAGGGAGACCAAAAGTGCCCAAAGCTCTTCTTGACAAAGATAGATCTAGTTACGGGGCAAATAGATCACTTAACTAAATGCTACATCTACCTAGCTACCTAATTTGGGAGGAGACAAATTCAACTAGTGGAGGGGGAAGGAAAAAGAGAAAGGAGATGCATTAATGGAGATGGTGTAGTTAGATAGGAGAAATGAAGAGAGAGAAAGGTAGGTAGAAGAGGGAGAGTAATGGGGGAGAAGTGTTGAGGAAGAAAAAGAGTGAGAGTGGGAGGATGTGGGAGGTAGGGGAAAGGGAAGAGAGGAGGGGGAGGGGAGGGGACCAGTGGGGAAAGGTGGTGGGTTGGTGCGGATTAGCAGTAGCGCGGGAAGTAAAACGCGCTGCTGATACGAAAGTAGCAGCAGCGCGTTTATGTCAGAAGCGCTACTGCTAACCGAGACAAAAAGTGTGTCACATTTGAAAATTAGCAGCAGCGACCTCAGAAAAAGCGCGCTACTACTAAATCCATACTAGTAGCACGTCTCGCGGGACCGCGCTGCTACTAAATGGAGTTTTGGGGGCACTGTTGGTCGCTATTTGTAGCAGCGCGGGTATCACAAAGTGTGCTACTGCTAAACGCTTGTCAGTAGCGAGTTTTACTCACCCGCGCTACTGCTAATTAGCAGCAGCGCTCCTTTTTGAGCCGTGCTGCTGCTAAGATTCTGTGTATAGGCTTCTCCATAGTAGTGCAAGCCTACGATGGAATTACTCACGCACGGCGGTGAGCATCATGAAATTGGTGATGGAGGATGGCTGATGATGACGATGGCGACGAATCCCCCTCTCCAGAGCCTCGAACGGACTCCATATCAGCCCTCCCGGGAGAGATTAGGGCTTGGCGGCGGCTCCGTATCATAAAACGCGATGAAACTTTTTGTTTGATTTTTTTCTCCATGAAACGAAATATATGGAGTTGAAGTTGAGGTCGGTGGAGCCTCAGGGGCCCACGAGACAGGGGGGCTCCCAGGGGGAGGGCGCGCCCCCACCCTCGTGGACAGGGTGTGGACCCCTGGTCTTCATTCTTTCACCAGTATTTTTTATATTTTCCAAAACTTATCTCCGTGGATTTTCAGGTCATTCTGAGAACTTTTGTTTTCTACACATAAAACAACATCATGGCAGTTCTGCTGAAAACAACGTCAGTCCGGGTTAGTTTCATTCAAATCATGCAAGTTAGAGTCCAAAACAAGGGCAAAAGTGTTTGGAAAAGTAGATACGTTGGAGACGTATCAGTAGTGGGTCATCAAGAACATTCTCTAACCTAGACAAGTTGTCTGCAACAGGGTTCTCAGCTCCCTTTCTATCAATAATATGCAAATCAAATTCTTGGAGCAAGAGAACCCATCTAATAAGTCTAGGTTTAGCATCTTTCTTTTCCATAAGATATTTAATATGAGCATGATTAGTGTGAATAGTAACTTTAGAATCAACAATATAAGGTCTGAACTTATCACAAGCAAATACAACTGCTAAGAATTCTTTTTCAGTAGTACCATAATTTCTTTGGGCAGTATCAAGAGTTTTGCTAGCATACTGGATAACATTTAATTTCTTATCAACTCTTTGCCCTAGAACAGCACCTACAACATAATCACTAGCATCACACATAATTTCAAAGGGTAAATTCCAATTAGGTGGCTGAACCATAGGTGCAGTGATCAAAGCTTTCTTAAGTATTTCAAATGCTTCTACACAATCATCATCAAAGACAAAAGGAATATCTTTTTGCAATAAATTAGTCAAAGGCCTAGGGATTTTAGAAAAGTCCTTAATGAACCTCCTATAAAACCCGGCATGACCAAGGAAACTTATTATACCTTTTATGTCCTTGGGACATGGCATCTTTTCAATAGCATCAACTTTAGCTTTATCAACTTCAATACATCTCTTAGAAATGTTATGCCCCAAGACAACGCCTTCATTAACCAAAAGATGCACTTTTCCCAATTCAAGACGAGACTAGTGTCTTCACATCTCTGCAAAACTCGATCAAGGTTGCTCAAGCAATCATCATAAGAGGATCCATAAACGGAGAAATCATCCATGAATACCTCACAAATCTTTTCACAAAAGTCAGAGAATATATCCATCATGCATCTTTGAAAGGTAGCAGGTGCATTACATAAACCAAAAGGCATACGTCTATAAGCAAAAGTACCAAAAGGGCAAGTTAAAGTAGTTTTTCATTGATCCTCCACTGACACAGGTATTTGAGAGAAACTAGAATAACCATCCAGAAAGCAGAAATGTGTATGTTTGGATAGTCTTTCTAGCATTTGATCAATAAAAGGTAAAGGGTAATGATCTTTCTTAGTAGCTTTATTTAATTTACGGAAATCAATTACCATCCTATAACCTGTAATAATTCTTTGCGGGATCAATTCATGTTTATCATTAGGAACGACAGTAATACCTCCCTTCTTAGGAACGCAATGGCAGGGCTTACCCAATCACTATCAGCAACGGGATATATTATACCGGCCTCAAGGAGCTTTAGTATCTCCTTTCTTACCACTTCCTTCATCTTAGGATTTAACCGTCGTTGAGGATCTCTAACTGGTTTGGCATCTTTCTCCACTTTTATTTTGTGTTGGCATAGAGTGTGACTAATGCCCTTAAGATCATCCAGAGTATATCCAATAGCAACACGATGCTTCTTCAGAGTTTTCAATAATCTTTCCTCTTCTTGCTCTGAAAGGTTAGCACTAATAATAACAGGATATATCTTCTTTTCATCAAGATAAGCATATTTGGGATTATCAGGTAATGGTTTGAGCTCAAACACATGAACACTCTTGGGTGGAGGAGGATCCCCTAGGATTTCAACAGGCAAGTCGTGTTTCAGAATAGGACCCTGTTGAAGGAATAGTTCATCTATTTCCCTTCTTTCATTCATAAACATATCATTTTCATGGTCTACCAAATATTGTTCTAATGGATCAGTAGGAGGTACGGCAATAGAAGCAAGACCAATCATTTCATCCTTACTAGGCAATTATTTATCACGGGGTTGTCTACGGAATTTACCAAAATTAAACTCATGAGACATATCCCCTAAGCCAATTGTAACAACGTCCTTTTCACAATCAATCTTAGAATTGATAGTATTCAAGAAGGGTCTACCAAAAATAATGGGACAAAAGCTATCTTGTTGGGAACCAAGAATGAGAAAATCAGTAGGGTATTTAACTTTCCCACACAAGACTTCAACATCTCTAACAATCACAACTGGTGTAATAGTATCTCTATTGGCAAGCTTAATTGTAACATCAATACCTTCTATTTCAGCGGGTGCAATATCATGCATAATTTCTTCATATAAGGAAAAAGGTATTGCACTAGAAATGGAACCCATATCACATAAGCCATGATAAGAATGATCTCCTATTTTAACAGAAATAACAGGCATGCCTACAATAGGTCTATGTATCTTAGCATCTGGTTTAGCAATATTAGCAGTTTCACCACAGAAGTAAATAACATGCCCATCTATATTATCATCCAAGAGATCTTTAACCATAGCCATACTAGGTTCAACTTTAATTTGCTCAGGAGGTGTATATGTTCTAATCTTACGAACCACAGTTGAAGCTTTAGCGTGATCCTTTATCCTAACAGGAAATGGTGGTTTCTCAACATAAGTAGTAGGAACAATAGGATCATTATAAGTGATAGTCTTTTCTTCAACTGTAATAGGTGCAACTACTTTTACTTCAATGGGAGGATTATATTTAAACCACTTCTCCTTAGGGAGATCAACGTGAGTAGCAAAATATTCACAGAAAGAAGCTACTATCTCAGAGTCAAGTCCATATTTAGCGGTAAATCCACGAAAAGCATCGGTATCCATAAAAGATTTAACACAATCAAACTTAGGTGTCATACCTGACTCCTTACCATCGTCGGAACCCCAAGTTGCATTTAATTTTTTCCAATAAGTCCCACTTGAATTCAGTAGTCTTCAGCATAAAAGAACCAGCACAGGAAGTATCAAGCATGGTGCGATCATTGAGAGAAAGCCGAGCATAATTTTTTTGAATAATCATTTCTCTTGAGAGCTCATGATTGGGGCATGAATATAACATTGACTTAAGCCTCACCCAAGCTTGAGCGATGCTTTCTCCTTCGCGAGGCCAGGAATTATATATGTAATTACGATCATGATGAATAAGATGCATAGGATAGAACTTCTAGTGAAATTCCAACTTCAATCGTTTATAGTTCCAAGATCCCGTATCATCACATAGCATATACCATGTCAATGCATCTCCCTTCAAAGATAAAAGGGAAGACCTTCCTCTTAATAACATCATCGAGAATACCTGCATGCTTAAATAATCCACAAACTTCATCCACATAGATAAGGTGTAAATCGGAATGCAATGTTCCATCTCCTGCAAAGGGATTAGCTTGCAGTTTTTCTAACATACCCGAAGGAATTTCAAAGTAAATATTTTCAGTAGGTTCAGTAGGTTGAGGAGCAACTCTTTGCTCGACTGGTCGGGGTGAAGATACCCCGAACAAGCCCCTCAAAGGATTAGTTTCCATAGTAACATGTGACAGAAAATTTCAGCACACTATATAAATGTTTCCTTACCAAGTTCCACTCACCAAAGGCACTTCACTCCCCGGCAACGGCGCCAGAAAAGAGTCTTAATGACCCACAAGTATAGGGGATCTATCATAGTCCTTTCGATAAGTAAGAGTGTCGAACCCAACGAGGAGCAGAAGGAAATGACAAGTGGTTTTCAGTAAGGTATTCTCTGCAAGCACTGAAATTATAGGTAACAAATAGTTTTGGGATAAGATAATTTGTAAAGAGTAACAAGAAATGAAAGTAAATAAGGTGCAGAAAGGTGGCCCAATCCTTTTTGTAGCAAAGTACAAGCCTGGAAAATTCCTTATAATGAGAAAGGCGCTCCGGAGGACACATGGGAATTATCATCAAGCTAGTTTCATCACACTCATATGATTCGCATTTGGTACTTTGATAATTTGATATGTGGGTGGACCGGTGCTTGGGTACTGCCCTTTCTTGGACAAGCATACCAATTATGATTAACCCCTATTGCAAGCATCCGCAACTACAAAAGAAATATTAAGGTAAACCTAACCATAGCATGAAACTAGTGAATCCAAATAAGCCCCTTACGAAGCAACGCATAAACTAGGGTTTAAGCTTCTGTCACTCTAGCAACCCATCATATACTTATTACTTCCCAATGCCTTCCTCTAGGCCCAAATAATGCTGAAGTGTCATGTAGTCAACGTTCACATAACACCACTAGAGGAGAGACAACATACATCTCATCAAAATATCAAACAAATACCAAATTCACATGACTACTAATAGCAAGACTTCACCCATGTCCTCAGGAACAAACGTAACTACTCACAAAGCATATTCATGTTCATGATCAGAGGAGTATTAATATGCATTAAGGATCTGAACATATGATCTTCCACAAAGTGAACTAATTAGCATCAACTACAAGGAGTAATCAACACTACTAGCAACCCACAGGTACCAATTTGTGGTTTTGATACAAGATTGGATACAAGAGATGAACTAGGGTTTTGAGAGGAGATGGTGCTGGTGAAGATGTTGATGGAGATTGACCTCCTCTCGATGAGAGGATTGTTGGTGATGATGATGGTGATGATTTCCCCCTCTCGGAGGGAAGTTTTCCCGACAGAACAGCTCCGCCGGAGACTTGATTGGTTCCGCCAAGGTTCCCCCTCGTGGCGGCGGAGTTTCGTCCCGTAAGCTTGCTTATGATTTTTTTCAGGGTAAGAGACTTCAATAGAAGAAGATGGGCACCGGAGGGCCAACAGGGGGCCCAGGAGATAGGGGCGCGCCCCCCACCCTCCTGGCCAGGGTGTGGGCCCCCTCTAGTACTTTCTTCGCTCAATAATTCTTATTAATTCCAAAAGTGACTTCTGTGGAGTTTCAGAATTTTTGGAGCTGTGCAGAATAGGTTTCCAATATTTTCTCCTTTTCCAGCCAAAATCCCAGCTGCCGATATTCTCCCTATTCATGATAAACCTTGTAAAATAAGAGAGAATAGCCATAAGTATCGTGACATAACGTGTAATAATAGCCCATAATGCAATAAATATCGATATAAAAGCATGATGCAAAATGGATACCCATTAGAGGAAGGAAAAGGTCCCATGTAATCAAATCCCCAAACATCAAATGGTTCAACAGCAAGTGAATAATTCATAGGCATTTCTTGACGCTTATTGATATTACCTATTCTTTGACATTCATCACAAGATGAGACATACTTACGGGCATCCTTGAAGAGAGTAGGCCAATAGAATCCAGATTGCAATACCTTATGAGCAGTTCTATCTCAAGCATGATGCCCTTCATATCGTTTACAGTGACATTTCCGTAGGATTTGTCCCTGTTCATGCTCAGGTACACAACATCTAATAATACCATCTACTCCTTCTTTATAAAGATGTGGGTCATCCCAAAAGTAATGTCTTAAACCATAGAACAACTTTTTCTTTTGTTGGTAAGTAAAGCTAGGAGGCAAATATTTAGCAACAGTGTAATTAGCATAGTCACCATACCAAGGAGTACTATTAGCAACATTTATTGCAGCTAGCTGCTCATCAGGAAAACTATCATTAATAGGAAGTGGGTCATCAAGCACATTTTCAAGCCTAGACAAGTTATCAGCTATGGGGTTCTCAGCTCATTTTCTATCAATAATATGCAAATCAAGTTCTTGTAACAAGAGAACCCAACGAGTAAGTCTAGGTTTAGCATCTTTCTTATCCATAAGATATTTGATAGCAGCATGGTATGTGTGAGCAGTTACTTTGGAATCAACAATATAAGGTCCAAACTTATCACAAGCAAACACCACTGCTAAGAATTATTTTCAGTAGTAGCATAATTTCTCTGAGCACTGTCAAGAGTTTTACTAGCATAATGAATAACATTCAATCTCTTATCAACTCTTTGTCCTAGAACAGCACCAACAGCATAATCACTAGCATCACACATAATTTCAAAAGGCAAGTTCCCATCAGGTGGTTGAACTATAGGTGCAGTTATTAAGGCCTTCTTAAGTATTTCAAAGACTTCTAAACAATCATCATCAAAAACAAAAGGAATATCCTTTTGCAAAAGACTAGTAAGAGGCCTAGAAATTTTAGAAAAGTCTTTAGTAAATCTCCTATAGAAACTAGCATGACCTAGGAAACTACAAATACCTTTGATGTCCTTAGGACATGTCATTTTCTCAATTGCATCAACCTTAGCTTGGTCCACTTCAATACCTCTTTCAGAAATTTTATGACCCAAGACAATGCCTTCATTAACCATAAAGTGGCACTTCTCCCAATTCAAAAAAAGATTTGTTTGTTCACATCTCTGCAAAACTCGATCAAGATTGCTTAAACAATCATCAAAAGACTTCCCATAAACAGAAAACTCATCCATGAAAACCTCAACAGTCTTTTCACAAAAGTCAGAGAATATAGCAGTCATACATCTTTGAAAGGTAGCAGGTGCATTACATAAACCAAAAGGCATACGTCTATAAGCATAGGTTCCAAAATGACAAGTAAAAGTGGTCTTTTCTTGATCAGGTTGAGAAACAGGTATTTGTGAGAAACCAGAATATCCATCAAGGAAGCAAACGTGTGTGTGCTTAGATAATATTTCAAGCATTTGATCAATAAAAGGCAAAGGGTGATGATCTTTTCTAGTTGCTTTATTTAATTTTCTGAAATCAATTACAATTCTATAGCCTGTAACAATTCTTTGTGGAATAAGTTCATTCTTATCATTAGGAACAATAGTAATACCCCCTTTCTTAGGGACACAATGAACTGGACTTACCCATGTACTATCAGCTATAGGATAGAGTATACCTGCTTCCAGAAGTTATAATATTTCCGTCCTTACTACCTCTTTCATCTTCAGATTTAATCGATGTTGGTGATCAACAACTGGTTTAGCATCATGTTCCATATTAATTTTGTGTTGACATAGAGTGGGACTAATGCCCTTTAAATCATCAATAGTATATCCAATAACAGCTCGGTGCTTCCTTAGAACTTTCAATAATCTTTCTTCTTCATGTTCTGAAAGGTTAGCACTGATAATAACAGGATATATTTTCTTTTCATCAAGATAAGCATATTTCAAAGTGTCTCGTAGTTGTTTTAATTCCAACACAGGATCACCTTTAGGTGGAGGAGGACCCGCTAGAGTTCCAATATGCAAGTTGTGTTCAAGTAGAGGACGTTGTTCAAAGAAAATCGTATCTATTTCATTTCTTTCATGCATATGTAAATCATTTTCATGGTCTAGCAAATATTGTTCTAAAGGATCAGTAGGTGGCACAACAATAGAAGCAAGACCAATTAATTCATCCTTACTAGGCAATTCTTTTTCATGATTATTTCTACTAAACTTGGAAAAATTAAACTCATGAGACTCATCACCAAAGCTAGCAACCACAGTTTGTTTCTTGCAATCTATCTTAGCATTAACTGTGTTTAAGAAAGGTCTACCAAAGATAATGGGACAGAAGCCATCTTGAGGGGAACCAAGAACAAGAAAATCAGTAGGATATTTTATTTTCCCACACAAGACCTCAACATCTCTAACAATCCCACAAGGTGATATGGTGTCTCTATTAGCAAGTTTAATAGTAACATCTATGTCTTCTATCTCTGCAGGTGATATGTCTTTCTTAATTTCTTGATATAAAGTGTAAGGAATAGCACTCACACTAGCACCCATGTCACATAAACCATGATTACAGTGATCTCCTATTTTAATTGAAATGACAGGCATGCCGAAAATTGGTCTATTTTTATCCCTTTTATCGGGTTTGGCAATTCTAGCAGCTTCTGCACAGAAGTAAATAACATGCTCATCTATATCTTCTTCTAAGAGATCTTTAACAATAGCAACATTAGGTTCCACTCTAATTTGTTCATCTGGTTTAGGTATTCTGACATAGCTTTTGTTAACCACAGTTGAAACTTTAGCATGTTCCTTTATCCTTACAGGAAAAGGGGGTTTCTCAATATAAGCAGTAGAAACAACTGGATCAACATTATAGAGTATAGTTTCTTCTTTAACTGGTACTGGTTTTTTAATTTCATCTTTAATAGGTGGGTGATACTTAAACCACTTCTCTTTAGGGAATTCAACATGAGTAGCAAATGATTCACAAAAGGAGGCTACTATCTCAGAGTCAAGTCCATATTTAGTGTTAAACTTTTGAAAAGCATCGGTATCCATAAAAGATTTAACACAATCATACTTAAGCTTTATACCTGACTCTTTACCTTCGTCGAGTTCCAAATCTTCTGAGTTGCATTTAATTCTTTCCAAAATATCCCATCGGAATTCAATAGTTTTCTTTGTAAAAGAACCAGCACAAGAAGTATCCAGCATGGTTTGATCATTACGAGAAAGCCGAGCATAAAAGTTCGGAATAATATTTTCTCTTGTGAGATCATGATTGGGGCGTGAATATAACATTGAATTAAGCCTCCCCCAAGCTAGAGTGATACTTTCTCCTTCACGAGGCCAAAAATTATATATATAATTCCGATCACGATGAACTAGACGCATAGGATAAATTTTTTGGTGGAACTCCAATTCCATGATCCAATATCATCACATAGCCTATACCATGCCAATGCTTTTCCCTTCAAAGATAAAGGGAAAACCTTTTTAATCACCTCATTTCCGGGTAAACCTGCCAGCTTGAACAATCCACAAATTTGTTCTACATATATCAAGTGCATATCAGGATGTTCGGTTCCATCTCCTGAATAAGGATTAGCTAGCAGTTGTTCTATCATACCCGAAGGAATTTCATATTCAATATTTTTAGTAGGTGCAGTACGTTGAGGGGTAGCTAATTCTGGTTCCGAGCGAGGTAAAGATACCCCGAACAAACCCCTTAAAGGATTGTTTTCCATAGTAGCAAGTGACAATAAATTTCAGCACACTATATAAATGTTTCCTTACTAAATTCCACTTACCAAAGGCGCTTCACTCCCCGGCAACGGCGCCAGAAAATAGCCTTGATGACCCACAAGTATAGGGGATCAATTGTAGCTCTTTTAGATAAGTAAGAGTGTCGAACCCAACAAGGAGTAGAAGGAAATGACAAGTAGTTTTCAGTAAGGTAGTGTTTGCAAGTGCTGAAATTGTAAGTAGAGGAGTAGTTTGATAGCAAGATAATTTGTAACGAGCAAGTAATGATAATTGTAACAAGTATGCAGCAAGGTATCCCAATCCTTTTGAGGCAAAGGACAGGCCAAAACGGTCTCTTATGATAAGCAAAGTGTTCTTGAGGGTACACGGGAATTTCATCTAGTCACTTTCACCATGTTGGTTTAATTCGTGTTCGCTACTTTGATAATTTGATATGTGGGGGGGCGGTGCTTACGTGTTGTTCTTACTTGAACAAACCTCCTACTTATTATTAACCCTCCTATAAGCATCCGCAACTACGAGAAAAGTATTAAGAATAAATTCTAACCATAGCATTAAACTTTTGGGTCCAATCGGTCCATTACGGAATAGCGCATAAACTGGGGTTGAAGCTTCTGTCACTCTCACAACCCACCATCTATTTACTAATTCACTATGCATTCCCTTAGGCCCAAATATGGTGAAGTGTCATGTAGTCGACGTTCACACGACACCACTAAGGGAATCACAACATACATACCATCAAAATATCAAACACATATCAAATTCACATGATTACTTGCAACATGATTTATCCCGTGACCTCAAGAACGAAAGTGACTACTCACAAATAATAAACATGCTCATGATCATAGGGGTATTAATATGCATAATTGATCTGAACATATATTATTCCACCAAATAAACCATATAGTAATCAACTACAAGATGTAATCAACACTACTAGTCACCCCCTAGCACCAATCTATAGTTCCGGTAACAAGATTGAATACAAGAGATGAACTAGGGTTTGAGATGAGATAGTGCTGGTGAAGATGTTTACGGAGATTGCCCTCCCCAAGATGGAAGAGTTGTTGGTGATGATGATGACGATGATTTCCCCCTCCGGGAGGGAAGTTCCCCCGGCAGAATCGCCACACCGCAGGGCAAAAGTGCTCCCACCCAAGTTCCGCCTCGAGACGGTGGCGCTCCGCCCTGAAAGTCTTCTCCTTAAAAAATTTTCTAGGTAAAAATGACTTATATACCAGAATATGGGCACCGAAGGTTGGCCGAGGGGGCTACAACCCACCAGGGCGCGCCTGGGCTGCCTGCCGCGCCCAGGTGGGTTGTGCTCACCTGGTGGCCCTCCTCTGGTAGTTATTGGATACAATATTCCACAAATATTCCATAAAAAATCTCAGTGAAGTTTCAGCTTGTTTGGAGTTGTGCATGATAGGTGGCCTGATGTAGCTTTTTCAGGTCTAGATTTCCAGCTGTCGGAATCCTCCCTCTTTGTGTGTACCTTGCAAATTATGAGAGAAAATGCATTAGAATTACTCCAAAAAGCATTATTATGGATAAAAACATCATAAATAACAGTAAGAAAACATGATGCAAGATGGACGTATCAGTCAGCTGGGCGTGCTGCCGCCGCGGTCTTGAAGGCGGGCTTAAGGGCCGTCAGGGCTTCTTTGGTGTCCCTAGCCATGGTGAGGACGCCACTGCTCCCCAACATCCTCACGAGGTTGTAGGCAGGGTGAGTCGCCGCCATGAACTTGGACAGGGCTGGGTATCCGTGGATGGCGTTGTACGGGAGGCCGATGCGGGTGATGTCGACGTTGATGAGCTTGGTGCGATAGTTGTTGCGGTTGCCGAAGGTGACGGGGAGGCGGATCTGCCCGAGGGGGTTGGTAGAGCCGTCGACCACTCCGGAGAAAGGCTTGGTGGGGTGGAGCCGGCCATGTGGCACGTGGAGCAGGCCGAAAGCTTCCATAGAGAGCACGTTTAGGCCAGCCCCACCGTCGATGAGGGTCTTGGTAACAACCACGTTGCAGATGGTGGGGGTGCAGAGCATCGGGAGCGTGCCTGAGCCTGCGGTGGTGGCTGGGTGGTCCCCGGAGTCGAAGATGAGGTATGCCTTGGGCGCCGCCCATCCAGGAGGAGCTCCCTGCTGCACACGAGCGACACCCGCTTGGCGGAAGAACTGCTTGACATGGCGATCTGATGGTGGCGCCTGCTAACCGCCAAGGAGGGCCGCGACGGCGAGGGGCGCCGGTGTCGTGAAGCACGCAACAAGGAGATCGTGCGCGCTCGTCGGTCCGACCGAAGGAGCGGTGCTCGCCGTGGGTTGGCCGATGGAGCGGAATGGCTGGAGAAGCAAAGCGGGCGAGGAGGCGAAGCTTCGATGCACCCCTACCTGGCGCGCCAAATGTCGAATTTGGGGTTTCGCAAACCCTTGAGAGGTTCGAACTCTGGGGTGTGCACGAAGAACGCCTTATCCCCAGTCTGTCTACCCAACGATTCCACGGCCTAGCTCGATGAACTCAAGGAACATGAGACGCGGAGATTTCTACTGGTTCGAGCCACCTTGTGGTGTAATACCCTACTCCAGTTTTGTGGTGGGTTGCATCGAGGGACTGAGGATGAACTAGTACAGTGGGTGAATGGACTTAGGAGGTGAGGTGTTCTTGAGCTCGTAGAGCTTGTGGGTGTGAGGATGAACTGAGTGATCCGTACCCTTCTATGGTGGTGGCTAAGTCTGTTGGAAATATGCCCTAGAGGCAATAATAAAATGGTTATTATTATATTTCCTTGTTCATGATAATTGTCTGTTATTCATGCTATAGTTGTATTGATCGGAAACCATAATACAGGTGTGAATACATAGACCACAACAAGTCCCTAGTGAGCCTCTAGTTGACTAGCTCGTTGATCAACAGATGGTCATGGTTTCCTGACCATGGGCATTAGATGTCATTGATAACGGGATCACATCATTAGGAGAATGATGTGATGGACAAGACCCAATCCTAAGCATAGCACAAGATCGTGTAGTTTGTTTGCTAGAGCTTTTCTAATGTCAAGTATCATTTCCTTAGACCATGAGATTTTGTAACTCCCGGATACCGTAGGAGTGCTTTGGGTATACCAAACGTCACAACGTAATTGGGTGACCATAAAGGTGCACTACAGGTATCTCCGAAAGTGTCTGTTGGGTTGGCACGAATCGAGACTGGGATTTGTCACTCCGTATGATGGAGAGGTATCTCTAGGCCCACTCGGTAATGCATCATCATAATGAGATCAATGTGAATAAGTAGTTAGTCATGGGATCATGCATTACGGAACGAGTAAAGTGACTTGCCACTAACGAGATTGAACGAGGTATTGGGATACCGACGATCAAATCTCGGGCAAGTAACGTACCGATTGACAAAGGGAGTTGTATACGGGATTGCTTGAATCCTTGACATCATGGTTCATCCAATGAGATCATCGTGGAACATGTGGGAGCCAACATGGGTATCCATATCTAGCTGTTGGTTATTGACCGGAGAGTTGTCTCGGTCATGTCTGCGTGATTCCCGAACCCGTAGGGTCTACACACTTAAGGTTCGATGACACTAGGGTTATAAAGAAGATTTGTATGTGATTACCGAATGTTGTTCGGAGTCCCGGATGAGATCCCGGCCGTCACGAAGAGTTCCGTAATGGTCCAGAGGTGAAGATTTATATATGGGAAGTTGTCATACGGTCACCGGAAATATTCGGGGGCATACCGGTATTGTACTTGGGCCACCGGAGGAGTTCCCGGGGTCCGCCGGGAGGGGCCACCTATCCCGGAGGGCCTTATGGGCTGTAGGTGGAAGGGAACCAGCCCCTAGTGGGCTGGGGCGCCAACCCCTAGGGCCCATGCGCCTAGGGTTGGGGGGACCCTAGAGGGGGCGCTGAGGGAGTCTTGGATAAGGGGGTATCCGGACAGCCGGACTGTATACATCGTCCGGACTATTGAAGCGTGAAGATACAAGACTCAAGACTTCGGCCCGTGTCCGGATGGGACTCTCCTTTGCGTGGAAGGCAAGCTTGGCGATCCGGATATTGTGTTTCCATCCTTGTAACCAACTCCATGTAAACCCTAGCCCTCTCTGGTATCTATATAAACCGGAGAGGATGGTCCTTAGAAGGCCGGTCACAATTACAGTCATACCATCATAGGCTAGCTCTTAGGGTTTAGCCTCTACGATCTCGTGGTAGATATACTCTTGTACTACTCATATCTTCAATACTAATCAAGCAGGAAGTAGGGTTTTACCTCCATCGAGAGGGCCTGAACCTGGGTAAACATTGTGTCCCTTGCTTCCTGTTACCATCAGCCTAAGACGCACAGATCGGGACTCCCTACCCGTGATCCGCCGGTTTTGACACCGACATTGGTGCTTTCATTGAGAGTTCCTGTGTGTCATCGCTGCAAGGCTTGATGGCTCGTCTCGTTGTCAAGGACGACTTCATCTCTGGAGGAACGCTGGCTGTAGGCCAGATCCTTCGACTTGGCGGCTTTATTATGGCCGCCCCATTGGCTGTCGCGCCAACAGTGGCCTCTCGGGTCATGACGCATGACCTTCGCATCAATTCGGAGCTTGCCGAAGAGATGGATCAGGTGGAGCTCTCCTCTCTTAATATTAAATCCGACCAGAGGGAGTCGCTACGGACTATGACCGGATTGGGCTTAAACCCGACCAGAGGGACATTAAATCCCCGCCGGCCACCCATGAGATAGCGGTAGTGGAGGAACCACACACAGGTCGCCCCTCAACTTTGAGGACGAATTATGTCCGGATCACCGAACTCAGTAAGCCGAACACCTACCCAAAGGAAGACATGACCCGAGTCCCGGACTTAGAGTCGGGCATCGGGCCGAAGAGATCGGGCGATACTCCGGACCTCAAACTGTCGGGCTCGGAACCTTCTGTGCCCGCGGGTGTCAGATCGGATCAAGACCCGGATTCGGCCAACGACACTCGCTTGGACTTAAACCGTCTCTCCCACGTCAGGCAAGAGTCCCTGGAGACGGTACACCATTACTGGGCCAGATTTTTCCTTGCTCTTAACAAGGTCGAGGACTGACACGAGGAGGATGTAGTCTCACTTTTCTGCAAAAATTGCATAAACAAAGGACTCCTTAATGTTATAAGCCGTCGTGACATAGCACACTTTGCGGACTTAGCGACCATAGTACAGAAGTACTGTGCGATGGAAAGCGCCTGGAAAACCCAAACGGAATTTTGGGATAATACGGCCCTCACCAGAACCATGGTCCGAACTAAACGGCCGAACTCTCGTAAGTCGACCAATTCAATTCCCAAGAAACCAAGACCCGCATCAGGGCGTGGAACCGTATTGGAAGGATGGCCCAGTGGGCCATGCAATCTTCACAATACGCCGGATGCAACACCAACCCATAGCCTTAGGGCATGTTGGATACTCCGGCAGGTAGCTAAGAGTGGAATGGATCTCCTCAAGAGCCATAAAGCCGAACAGCATCCCGCCAAGGAACACAATATAGTACTAACAGTCTTCAAGACTTTCGCCTCAAACAATAGGCGCAAGCGAGCCCATCAAAGCTCTGCTGAAATCTACCATGTGGCAAAAGTAAATCCATGGAACGACACTGCTATAACTTTCAATGCCAGTGACGAGCCCCAATTCCAGACCGCCCGGGCACCAGCCGCTTTGGTCCTTAGTCCAATAGTGGACGGCTTTCGGCTCACTAAAGTGCTCATGGACGGCGGAAGTGGATTAAACCTGATCTACGAAGAAACACTCAAGAAGATGGAAATTGATAAAGGCCGCATTGAGGAAAGCGGCACAACCTTCAGGGGAATTATCCCCAGTCGGGAGGCACGATGCGCGGCGAAAATCACACTTGATGTGGTATTCGGCACCCCAGAGAATTACATGTCTGAAGAAATCGTATTCCAAGTGGCCCCTTTCAGCAGCGGATACCACGCCCTTCTAGGGCGGGATGCGTTTGCAAGCTTCCAAGCTATACCCCATTACGGGTACATGAAGCTTAAAATGCCCGGACCCAATGGAATCATCACCCTAGCTAGTGATCCGGACGTCGCACTCCGCGCCGGAAACAAAACCGCAGCACTAGCCTTGGAAGCACTGTCTGAAGCCCTAGCAGCAGAACAATTAACAATGTTGCGCGCCACCGTGGACAGGGACGACGCGATACTCGACAAACAACCCAAGTCCACCTAATTTAAACCCGTAGATGAGATAGTCAAATTCCAAGTCCACCCCACGGACCCCATGAAGACAGCCTCCATCGGGACATAGTTAAGCCCCACTATGGACGCCGCACTGTGATACTTCTTACGCGAGAATTGGGACTTTTTCGCCTGGCACCCATCGGACATGCCGGGAATCCCGCGCGAATTGGCCGAACACAACCTTAACATACTAAAGGGATACAAACCCGTCAAATAGACCCTGAGGCGGTTTTCAGAGCCCAAATGACAAGCCATGGGGGAGGAGCTACCCAAGCTACTTGAGGCCGGATTTATCAGAGATATCAAACATCTGGATTGGCTGGCGAACTTGGTAATGGTACCAAAGAAGTACAAATCCTGGCGCTTGTGCGTCAACTTCAAAGACCTTAACAAGGCTTGCCCCAAGGATCCCTTTCCCCTCCCTCGCATCGATCATCGATGCCACAGCAGGACACGACTCGCTGTGTTTCCTCGACGCATACTCTGGATACCATCAAATAAAGATGGCAGAGTCCTACCAAGCTGCTACATCTTTAATAACACCATATGGCCCTTTCTGCTTTAACACTATGCCTTTCGGGCTCAAGAATGCCGGTGCAACCTATCAACGCATGATTCAAACATGCCTGGAAAAGCAAATCGGCAAAACAGTGGAGGCATACGTGGACGACGTAGTCATAAAAAAAAGACACGTCGAAACCCTAATAGATGACTTGAGGCTTACGTTCGACAACCTACGAACATACGACATCAAGCTGAATCCGGAGAAATGCGTTTTCGGCGTCCCCTCTGGAAAACTGCTGGGCTTCATCGTTTCCAATAGAGGAATTGAAGCTAATCCGGCAAAAATCCGAGCTCTGTCGCAGTTGGCTATACCAACAGACCTCAAACACATCCAGAAATTAGCTGGATGCATGGCTGCTTTGAGCCGCTTTATCTCCAGGTTAGGAGAAAAGGCATTGCCTCTTTACCGCCTTCTTCGGCGCACCGAACACTTCATGTGGACGGATGCAGCCGCGGCTGGACTCGATGAAATAAAGACCTTATTGGCCAATAATCCAGTCCTAATAGTGCCAAATATCGGAGAACCTATGCTGTTGTACATAGCTGCAACACATCAAGTTGTAAGCGCAGTACTGGTCGTCAAACGAGAGGTTAACGGATACAAATTCCCGCTACAGAAGCCGGTTTACTACGTATCCATGGTCCTCACCCCTTGCAAATCCCGATACCCACACTATCAAAAAATAGCATACGCGGTCTTCATGGCATCCCGAAAGCTACGACACTATTTTCAAGAGTGTTCGATTATGGTGGCCTCCGAAGTACCACTAAACGATATAATAAATAACCACGATGCCACGGGCCAGATCGCTAATTGGGCCATTGAGCTCCTTTCGTTCGACATAATATACAAGCCTCGGCGAGCTATCAAGTCGCAGGTATTAGCTGACTTTGTCACCGAATGGACGGAAGCCGAACTCCCTAAAGAGTATGGCGCATACTCTAACTGGATCATGCACTTCGACGGCTCGAAAATGCTGGCCAGATTGGGAGCAGGTGTAGTCCTGACGTCTCCCACCGGAGACATGGTCCAATACATCCTCCAGATATTATACACAGACTCCAACAATGCAGCCGAATATGAGGCTCTGTTGCACGGTCTTCGGATGGCAGTCTCTATGGGCATTCAACGCCTAGAGGTGCGCGGGGATTCAAACCTTGCAATATCCCAAATAAACAGAGACTTTGATGCCAAGGATCCGAAAATGGCGGCCTACCGTAATGTCGTTCGTAAAATGTTAGCTCAGTTCGAGGGGCTCGAATTCCACCATGTGGCTCGAGAAAACAATCAAGTGGCAGATGTACTTGCTTGCATCGGCGCTAAATGCGGCCCTGTCCCACCTAACATATTCCTGGAAAGGTTGTTCAAGCCATCCGTGGAATGGGAAGGGGAGTCTGGCAATAACACCACGGATCCGAATACATCCCCAGATTCCGAACTAACAGACATAATCGGAGGCTCGACCACCGAAATAACAACGTCAGCCCACGAAATAATGGTCGTCATCGCCCCGTGGACTGAACCCTTCTTGGCCTACCTAAATAGGCAGGAGCTCCCCGAAGACCAAAATGAAGCACGCTGCATTGTCCGGCGTTCCAAAGATTACAAAGTCCATGAAGCGGAACTCTATAAGAAAAGCGTGACCAGTGTTCTTCAAAGGTGCATCTCTGAAGAAGAAGGGCAGCAGCTCTTGGCTGAAATCCATGCCGGACTGGGCGGGCACCATGCCGCTGCTCGGGCACTAGTCAGCAAGGCCTTCCGTACAGGTTTCTATTGGCCGACGGCCCGAGCAGACGCATAGGACCTTGTCCAACATAGCGTCGGTTGCCAGCTCTTCGCCAATCAGAGTCATATGCCCCCTACATCTCTCCAAACAATCCCCATAACTTGGCCCTTCGCGGTCTGGGGGCTTGATATGGTTGGACCCCTTAAAGGGGGAAGCCAGTAGAAAAAATACCTATTGGTCATGGTAGATAAGTTCACCAAATGGATAGAAGCCAAACCAGTGAAAACGGCCGAATCCGGACCAGTCATCGACTTTATATCTGGGGTCATACACCGATACGGTGTCCCCCACTGCATCATCACCGATAATGGCTCAAACTTCACGGCCGACGAGGTGAAATCCTGGTGCAGCAAAATGGGTATTAAGCTCGACTATGCTTCCGTATACCATCCTCAAACAAATGTCCAGGCCGAACGGGCAAATGGTCTCATCATGAGTGGCATTAAACCCAGACTAGTGCGATCCTTGACAGAGTCGGATACTTATTGGGTCGAGGAGCTCGACTCCGTACTCTGGGGGCTGCGGACCACGCCGAATCGCACCACCGGATATACACCATTTTTTATGGTGTACGGTGCGGAAGCAGTATTACCTTGCGACATAATACACGATTCGCCACGCGTACGCATGTACGAAGAAAAGGAAGCCGAGTTAGATCGGCGGGATAACTTGGACGCTCTGGAGGAGGAACGTGATGTCGCTAAGGCCCATTCCGCATTCTATCAACAACAGGCTCGACGATACCAAAGCAGAGAGTACGGGCCAAAACTTATAATATTGGCGAACTCGTTCTACACTTACCGGAGAAGAAGAAGGACAAGCTCAAACCCAAGTGGGAAGCCCCTTCATCATCAACCAAGTTCTCACCGGAGGAGCGTACCGCTCACGTAATGTGTTCGATAACAGACTCGAGCCGAACCCATGGAACGCGGCCAGACTCCGGAGATTCTATGCCTAGCGCCGAACTCAGTGTTTGTCTCTTCACCTCCTCCTTTTTATTTATGCTCCCTCCATCTTCCTCTCTCGATCCTTTTCTCTTCACACAAAGTATTTCATACAGTACAGATTCCTGGACTATTCCGGCCGCACTATGTGTGTACACAATACCTGGGGGCTTCCTATACGGAAGCTAAATATAAATTACTCTAAAGGCTTTTTGCCCATCACACATAAGTTTCTTTTTATGTGTGCCTTTTCTTCACCATTATATGCATTGATATGACTTAAGACGTGGCCAAGATGGGTTGCCTGGCTCCTGTGTTTATGCCCTACGTTCCCGTTAATTCGGCTAGGGCATAAGGGGAGCACCTTTGCGATTGTTACTGCCGGTTGAGACGGATGTGTACCTCAGACTGGGTGAAGTCGAAAGCTAGTTTCCTTAAGAGAATATTCGGTCGGCGAACAAAAGATGTTTTCGTTTTTCATAACATAAATCCCCAGAAGTTTTGTATCCTGCGCCTTTGTCCGCAGTCCGGGCATGTGCTTTGCCGCACGCACCCCCAGGGGGAAAGGAACCCCTAACGGAACTATTCTCCCTGGAAGATGTTTCTTACTATCCATGTGATATAACATAACTAGTTGGGTACTTGTCTGTTCAAGCACTTATGACCTCTACGCCTGGTCTCCACGCATACCCCGGTTTTGCAAAACTGAGCGGGTATCCGGACTGTCGGTGTTCTGGGAATGGGGTTCCCCAGACTTGCCTGCCTGCGGCCTGCGGCATGGCTCAAGGGGCGGTCCAGCATGGCTCGTCTTCATCAGCACGAGCTCAAGACCCTCGCGAGGGGCCAAGCCTCGTGTGGCGGATGACAGGAGGCTTCCTCAGGCACGGCCTCATCAGGCTAGCTCGCGAGGAGGCAGAGAGATCAAGGCAGGGTACCTCACGAGGTGCCCATGATGCAAGCCATGACGACCAAGGGCGCTAGGCGGGCGCCAGCCCGCGCACTGTCCTTCTTTCCTCTTTGGTGCAAAGGTAGCAAGTGCAGGCGAGAGCATCAAGCAAAGGCATCCACTTCGGTGCAACAAGACCAAGACCAGCAGAATGGCAGGATGGAGGTCATCGTGGAGCCCAAGCTGGCGTCACCACTAGAGCCTTTAGCAGGCGAGGACAAACTTTAGTCAGGATAAGTGTACTAGATGTTCCCCTTCAAAATGGCCAATTGTTGGCGCCCTTCCCGCTCAATATTTGGGAGGAGGCCCAGGGTCTTTGCCTATAAGTAGGACTAGCCACCCCCAGGGTAGAGGCATCGAGACAACAAGGATGGAGACAAAAAGGACAGAGACATCTAGAGAGAGAGAGAGAGCAACTGAACTCCCCTAGCAGTTCATCGCACCAGCCAAGGACAGACCCACGCGAGGCTATTCTTCCTTGTATTGTTCATCATCAGCCCAAGAGGCAATCCACCACACCACACACTAGAGTAGGGTATGACACCACAATGGTGGTCCGAACCAGTATAAACTCTGCGTCTCTTGTGTTGATCCTTTGATTGCTTAGATCGTAGCGAGGCGGTGAGGTGTAGGTAGGCAGAAGGTGAAATCTCTGCGCGCACCCCAGTGTTCGAACCTAGAGGGTCTGTCGGAAACCGAAATCCGACATTTGGCGCGCCAGGTAGGGGTGCGCCGGAATTCGCCTTCTGCCGCCCTGTTCTTCACCGACCATCACGTCCATGTCAGACGCTCGTCGGGCCCGCGCTGAGCGCCGAGCCGCTCTCACTTCCCGCGTCGCCCAGACGGCCCCCGTCGGCGGGCACCCCCGCCGTTCCCTGTCGCCTGCCGTCAAAGCCGCCACCGGCCCGGCGGGGAATGAGCAGCAAGCATCGTCCCAGCATCCATCCATGAGGCGAGACGGCCGCACTGCCACTCCCTCGCTCGCCCCAGCTGGTTCTTCGTCCCGCGTGCCCTGCGCGGCCATGGAGGCTCGGGCTGCGCTCGTCGCGGCAAACGAGCTCCTACGGTACCGCCCAGTCGACGACATCAATGAAGAGTGGCTCGACTGCGTCGACGAGCTCGTCCGCGCCGCAGGGGGCTCCCCTGCGCCGTCCTACTCACTGCACCGCGCCCCGCCCCAGGCGGACAATGAAGCTCCGGGGGCGCCTCAGCCGCCTCCTCCTCAACAAGGCGCCCTGGCCCCAAGGCGCGTGGCCCCTGGATGGAACCCACCCCGTCCAGCACCAGCACAGCAAGAGGGAAGCTGTCAAGAGGTTCCTCGCCCCCAAGAAGCTGCCCGAGTGCTCCCTGCTCCGGTCCGTCACGACCACGCTCCTGTCCCAGCGCGCCAAGACCCCGCGCTGCTCCTAGCTGCAGCGCACGGGGGCCCGCAAGACTAACCTCCTCGTCACCAGAGGCCTTCCGTGGCCACGGCGAGATGCCGCGCCTACACCGCCAGGCTGCAGTGTCGCATGGCCCTGCAAGTTCAATCCATACCTGCCTCCTCGCTACGACGGCACGGCCGACCCTGCGGAGTTCCTCCAGCTCTACGAGCTGGGCATTGAAGCCGCCAACGGGGACGAGAAGGTCATGGCGAACTGGTTTCCCATGGCACTGAAGGATGGGGCCCGCTCCTGGCTCCTAAACCTGGCGCCAGGCACGATCTCCTCCTGGGATGAGATGCGCACCCGCTTCATCACCAACTTCCAAGGTACTCGCGACTGGCCACCTGCCGTGAGCGACATGCGCCACATCAAGCAGCAACCAGGAGAGACCCTGCAGAAGTACATCCAGCGCTTCAACAACGCACGTCTCAAGATTCCCAAGGTGATCGAGGAGGCCATCATCTCAGCCTTCTCCGACGGCGTGCGCGACGTCAAGATGAAGGAGGAGCTAGCGATGCATGAACATCTATGCACTTCCTTGGAGCTGTTCAACTTGGCAACCAAGTGCGCCAGGGCTGAGGAAGGGCGCCTTTCCCTCCTCGAGCTGCTAGCCGCCGACCCAGAAGAGAAGAAATCTAAGGCCAAGTACGTGAAGCGCAAGGGGGCTGCTGTGCTCGCGACGGAACCAGACACCAAGCAGGGCAGAGATCAGCCCGAGTCTTTCAAGGGCAGCCGATACTGTGTGTACCACGACCTCCACACCCACAACACCAACGAATGCCAAGAGCTCTAAGTCGTGCGAGAAGGAAGGGTCGGCCGACGCCCTGACCGCAAAGATCGCGGCTATGGCCAAGGAGGAGGAAGGAATGCAGGACGCTGGGAAGACCGCGGCCCTCGCCAAGGGTGGCACGACCGACCTTGCAAGGATCGCTGGCAGGATCAGCCTCGCGAGGGAGACTGGAGGGATCGGCCTCGCGAGGATCGCCTGCAAGGAAATGCAGGCCTCCCTCCACTGCCGCCGCAGCCAAGGGGAAATGAGGACCATCATCAGGACGAGGGGCTGGGGGCTTCCAGGAGCCGCGCGCGATTGCCTGCATCCTAGGCGGAGCTCAAACCCCAGCCTCTCAACGCATCTTCAAGCAGTTCGCCCGCGAAGAGAATGTAGTCCTCCCCAAGCTTGAAGCCACGCACCCCCTTAGGTCGTCGGCGTGCGCCATCACGTTCAGCTCAGCGAATCAGCTCAAGTGCGCGGCCACAGCCGGAGTCCTCCCGATGCTTTGCTCCCCAGTCATCAGCAACGTGCAAGTCACCAGGACCGTCATCGATGGCGGGGCAGGGCTCAACGTCATGTCCGTAGAGACATTCAACAACCTCCAGTGCCTTACGATCAGCTTCAGCCAACCAAGCCTTTCTCCGGAGTCACCGATGGCTCCACGGTTCCAATTGGGCAGGTCCGCCTCCCTGTCACCTTCGGGGCGCGCAACAACTACAGCACTGAGCTCATCAACATCGACGTCGCCCACATTCGCCTGCCGTACAACGCCATCCTCGGCTACCCAGCTCTCGCCAAGTTCATGGCCGTGACTCATCACGGCTACAACGTCCTCAAGATGCCAGGAAGCGGTGGAGTCATCACGGTACCTTGTGAAGAAAGGGACGCGGTGTGCTCCCTGGAACAAGATTTTCAGGCCGCATCACTTGAATACCTAGATCGCGGGAGCGGGAGGCTCCCTGAGACCACCCCCAAGAAGAAGAAGACATCGCCAGGCCCGACCCTTCAGGAGGCAGGCCCCTCAGGGTCTGCGCCTGCTCAGGGGGAACCTCCTTCTGTCGCATAGGGAGGCGCGCCCGGTGCCCTCCTCAAGCAGGGCTCGGGGGCTCCCACCTGGAGGGCCACCGACCTTGCTATGGTCACGAGGGAGGCTCTTGGGCACCACTTGGAGGCGTGTTTCAGAACATGTTTCCCTCAGCAAGGAGCAAGGCAAGGAGGGCCAAACCCTCAGGAGTTCGTCAGTCAGATCACACAGGAGTTACAAGAGTCAAGAGTCATGAGTGGCAACCGCCGCTTACCCACCGTAGCTCCCCATCCAGGTGAGGATGGCGGGCTGCACGTCTACATCGACATCCCAGGGCTCAACCGAGTCGCCTCTTAGGAGCGGTTCTGGCCCTCACATGTGGGGCACTGCGGAGGCCCACCCCACAGCTATGTTCGCATGCCCTACGGCTTGTCGAACGCGGTTGCGGTGCGCCAGCGCCTCATGAGGAGCATCCTGGAGGCTCAGGAGGCCAGGCGTTCTGTAGTCCTGGCGGAGATGGAGATGGTCCGCGTGGAGCCACCAGCGCCTCCGGATCCTCCCGAGGCTCCTGGGCCTGGGGGCTCATGAGGATCGGCTCCCGCAGCCCGCTACGTCTGCTACTTCAACACCCCTTCGTCATCAACACTATTAGGTGACATATTTCAAGTTTCGTTTCCAGCTGGGAGCGCCCTCAGGGCTGCATCATTCCCAGGCCGCGTGGGTCCGTCCCTGCGCCGTGTATCCCTTTTGCTCGTGTTTTTAGCTTACTTTGTTGGGGGCGCCCCTCGGGCTACATCATCCCCAAGTCGCCCGGGTCAGACCCAACGGCATGTATCCATCTTGCGTTTATTTTCGGGCCATGCATTCGACCCATCATGCTTGTTATTTGGTGCCTGTCTGTGGCACCTCTTCTTCCTAGATGTCGGCAGCTTGCACCTTAAAGGGGGGGTGCCTGAGCATCACGACTCAGGGCTCCTACCGGCTCTCCAGCCCTCACGCTCTGGCTTTGCCCATGGCATCACGCCCCGGCAAACCAGCGACGGCTGAGACCAGCTTGAGGGTCGGGACCCGAGGACGTAGAGTGTCGACATCTAACCAAGCTTGCGCGTTAAAGGGGGGTGCCTGAGCATCGCGACTCAGGGCTCCTACCGGCTCTCCAGCCCTCACCCTCTGGCTTTGCCCACGGCATCGCGCCCCGGCAAATCAGCGACGGCTGAGACCAGCTCGAGGGCCGGGACCCGAGGACGTAGAGCGTCGACATCTAACCAAGCTTGGAAAAGGCCCAGAGCCTGTGAAGAAGGCAAACGCCTATGAAGAGGTTGCGTTTTGGAAAAGGCCCAGAGCCTGTGAAGAAGGCGAACGCCTGTGAAGATGTTGCATTTTGGAAAAGGCCCAGAGCATGTGAAGAGGGAGAACGCCTGTGAAGATGTTGCGTTTTGGAAAAGGCCCGGAGCCTGTGAGGAAGGCGAACGCCTGTGAAGATGCTGCGTTTTGGAAAGGCCCAGAGCCTGTGAAGAAGGCAAATGCCTGTGAGGTTTATTCTTCTAAGAAAGGCCCGGAGCCTGTGAAGAAGGCCAATGCCTGTGAAGCTCGCCGCCCGTGACACTCTCACATAATAGTGAGTGGGGCTGTACACGCCTCGGAGTCTCAGGAGCGCCGGCCTCAGGCCCTGGGGCTCCCTCCCACACCCAGTGGCAGCACTTAGCTCTGCGCTGGTGAGAAGACGTCGAAGACTAGATTAGGTGCCGGACGCGGCTTTTCTCATTTGCTTTCTGCAGTTGGCTTGTTCGTCCCCATTCGAGGTTTTGCTGAAGTTGTTGTTGCTTTTGGTTTGTGACTCTTTGCTTTTCTCGCTCTCCTGCCCCAATTTCTCTCGCGCAAGTCTCACGAGGGAGCACCGCGGGCGCCCTCCTGAGTGTTCTCTGCCCTTGTTGTTCGAGGATTCCCAACCCGGGTCTACTACAGGAGCACCCCTCCAGTTCGTGCCCCACGGGCACCGCGACGCGAACACAGGGCCTAGGTCGATCGCCTCCACGGCTGAGGCCGGAAACTACCTCTCCAGACTAACCCTCGCAGGACATGGAACGTTCGATGGAGCCTTAGCCTAGGGAAGCCAGGGCCATGACAAGCCCTCCCCCCGAGATAAGTAATTTCTGCGCGTAGGCGCGCGGCACAAAGGCACGATATCAGGATAGCGGAAGAAGTACGATAATTAAACAGCAATAGTCCAAGCACACCCTCGCGGGGCCCTACACTACTGTCATTTTGCGCAGGGAAAGGGAAAAAGAACAAAACAGGCGCGACTCGCCCGACACCAGCTCGCGGGAGAGACTTGAACTGCCTCCGAAGCTCAGGAAGACTCCATCTCGCACTTCACCGGGGCGCGACGGCGGGTGGACCTGCTACCTCCCTCCAGGCGGGCACGACGGCGCGGAGGCTGATCGCGGCCACCACTGGAGGAGTCGCTGCCCGAAGAAGATCGAAGCTCGATGAACCTCAACCGCCACCGGCCGCTCGCGCGCTGTCGTCTTCGTTGTCGCCGGGGCTGGACCCACGGCCGAGGTCGTCGTTCTTAGGGAAACACCCGGCGCGGCGACCATCTTCCCCGAACACCCTCACGTAGAGGGTGGCATCACCGTCGAACTTGAAGTGCAGGGTACACCGCTGGATCAGACCACGTGCACAGGTAAACGTTTGCCAGCTGCGGGTCAGGGCCAAGCTCCCGGCTGCAGAAACCTCCAGCGAAGCACAGGAGGCTCGGCCGCAGCAATCGTCCGCCTGAAGCCAGAGGCCGCCCGGGGCGCTAGCCGAAAGCTCACCTAGGAGGAAGCGAGGAAGTTGGAGCCGGGTGCGGGCCGGTTCTGCCGCCCACACGACAAACTCCGGCAGTACCTCTACTGAGTGGGAGCGTTTCCTAGTGGGTCGTACGGCCGTAGTGCGTTCCCCAGCGGCGGTCGGCCGCCCTTCACCACGCGGAAGATCACCTCCGCGACTGCGGGGAGCCACCATGGGAGTCGCAGGGTGTTTGCGAGGACGACCTTGACCACGCTTGGGTGGAGGAGAGTGAAGCTCTACCCGGCGGGCCTTCACTTTCTCTGCGGCCGAGAACCTCTTTGGCGGAGCCATGAAGGAGGAAGAGAGGCGAGAGGGGATGGACTGGAAGGGCAGGCGCCTTCCTGTACTTATAGCAAGAGGAGGCCAATCACCGGCCTCCATGATCACAGGTAATCATGACCCGCTTTGTATGCAGAGAGTTGTCAGCTCATGCAGTTGCCGAGGCATCGTGGGGGAGCGGAGCCGCCCATGTCCAATCAACCGCCACGCGGCGCCCGAGGCCACAGGCTGTTAGGGCCCAAGGCACTTCGCACTTGCCCCTTCGCCTCTTTGCTCAGCCAAGTCCGGGCGCGCCTTGGGGCATGGGGCTACTGTCGGCGTTCTGGGAACGGGGGTCCCTAGACTTGCCTGCCTGCAGCCTGCGGCATGGCTCAAGGGGCGGCCCAGCATGGCCTGTCTTCATCAGCATGAGCTCAAGACCCTCGCGACGGGCCAAGCCTCGCGGGGCGGACGACAGGAGGCTTCCTTAGGCACGGCCTCGTCAGGCTAGCTCACGAGGAAGCGGAGAGATCAAGGCGAGGTACCTCACAAGGTGCCCATGACGCAAGCCATGACGACCAAGGGCGCCAGGCGGGCGCCAGCCCATGCAGTGTCCTTCTTTCCTCTTTGGTGCAAAGGGAGCAAGCGCAGGCGAGAGCATCAAGCAAAGGCATCCATTTCGGTGCAACAAGACCAAGACCAGCAGAACGGCAGGATGGAGGTCATCGTGGAGCCCAAGCCGGCGTCACCACCAGAGCCTTTAGCAGGCAAGGACCAACTTTAGTCAGGATAAGTGTACTAGATGTTCCCCTTCAAAATGGCCAATTGTTGGCGCCCTTCCTGCTCAATATTTGGGAGGAGGCCCAGGGCCTTTGCCTATAAGTAGGACTAGCGGGTAGAGGCATCGAGACAACAAGGATGGAGACAACAAGGATAGAGACATCTAGAGAGAGAGAGAGAGAGAGAGCAACTGAACTCCCCCTAGCAGTTCATCACACGAGCCAAGGACAAACCCACGCGAGGTTGTTCTTCCTTATATTGTTCATCATCAGCCCAAGAGGCAATCCACCACACCACACACTGGAGTAGGGTATTACACCACAATGGTGGCCCGAACCAGTATAAACTCTGTGTCTCTTGTGTTGATCCTTATTGCTTAGATCGTAGCGAGGCGGTGAGGTGTAGGTAGGCAGAGGGTGAAATCTCCGCGCGCACCCCAGTGTTCGAACCTAGAGGGTCTGCCAGAACCCGAAATCCGACACGGACACACCCCGGACTATAGGATCCGGGGGCTGAAGCGAAAAGGTCCGCCATGACAAATGATTTTAATTCGGATAGGGGCTACTTATGCCCTTAAATTACACGGTCACTTGGACTGACTATATTCCTCCTCTATGCCATCCAACAGGCTATCTAGTTTACAATCCTATTGAGAATACTTAGCAGCCAACGCTACCTGGTCATATACCAGACTTATGGGAATTTCTTGCCCATCGGGCCCCGCCGGTCCTACTTCGGCCATATGGTTTGGGTTCAGCTTGGTGTAGTGCGTCTTCCCCATTGCCCAAGCTTCTCTTGCACCTTGCGGGCATGCTGATATCTTCCATAGCCGGAAGCGCCGTCGAGCTCCTTGAAGCAGGTCCACAAGCTCCCCTATGCCATTTGGCAGGAGCCTTGATGGCCACAAGGCTTGAGCAACAACGTGCGTCACCCGGCGAGCTCGCTCATGCAACTATGAAAGTTCTTGCAGTACATCACCTGTAGATGAGGGCATCTCCTCCTCGGGGCGACCCGTTAACATTCCTACAAGAAAAATTCTTTCAATACACTTCCTCGCCGAACTATCATACAGTTTGTCTAGGTACTCACCATAAATGCCGGGTCGAAGCCTTTTATTCTCCTTTACGGAGTCCGCCAGCTGGGCGCGGACGTCTTTTAACTCTACGTCCATCTGAACATTGGCGTCTTGAAGATTGTTCTTCTCCTGCCGCACTTGCGTGAGTATGCGCTCGCCAGCCTTTAGCTGCCTCTGGAGATGCGAGTCGTCATATCTCTCGCCCTCCGGATTCACTCCGGGGTTATCTACAGAATTTTCTGTTTGTCACACCAGCCAGTTGCTAACTGGTACATTTTCATACAATCGAGATAAATGATTACCGTATGAGGCCTTCTGAGATTCTTCTAGCTTGGCAACTGTGGCCCTTAGTTGGGTCTTGCACTCTTACAGCTCCCGAGACAATTGCTCATTCTTATCTACAAGAACCTGCGCATAAATTGATACTTAAACTGTTGTTCCAACCGTTTCAAGTCTCAGGGGCTACTGCTATACATACTTATCACAATTTCTTACCCGTATATCTTTGGTATACTGGTTTGTTGCTTGGGCAAGCCTGCCTTGAGCAGCCCGGATGTATGTGTCTGCCGAATTGAAGGCATTAAAGGCCTCTTCAGAAAATATGTTGTTCCAGATCACGGCCCTCCGGCGCCGGTGATACATGGCGCTCTCCACTTCGGAGTATGTGGCCGAAAGCATATCCGCATCCTCTGTCGGAGGACTATGCGGCATTGGCCCTACGTCCGCCTCCTCTCTCGAAGTTGGTTCTGGAACCCGACTAGTGGAGGCATGGTTGGCAGGATCCCCGTATATAGTCCGGATACCCCTCTTCCTGCCAGGATATAAAGGGTGTTGTTACATTTCAAGTAGTAGTAATTTCATGACAGGTTGTTTCCTTACCTCTGTAGAGGCGTGTCAGCCCTAACCGCCTTCCTCTTGAGCCTACCCAATCCAGACGCCTATGGCTGACGGGTCCCTAGGGGCTCGGCCCTGCGCTTCGAGCGTCGTTTCTGCAAAAACACGACGCATCAGGGATAAAGCGTGACATCAGGAAAGAGTCCTCTTCGGAGGATCGAGTTTTCGGTTTGGCTTACACACGACGAAGGTAGCAGTCCGGGATAATCAGCAGTAATAGCCACTGAGGCGCCGTCACGGCTCACCCGATAAAATATCCCGTCGACAAGCTCCACGGCCGCATCTGGGTCTTCTTCGAGTCCTGGATCCAGGGCCCTTTCAGGGTCCTCTGGCTGCGGGGAAGGGGTGGAGATTCCTTCTATGGCCCTCCTTAGTTCCTGCTTGGAAATATCGAGGCAGGTAACCTTAGCAAAGAACGCCACGATAAGTGAAGCAAGAACATAAATGACGACTTACCCAGTTTGAGGGATTGTACATGGAGAATCTGTCTCGCGGTTTGATATGAAGAAAGTCTTCCTCATCTCCTTTGTATAGATCGGACAATATCCTTGCCAGCGCAGTGGAGGAGTCCGGACCCTTACGACCGCAGCGGGTGGCATCGTCTGTCCCGTTGTAATGCCACATGGGATTGCCCCGATATTGAAGCGGTTGCACTCCCCGCATTATGCATATTGCCATGACCTCGACTATCGTCAGTCCAGATTTGGCCAGTAACTTTATCCTGCTCATCAGGAAATGTATTTCCCTGGAATCCTCTTCTTGGGG
Organism: Triticum dicoccoides; assembly: GCF_002162155.2. Classification (NCBI taxonomy): domain Eukaryota; kingdom Viridiplantae; phylum Streptophyta; class Magnoliopsida; order Poales; family Poaceae; genus Triticum; species Triticum dicoccoides. The sequence continues at coordinate 753,770,938 of NC_041385.1, forward strand.
GCCTCAGGGGCGCCAGCTTAGATGTGCCTCAGCGGGGTGTTACTGAACTTGGGGAGTCCTGTCCGGACTGGATCCGGAAGGGGAGCATCATCAATATATAACCACTCTGAAGCCCAGCTATCCGGTGCCTTCTTGGGAGTGCCGGATAGGTATCCGATCTCAGCAATATGCCATACTTCGGCCCCGCCCACTTGACATAGGGATTCTCCCTGGTTGCGGGGGACAAGGCAGAACAGCTTCTTCCACAATCCGAAATGAGCCTCGCAGCCTAGAAATAGCTCACAAAGGGTGACATACCCTGCTATATGTAGTACGGAGGCTGGGGTAAAGTTGTGCAACTGGATGCCGTAGAACTCCAGGAGCCCGCGAGGGAATGGATGAATAGGGAACCCGACGCCCCTTAGCAGATGTGGAATAAGGCATATTCGCTCCTCTGGAGATGGATTGGGAGCTCTCTCCGCTTGTTCTCCACCGTTATAGGTGGCCACCCCGGCTCGGACAGGGACCATGAACGCCGGCAAGAGGAGCCCTTGGGTTTGTAACTTTATCAAACGGCTATGAGAAACTGAACACTCTCGCCAATGCCCCGGCTTGGGGGAAGGGGAGCAAGCAGAAGAGCTGCGATGACTGGCCATGTTGAAATGGTTTTTTCTCGGCGCTCTGTTGGATGCTTGCTCGAGGAGGGAGAGTGAGGTTTGGATCTGAGAATCCCCATCTCTTCAAATAGACGGTTTGCCCGAAGGACCGAGGGTGGCAAATGCAAAAATGGCTCGAATCCTCGCATTCGCTCGACACGTGGAAATGGTCATTATTGAAGCACTGAAGCCGAGGAGTACAACATTTATGAGATGCCGGACACAGTTCGTCGTGATGGGTATATTGGAGTATTCGGAGAAGGAACACGCCTTGCAATGCCGAAGACAAGACTGCACGCCGGACTCATCGTCATTGAAGCCTAGTTCAGGGGCTACTGAGGGAGTCCTGGATAAGGGGGTATCCGGACAGCCGGACTGTATACATCGTCCGGACTATGGAAGCGTGAAGATACAAGACTCAAGACTTCGGCCCGTGTCCGAATGGGACTCTCCTTTGCGTGGAAGGCAAGCTTGGCGATCCGGATATTTGTTTCCTTCCTTGTAACCGACTCCATGTAAACCCTAGCCCTCTCCGGTATCTATATAAACCGGAGAGGATGGTCCTTAGAGGCCGATCACAATTACAATCATACCATAATAGGCTATCTCTTAGGGTTTAGCCTCTATGATCTCGTGGTAGATCTACTCTTGTACTACTCATATCTTCAATATTAATCAAGCAGGAAGTAGGGTTTTACCTCCATTGAGAGGGCCTGAACCTCGGTAAACATTGTGTCCCTTGCTTCCTGTTACCATCAGCCTAAGACACACAGATCGGGACCCCCTACCCGAGATCCGCTGGTTTTGACACCGACAGGCGCCCCCTTGGCTTGGGCGGCAAGCCCCCTCCCCCTTGGCCACCGCCCCCCTCTAGATTCCATCTAGAGGGGCCGGCCCCCCTTCCCCTTCTCCTATAAATAGAGGGGCGAGGGGAGGGCTACATCACCACATCCAAGGCGCAGCCCCTCCCCTCCCCAACACCTCTCCTCCTCCGCAAGTGCTTGGCGAAGCCCTGCCGGAGAACTGCCATTCCATCACCACCACACCGTCATGATGCTATTGGAGCCCTCTTCCTCAACCTCTCCCTCCTCCTTGCCGAATCAAGGCGCCGGAGATGTCACCGGGCTGCACGTGTGTTGAACACGAAGGTGCCGTTGTTCGGTGCTTAGATCGAAGTCCACCATGATCTGAATCGCTTTCGAGTACGGCTTCCATCTTGCAATATTCAAGGGTATGAAGATGCACTCCCCTCTCTCTCGTTGCTAGTTACTCAGTAGATTGATCTTGGTGATGCGTAGAAATTATTTAATTTCTGCAACGATACCCAACAGTGGCATCATGAGCTAGGTCTATGAGTAGTTTCTATGCACGAGTAGATCACAACTTTGTTGTGGGCGTCGATTTTGTCAATTTACTTGCCACTACTAGTCTTATCTTGTTTAGGCGGCATCATGGGATGAAGCGGCCCGGACCGACCTTACATGTACGCTTACGTGAGACAGGTTCCACCCACTGACATGCACTAGTTGCATAAGGTGGCTAGCGGGTGTCTGTCTCTCCCACTTTAGTCGGATCGGATTCGATGAAAAGGGTCCTTATGAAGGGTAAATAGCAATTGGCATATCATGTCCTGATTTTGGCGTAGGTAAGAAATGTTCTTGCTAGAAACCTATAGCAGCCACGTAAAAACATGCAACAACAATTAGAGGACGTCTAACTTGTTTTTGCGGCATATGTCATGTGATGTGATATGGCCAAAAGGATGTGATGAATGATATATATGTGATGTATGAGATTGATCATGTTCTTTTAATAGGAATCACGACTTGCATGTCGATGAGAATGACAACCGGCAGGAGCCATAGGAGTTGTCTTAATTATTGTATGACCTGCGTGTCATTGAATAACGCCATGTAATTACTTTACTTTATTGGTAAACCGTTAGCCATAGTAGTAGAAGTGATCGTTGGCGTGACAACTTCATGAAGACACGATGATGGAGATCATGGTGTCATGTCGGTGACGATGATGATCATGGCACCCCGAAGATGGAGATCAAAAGGAGCAAAATGATATTGGTCATATCATGTCACTATTTGATTGCATGTGATGTTTATCATGTTTTACATCTTATTTTCTTTGAAGACGGTAGCATAAATAAGATGATCCCTCATAATAATTTCAAGAAAGTGTTCCCCCTAACTGTGCACCGTTGTGAAAGTTCGTTGTTTCGAAGCACCACGTGATGATCGGGTGTGATAGATTCTAACGTTCACATACAGCGGGTGTAAGCCAGATTTACACATGCAAAAACACTTAGGTTGACTTGACGAGCCTAGCATGTACAGACATGGCCTCGGAACACAAGAGACCAAAAGGTCGAACATGAGTCGTATAGAAGATACGATCAACATGAAGATGTTCACCGATGATCACTAGTCTGTCTCACGTGATGATCGGACACGGCCTAGTTGACTCGGATCATGTATCACTTAGATGACTAGAGGGATGTCTATCTGAGTGGGAGTTCATTATATAATTTGATTAGATGAATTTAATTATCATGAACTTAGTCTAAAATCTTTACAATTTGTCTTGTAGATCAAATGGCCCACACTAATGTTGCCCTCAACTTCAACGCGTTCCTAGAGAAAACCAAGCTGAAAGACGATGGCAGCAACTATACGGACTGGGTCCGGAACTTGAGGATCATCCTCATAGCTGCCAAGAAAGCATATGTCCTAGATGCACCGCTAAGTGAAGCGCCCGTTTTCCCAGCAACTCAAGACGTTATGAATGCCTGGCAGTCGCGTAGTGATGATTACTCCCTGGTTCAGTGCGGCATGCTTTACAGCTTAGAACCGAGGCTCCAAAAGCGTTTTGAGCAGCATGGAGCAAATGAGATGTTCCAAGAGCTGAAAATGGTTTTCCAAGCTCATGCCCGGGTCGAGAGATATGAAGTCTCCGACAAGTTCTACAATTGTAAGATGGAGGAGAATGGTTCTGTCAGCGAGCACATACTCAAACTGTCTGGGTTGCACAATCGCTTATCTCAGCTGGGAGTTAATCTCCCGGATGACGCGGTCATTGACAGAATCCTCCAGTCGCTCCCACCTAGCTACAAGAGCTCTGTGATGAACTACAATATGCAGGGGATGGTGAAAACCATTCTTGAGGTATTTTCAATGCTGAAATCAGCGGAGGTGGAGATCAAAAAGGAACATCAAGTGTTGATGGTCAATAAAACCAACAGTTTCAAGAAAGGCAAGGGTAAGAAGAACTTCAAGAAGGACGGCGAGGGAGTTGTCGCGCCCGGTAAGCCAGTTGCCGAGAAGAAGCCAAATCATGGACCGAAGCTTGAGACTGAGTGCTTTTATTGCAAGGGGAGCGGACACTGGAAGCGGAACTGCCCCAAGTACTTGTTGGGGAACGTTGCAGAAAATTAAAAATTTTCCTACGGTTTCACCAAGATCCATCTATGAGTTCATCTAAGCAACGAGTCATGGGAGAGAGATTGCATCTACATACCACTTGTAGATCGCGAGCGGAAGCTTGCATGGTGATGGTGAAGTCGTACTCGACGTGATTCAGATCACCGATGACCAAGTGCTGAACGGACAGCACCTCCGCGTTCAACACACGTACAGTACGGGCGACGTCTCCTCCATCTTGATCTAGCAAGGAGGAAGGAGAGGTTGAGGAAGACAGCTCCACCGGCAGCACGATGACTTGATGATGGTGGAGAAGTAGTACTCCGACAGGGCTTCGCTGAGCGCACAACGGAGGAGGAGAGGTGTTGGGGAGGGGAGGGCTGCGCCTTGGCTTGTGGTGCGGCTGCCCTCCCCTCACCCCTCTATTTATAGGGGGAAGGGAGAAGGGGGCCGGCCCCTCTAGATGCATCTAGAGGGGGGGCGGCGGCCAAGGGGAGGGGGGACTTGCCCCCCAAGCAAAGGGGGGCGCCCCCTCTAGGGTTCCCCCCTCAACCCTAGGCGCAAGGGCCCAAGGGAGGGGGTGCGCCCAGCCCACCAGGGGCTGGCCAACTCCCCACGCAGCCTAAGTGGCCCCCCGGGAGGGGTGGCCCCTCCCGGTGGACCTCCGGAACCTTTCCAATGGCCCCGGTACAATACCGGTACGCCCACGAAACTTTCCGGTGTCCGTTTGACAACTTCCCATATATAAATCTTTACCTCGGACCCTTCCGGAACTCCTCGTGACGTCCGGGATCTCATCCGGGACTCCGAACAACATTCTGTAGTCACATATTAGTCTTCCTAATAACCCTAGCGTCACCGAACCTTAAGTGTGTAGACCCTACGGGTTCGGGAGACACGCAGACATGACCGAGACCACTCTCCGGTCAATAACCAACAGCGGGATCTGGATACCCATGTTGGCTCCCACATGCTCCTCGATGATTTCATCGGTTTAACCACGATGTTGAGGATTCGATCAAACCCTGTATACAATTCCCTTTGTCAATCGGTACGTTACTTGCCCGAGACTCGATCATCGGTATCCCAATACCTTGTTCAGTCTCGTTACTGGCAAGTCACTTTACTCGTACCGTAATGCATGATCCCGTGGCCAACACCTTGGTCACCTTGAGCTCATTATGATGATGCATTACCGAGTGGGCCCAGAGATACCTCTCCGTCATACGGAGTGACAAATCCCAGTCTCGATCCGTGTCAACCCAACAGACACTTTCGGAGATACCTGTAGTGCACCTTTATAATCACCCAGTTACGTTGTGACATTTGGTACACCCAAAGCACTCCTACGGTATCTGGGAGTTACACGATCTCATGGTCTAAGGAAGAGATACTTGACATTGGCAAAGCTCTAGCAAACGAACTACACGATCTCTGTGCTATGCTTAGGATTGGGTCTTGTCCATCACATCATTCTCCTAATGATGTGATCCCGTTATCAACGACATCCAATGTCCATAGTCAGGAAACCATGACTATCTGTTGATCACAACGAGCTAGTCAACTAGAGGCTCACTAGGGACATATTGTTGTCTATGTATTCACACGTGTATTACGATTTCCGGATAATACAGTTATAGCATGAATAAAAGACAATTATCATGAACACTGAAATATAATAATACTTTTATTATTGCCTCTAGGGCATATTTCCAACAGTACTTAGCGGACAAGAAGGCCGGCAACACCAAAGGTATATGTGATATACATGTAATTGATGTGTACCTTACCAGTACTCGTAGTAGCTCCTGGGTGTTTGATACCGGTGCGGTTGCTCATATTTGTAACTCAAAATAGGAGCTGCGGAAAAAGCGGAGACTCGCGAAGGACGAGGTGACGATGCGCGTCGGGAATGGTTCCAAGGTCGATGTGATCGCCGTCGGCACGCTACCTCTACATTTACCTACGGGATTAGTTTTAAACCTCAAATTGTTATTTAGTGCTAGCTTTGAGCACGAACATTGTATCTGGGTCTTGTTTAATATGAGATGGCTACTCATTTAAATTCGAGAATAATGGTTGTTCCATTTATATGAGATATATGTTTTATGGTCATGCCCCGCTGGTCAATGGTTTATTCTTAATGAATCTTGAACATGATGTTACACATATTCATAGTGTGAATACCAAAAGATGTAAGGTTGATAATGATAGTCCCACATACTTGTGGCACTGCCGCCTTGGTCACATTGGTGTCAAGCGCATGAAGAAGCTCCATGCAGATGGGCTTTTGGAGTCTCTTGATTACGAATCATTTGACACATGCGAACCATGCCTCATGGGCAAAATGACCAAGACTCCGTTCTCCGGAACAATGGAGCGAGCAACCAACTTATTGGAAATCATACATATTGATGTGTGCGGTCCAATGAGTGTTGAGACTCACGGAGGCTATCGTTATGTTCTCACCCACACTTATGACTTAAGTAGATATGGGTATGTCTACTTGATGAAACACAAGTCTGAGACCTTTAAAAGTTCAAGGAATTTCATAATGAGGTAGAGAATCAACGTGACAGAAAAATAAAGTTCTTACGATCAGATCGTGGGGGAGAATATTTGAGTCACGAATTTGGTACACACTTAAGGAAATGTGGAATTGTTTCACAACTCATGCCGCCCGCAACACCTCAGCATAACGGTGTGTCCGAACGTCGTAATCGCACTCTATTGGATATGGTGCGATCTATGATGTCTCTTACCAATTTACCGCTATCATTTTGGGGATACGCTCTAGAGACAGCTACAGTCACTTTAAATAGGGCACCGTCTAAATCCGTTGAGATGACACCATATGAATTGTGGTTTGGGAAGAAACCTAAGCTATCGTTTCTAAAAGTTTGGGGATGCGATGCTTATGTCAAGAAACTTCAACCTGAAAAGCTCGAACCCAAGTCGAAAAAATGTGTCTTGATAGGATACCCTAAGGAAACCATTGGGTATAACTTCTACCTTAGATCCGAAGGCAAGATCTTTGTTTCCAAGAACGGGTCCTTTCTGGAGAAAGAGTTTCTCTCGAGAGAAGTAAGTAGGAGGAAAGTAGAACTTGATGAAGTACTGCCTCTTGAACCGGAAAGTACTGCAGCTCAGGAAAATGTTTATGTGGTGCTTGCACCGGATAGATAGGAAGTTAATGATGATGATCAAGGTGAGGGAGTCCTGGATTAGGGGGTATCCGGACAGCCGGACTATATACATCGTCCGGACTATCGAAGCATGAAGATACAAGACTCAAGACTTCGGCCCGTGTCCAGATGGGACTCTCCTTTGCGTGGAAGACAAGCTTTGCGATCCGGATATTATATTTCCTTCCTTGTAACCGACTCCATGTAAACCCTAGCCTTCTCCGGTGTCTATATAAACCAGAGAGGATGGTCCTTAGAAGGCCGATCACAATAACAATCATACCATCATAGGATAGCTCTAAGGGTTTAGCCTCTACGATCTCGTGGTAGATCTACTCTTGTACTACTCATATCTTCAATATTAATCAAGCAGGAAGTAGGGTTTTACCTCCATCGAGAGGGCCCGAACCTGGGTGCCGTGGAATTTACACGTCAGATGTCCTCATGAAAGGACTTAGTCATGGAGCCATCGCTACGGGTTAGCTTGAAGGGGTTAAACCGGACAAGGGACATGGGAGTTTTATACTAGTTCGGCCGCTTCGATGAAGGTAAAAGCCTACGTCTAGTTGTGATGGGATTGATTGGGTTTCGATGATCAGGGAGCGAATATGCTTGCCTGAGACTCGGGTTGTTGTCTGTTGTCCCTGAACCGCCGCCGGTTTGTCCCTTTATATACACAGGTTGACGCCCGGCCGGTCTACAGAGTCCCGAGGCCGACTCATGCAAGGGTCCGGCTCGGTCTCTCCTTTCCTAACTTACAACACAAGTTTACATAACGATGGCGGTTTGCTATTATGGGCCCTAATCCGCCACTGGGCTCCGGGCCTCTAAGCTTCATAGTAGAACGCCATCTTCTGAGTCTTCATGGGCTTCAATACGGTTGAGGGTAAACTGGCCCCTCCTGTGCGGTTTATACTCAATAGTTATATCCCCAACATTAGGCCCCAGAGTGATTTGAATTTGTTCATATCAATCTTTAGTACTTAGAAAAATCCTGTGAACATCTTCCTTTGCTTCTCGTAAACCGCCATGATGTCTTGTTTTATAAACTTTGTTAAACCGCCATGATGTCATCCTCTAGATACAGCAACGGATCATCATTACGTCATCTCTGTAAAAACGAATAAAAAGATTCCCTTCATTAATGTCATCCCGGAAATCGAGGCGACAGCTGCGGCACTTGCCGCCTTGGACTCCTCGATTTTCGTGTCGGTCTTTATCTCCTTTCCCTGTTATAAATAACCCCAAGAGGCACTTCCATTTTCCCCCTTTCGCCTCATCTTCTTCCTCACGACCGAAGAACTCCAGCGCCGCCGCCACCGTCGATCTTCGAATCTGCATCAACCAAGGCCGCTGCATCACCCTGTTTGTTCCAGAGACTCTGCCGCGCTCCTCCGCCGCTAAGTAGCCATGGTAAGTTTGTCTCTCTGTAACCCTAGATCTTCATTAGGGTTGTCGAGTTCATCTATGTCCGCCGCCATTCCTTAGTTCTTCCGCAACCTTCTCCTTAGTTCTTGTACTCAGAGGTGTATGTATGCATCTTCTAGGCTTTGATTTGCGGCTAGACTTATTTTGATAGTCCATCATCCCGTGGCCTCTTATTGCTCCAAATAGACTCTACCTGGATCTTCACTGTTCCTCTTAACGCCATTGTAGGGTTCAGGAAAACTTTCTTTAGATATCCACGGTAGATCCAAAATTGTACTGCAATATTGTGAAACCTGTTTTTGTAACACTTAGTAGATTTTGAACCCAGGCCCTTCTGCCTATGGGCGGTTTAACCTTTGATAACCAATCTGCCATATATCATTAGCCCTCTCTTTAAACCGCCAACTGAATTTGAACAGCAATGTTCCGGTTTAATATTGAATAATACACTCAAACCGTCAATTGTAAACCGGCTTTTATTTTTCCTTTCATTTTCCTTCCGAGATGACCAAACAATTCTCTGCTTGCAATTGGGTTCCGTCCCGGATTACGGAGACATAAATCAATGGATATGTTACCACCGGTGCTTTAGCCTCAAAGAGGGTCCTTCACTGGCGAGTTCCGGGCACTGAATGCCCACCTGAACCTCAAGATGGAGAAGTGATTGTATTTACGCAACACTTAGACCGGGGATTCAGCCTGCCCGGATCAAAAAAATTCTGGGATGTCCTCGCAAGCTTCCAGCTCCATCCACAAGATATTGGACCAAACTTCGTGTCCAATATATGCAACTTTCAAGTATTCTGCGAAGTCTACCTTCAAGAAGAGCCATCTGTGGAGTTGTTCTGGGATTTTTTTTTCCACTTGAACCGCCGTACAGAATTCTCTGATGGTCCCAACATAGAACTTGGTGGTGTTTCAATTCAGAAGAGGAAAGAAGTTGACTTCCCACATGCAAAACATCATAGCCATCCTAAAGATTGGAACCAGACTTAGTTTTACTGCTGGAACACTGCCCCTGATGGAGAAAATCCTTTGCCGGGTTACCGTCCTCACCGGCCTAGCAACAGTCACCCATTACCTTCACGCTTGTCTGCTGCTGAACGAAAAAACTTTGCACCTCAAATCGCCAAGCTCCGGGCTCTCATGGCCAATGGATTGACTGGCATTGACCTTGTCCGCTGCTGGGTATCTTGGGGCATTTTGCCTTTAAGCCGCCGCCCCAGATTGATGCATGAATATACTGGCAATGTCAAAGACCCTCAACGCTATCATGAAGTAATAATGATGGATCTTGAAGTTACTGAATCTGTGAAGAAGATGCTCGATGAAACAATCTCTATATGCAGTCAAACCGGGTGGCCACCTTTTTGCGTCTCCAATCCACCGCCAGCGGTAAAGTTTATCTTAATATTTACTGATTCGCCTCCGCTTTAACTATGTGCTAACATTTCTTTGCCTTGATATCACAGGCCAACAGCTCCTTCTGGAAACGGACTAAACCGGCCAGGGCTCCTCGTTCCAAGACTAAGGCCACCAAGAAAATTTCCAAGAAGAAAACCGCCGAGTCTTCTGATCCCCCAGAAGATGAGGAATCATACGCAGAGGTAGAACTTGACTCACTTGGTTCCTTATTTGTACATCTTATTGACAATTATTATTCTCAGGACGATGCTGAGGCCAGCCAAGCAGACCCTGTTGAGGTAATCACTCTTTCTTCCAATTCAGATCTTGTGCCGGTTCAAAGAGTTCGCCGCACAGTTTGGAAAGTAGAACACTCTCACCCCCTTGCTCATTTGGATCCAAAATTTTCTTTGAAGACACAGCAAGTTGCAGAACATCGCACAACCCGGCACAGTGGCTAGCAAATCACCTCGTCCGGTTTACCAGATACACCAACACGGAAACATCGTCCAGAGGTGACTTATTCTCCTGAAAAACTTTATCCTTTGAAGGGTTTCTTCCGATGCCCACTCAATCTGTCTGATCTGAATTATCAGGCATCTTCCAACTCGTCTGGCGGTTCATCAACCACTCAGCTGCGTCCACTCAAGACCGTCACTGGGTAAGTACACTATTCCTTAAGTTATTTCTTCATGTGTCGGTTTATCATATTCTAACTTTTGGATGTTGTAGTGCCAAGGCCCGATTAAGTAAGAAAGTCAAGACCAGCGGCCATACCGACGATGTTGAACTAGAGAAGACCCCAGAGAACAAGGGCAAAAATCCTGAGATTGCCACAGACCACTCTGCTCCGCAAAATCCAGGTGCTGATGCTAACCCGCCAGAAGCTGAACCGGAGACACAGGTGGATACATCAACTCCTCATGCCACCCCTCCAAGTCCAACTATTGATCTGCCAAGCCCTGTTACAAAACCGCCGAGCCCTGCTGCCAAAGCGCCAAGCCCTGTTAAAGAGAATGTCAATCCATCAAGCCCAGCCAAGGACGATGATGTTGTTATTACTATCACTTCATATACTAGCCCGGGCAATCCAATTGCTTTGTCTAAACATTCCGCCAAGGATGAATTTTCTTTTATGAACAAGGGGAAAGGCAAGACCGATTTGTCAGACTATGCTGATTTATCTGCTCAGGACCTTCATTCCAGTTTCTTAAACCGTCTCTTGACCAGCCGGGACTATGAAGCCGGTTTGGTAAATTTGATGAAGGAGCGCTATGAGGTAAACCGTTTGATCCTTTATTATGTACCTTCATTGCATTGTAGCCCCCAAGGGCCGGTTTGTCTTAGAAAGTCAAACCGGGACTTTGTATATTCCATACTGTACTTTGTTGAATTTCCTTGTGTATTGATGATCAAACACACATTAGCCCCCAAGTGACATGATTAAAACTTGTATTAATCCGTGGGACTTCAATAATCAGTAGAAAAAAAAGGTGATCCACATTAACCCCCAAGTGCCAAGTGTATAACTGGTTATATGCTTGGGACTTTCAAAAAAGGTATTGACATGCTCTTCTGACTGCTGCAGAGTGAAATAAATCAACAAGTCTCTCAAATTGCTGATCTTCAAGAAAATCTGAAAACCCAACAAGCAGAAACCACCAAGGCCAGGGATGAATTGAAAACCGCCTTAACCACCATGGAGCAGCTCAAAGAGTGGTTCAAGTCTAAGCGGGCCAACTAGGATACCGAAAAGGCTAGATTGCTGAAGCGGGCTGAAGACGTTGAATCTGCTCTTAAACCGGTGATGGAAGAGCTTACTAGATTAAAGCGCCAAGTCAATGCCATGACTTCTGCAATATTTGGTAAGTACCGTTTGCAAAAGCTTTTGTGAATGTACCTCTTTGAAATTTTGCCGGTTTTTTTAACATGAAATCGTTAAACCGCTGTAGGTAGCCGCATTGCTCATCTGGGCTCTGATATGCGGATGAAGCTCAAGGCCACCTATACACTGATTGAACAGCTGTATACCGGTGTCCAACGTGTTATCAGTGCAACTTCCTATGACAATGCAGCCCCAACTCGCCGCTCTCCTTCTCCACGACGGGGTTCTCGGCGCCGGCTTCTCCGGTCTGCCCCGTGAATTCCGGAGGCGGCGGTGCGGAGGATAGTGGGGCGACGACCAACACCGATTGGCGACGTGCGGCCTCCTCAGCTCGCCGTCTCGCTGCAAGGTCGGCTTCAGCCTCCTCCAACTTCTTTTGGGCGGAGGCAGCCGCCTTCTCGGTCTCCGCCTTCTCCAGGCGGTCGGCCTCCTCCTCGTCGCGCTTCTCCCGCACGTTTCGCTCCGTCGCCTCCCGGAGGTTGGCGGCGGGGTCGACCCGCTGAGTATTGGCGGACGTCTCTGCCGACCCCATGACGGAGGGGACGGCGACGCTTTCAAGGGAAAGGGGGGCCCTGAAGAAAAAAGGGGAGGAGTGTAAAAGAAGAACTCGGACAAGACTCACCGGAGGAAAATAAAGACAAAAGTGAAAAAACTTACGCAGAGACTAGCGGCGGCCTTCTCACTTCCCTACGGAAGCGGTTGGCCTTCGCGGCCGCCTCCTCCCGCTTGGTCGCGGCGGCCGCCCCCTTGAACTTCTTCAACTTGCTGCCAGGCGCACTCGGCCCGGCGTGGCGCCTCTTCGCGCCACCTTGGCCGGCCAAGCCGGCAGAGGAACCCGCGCCCGAGGGGCCGACCCTTGGCTGATGGCGTGGGACAACTTCCCCTTTGGCGTCGTCCTCAGGCCAGTCGGCGAAGGTGGTCGAGGGCCTGAGGCCGCTTCCCGCTCCTCCTCCGCCTTCGGCTTCGGCTTCCATTGCCGCCGCCCTCAAGTCGGGGTCGTCAACGTCGCTCTCCGCTTGGTCGGGGACGAACTCGCGGGGCGGCCTCGTGACGCCGGCTACGGGCTGTATGAGGGGATTCTAGTTTAGAAGAAACCAATAAAAATCGGAAGTCGGATTCGGCCACAAAGAAGACAAATCAATAAGGAGATGTGACTTACCACTGGAGGGGGGTTGGCACGCGAGTTCGGCTCCTTGCCAAACTGCCAGTCCTCCCTGAGCTCGCAGTTCGCGATATGGTTCACCATGTTTGCCACCTTCGCGCGGGGCATCTCCTTGGTGCTCATCCGACTCGGGTCTCGATGGTCGCTCATCTGACTGATCAGATGAGGCCGGCCTTGGAACGGGAGGACTCGGCGCGCCACGAAGGAGGCCAGCAAGTCGGCCCCGACGAGGCCCTCCGACTGCGTCAAGACTCGGAGTCGCGCTACGGCATCGGCTCCGGCGGGAGTCAGCATCTTGACTCGATGAGACCAGTTGGGGAGCCTCCCAGCTGGTGCGCCGGCTTCATAAGGCGGCATATTAACCCTGTCGCCGTCAGGGGCGAGGTTCTTCACGTAGAAGTATGAGCGCTGCCACATCTTCACCGACTTGATCAGCGAGACTGACGGGAATGGGTTATCGGCCGTCGATCGCCGCATCGCGATGAAGGCACCGCATTGAGCCGGCACGCCGGCGACGTGCGTGCCGAGCTTAGATGAGAAAAATTCTCCCCACAGCTCGATGGTGGGGAGAACACCGAGGAAACCTTCGCACAGAGTGGCAAAGGCGGACAGTAGCACCACTGTGTTCGAGGTGAGGTGGTGCGGCTGGAGCCCGTAAAACTCCAAGAAGGAGCGGAAGAAGCTGCTCCCCGGTAGCCCCAGGTCGCGCATGAGGTCCGAGCGGAAGATGACCCGCTCGCCCTCCTCCGGCGCCGGTGATATCTCCCTCGCCGGCGCGGTGCGGGCTCGCACGAGGTGTGCACCGGGGAGGCGGCGTGTCTTGCGGAGGAACTCAATGAGATCGTCGTCTACCACCGAGCCGTCCCACGCGCCGGAACGCACGGCCGGAGCCGCGGCGGCGGAGGAAGAGCTCATCGCTGATTGGTGCGGTGTGGTTCTACTCGCCGGCAGCAAGAAGAAGGAGAGGAGGCAAGAGGAGCGGGGAGCGGGGAAGATGGGCGAGCGTGCTTTGCCGCTCCACTCCCCCCCCCCTGCCGCCTACTTATAGCCTTGAAGGCTGAGAAGCCGATGGGGCGGGCGTGGGATTAACTGCGCTTAGAACCCCACGCCGCCTCATGATTTACCCCACGAAGTTACTGCGCGCAGTAACGACGTGATAAGCCAAACCGTTTGCATGGCCGCATCGGATCCGTTCGCGTGCCGAGGCACGGTAGTGGCTGGCCCCGCCTGACGGCACGTCCCGTCGCGCGCATGGGCAAGCAGACTGCCCTCACCGCGTGGCGCCGCGCGATAGGACCGCGGCAGGCGGCCGCGGGGATGCGTATCACGCACACCGCATGGTCTCCCGCCACGACTCTCGAGCTCCTTATAGAACAAGACGGCCTTCTGCGGATCCGACTTTGAATAGTCGGCCTGGAGGAAGACGGCAAGCGAAGCCTAGGTTCCACCACTGGAAGAATGAAACTGTTGAGGCCCCACAACGTGTCACTCTCGGAGCCTCACCAGCTTCGGGGACTACTGTCGGAGTAATGGGCCACGGGTAGGCTAACCCGAGCCCCAGAACCTTTCAAGACATCGGGGCAGGCTGCGCCCCTCAAGCCGAGTCCCAGGTGGCGACTCCAAGATAAGCCGAGTCCCAGATGGTGACTCCAAGATAAGCCGAGTCCCAGATGGCGACTCCAAGATAAGCCGAGTCTCAAATGGCGACTCCAAGATAAGCCGAGTCTCAGGCGGCGACTCCAAGATAAGCCGAGTCCTAGATGGCGACTCCAAGATAAGCCGAGTCCTAGATGGCGACTCCAAGATAAGCCGAGTCTCAGATGGCGACTCCAAGATAAGTCGAGTGTCAGGCGGCGACTCCAAGATAAGCCGACTCATGGCCGGCGACTTCCGGAGAAGTCGGCTATAGAGAGTCGGCCCGCGACTCCACTCTCGTCACGATAGGCGAGGCGGGTACGACCACGGCGTGGCCGTCACCTCCTGCCTTCGTGGGGCCGGCATGGCTACAGCGTGCCATACCATTGGAGATCTCTGACGTGGCCCGACACTATCGCCATGCCTGCCCTGACCTCAGCCACAGTGGGCGGCGCACTATGGCCACGATGGCCTACCTGTACGGCTCAGAGACGGCGGACCCACCTGTCAGAGAGAACATGGAAGACGGCGGATACGCCCCGGAGGTGGCCCTGTGGGAGTTGGCTCCCTAGAGTCGGCCAGCCCCTCCCACGGGTCCCACGCGCCATTAACCAGACAAGACGGGGAGTGATGACAGTGATCGCCCGATAGATGGCGGTACTGTTGCCATGACCCCATGACCAAGCCTGCGTCAGCAGAAGCAAGGCTACAGTGCCGGATTCGCCGGCGGGGCCCGCAAGTCGGCGGGCCCCAGCAGTCGGCGGAGAAGACGGCGGCCTGAGAGACAGACGGCTGGGACCCGTGCACAGCCAATTTACCATTGTACCCCCGGGGGGTAGGCCTATATAAACCCCCCGGGGCACCCATGCAAAGGGTTGGCATCCATTAGCCTTAGACCAGATCATATAGGAAGGAGAAAGCTAGCCTTGCCTTCTTCTACCTCCCGAATACAACTCTAGGAGCAACCTTGTAGTCACTACGCCTTAGTGATCATGCCGAGACCCCGCAGAGCAGCAGTAGGGGTGTTATCTCCCCGGAGAGCCCCGAAGCTGGGTAAGATTCGCCAGCGTGCATGCCTTCGCCTCATCCCGTTTCCTGGCACTGGCGACGTTCTACTCGCTCCCACCATGATAAGCCATCCTTTGGCATATGTCGCACCCAACCCCCGACAAGTTGCCATGATTATTCTGAAATCCAGAGTTTGAACCGCCGCCACTGTGAGAACCTGAACCTGAGCCGCCTGATGGACCCTGATCATACCGGAAAAGATCAGAGTTTTTGAGCTCCTTCATTATATGACAATCCTTCCAGAGATGCGTTGCAGGAACTTCCTTGGTCCCATGCTTTGGGCAGGGCTGATTCAACAAACTCTCCAGATTCATTCCACCGCCGCGCTAGGGCGGTTTACCCTTACGACGCTGCACATTAGCATTAGCTACAAAATCTGAATCCGCTTTACGCTTACCGTTATTCCCATGGCCTCCTTGGTTGTGCTGCTGTCCCTTGGCACCGCCGTTCTTCTTTCCCTTCTCCGGTTTCTGCTCATCAGAATCGGGATCCTTGGTATTATCAGAATCGGCATATTTGACCAAAGCGGCCATGAGGGTGCCCAAGTCATTGCAATGGCGCTTGAGCCGTCCCAACTTCATCTTTAGTGACTTAAACCAGCAATTGTGTTCCAGAGTGATGATTGCCTGACCAGCGTTAATCCGGTCTGGAGAATGCAAAACTTTTGAAACCCGGCGCACCCAATGAGTGGTTGACTCGTTCTCCCCTTGAACACAGGCATCCAGATCCACAATAGACATGGGCTGTTTGCAGGTGTCTTTGAAATTGGCTATAAACCGGGCCTTCAACTGATCCCACGATTCGATGGAGTTAGATGGTAAGTTTTTCAACCAAGTACGGGTTGTCCCTTCCAACATCATCGTGAAATACTTTGCACAAGCCACTTCATCCACATCCAGCATCTCCATTGCCATCTCATAACTTTCAATCCACGCTTCTGGTGGTTGATCCGCCGTGTAATTAGGCACCTTACGTGGACCCTTGAAATCCTTAGGCAGTCGTACATTGTGTAGAGCCGGAATGAGACAAGGCACTCCCCAGGAGCTAAAGGCTAACCCGGTACCACGGTCTACTGATGCCGCAGGTTGAACTGGGGCGGGTTGATAACGACCCGCATGCTGTGCTACCAAAGCGGCCTCCCTTCGTGCCCTGCCATTATCCACCACATCCTGAGCATTTACTTCACCATGTGCCAGATTGGGCCTTTGGGGAACATTTCGGTGTCGTGCACTGCTAGACACTTCCGGTTCATCCATGTGCCTGCTGTAACTTTTGCTCGAACGAGGAGTGGAATGAATTCTATCCCAATTGTAAGAATAAGCCTGCTGCTGCACCACGGCGGTTTGAAGAAGATCTCTGGCCCGCCGTGTCTCAATCGCTGCCAGTGAATCGCCCTCCATCGGAATAGCTGCCAAGCGAGATGCTGCAGCAATCATATTATCCAAAGGACTTGAGAAGTGACCCGGCGGAGTAGGCACGTATTGCGGCGGGTTATCTGTTCGTCGAGGCGGTTCCATCGTCCGTGGTTGATCCGGTGCTGCCCTCGATGCGTCAGTCCGGTTTGTGGCTACCGGATTACTTGGCCCAGCCCCTGGCGTGTTGAAAAGATTCATTCCCTCGTAGACTGATGGCAAACGTGACCGATACTTTCTCCGCATTACGTCATGTGTTGCATTCTGATCCAACAGGAGTCGGTAGTTCTGCGCCTGTATTTGCTGTGACTGGGCATCCAAAGCGGCCCGTTCTTCAGCCAACCTAGCGTCCTCCGTTGCTAGATCCTCCTTGGCATGTGTTATCTGGTCCTTCAGCTTCGCAATATTTGCATTATGTTGATCCTGCGTCTCCGGGGTAACTGCCCTGGTCAACAAGGTAGCCCAGACGTCCATCAAACTGGAGAGGACTTGAGCCGGTCGGCGCGTCGGGCCTCCTACCGCGGTTGCTGATCCGGTATTCATTGCTGCGTTGGACGAAGACTGCAGAGTGGGTTGTGTTCCGGCCATGAAAACAGCAACCCGACTTGGCGGTTCAAGTAGGTCCGGAATGCTGTTACCGTCGGAATATCCTTCGAACACACCATCCTGAACTTGGTACAGGGACTCGGTTTTACCAGTGGACGACTCGTCATCGGAGTAAATAACTGTCTCACCTTTGGACACCAGTTCAGATCCGATCCCATGGACACATCCGACGAACGCACACTTCATGGCGGGTTTCACTTGGGCAGGGCTTGCACGATGAGCCGTCTCGCCGAGGTCGGTGTAGATGTCCGGCTCAGGGCCCGATTCACCGATCTTGCCGATGAAGACGTGAATTCCGCTAAAGGGGACCCGGTATCCGTACTCAATTGAGCCAGCCTCAGGGCCCCATCCTTCGTCGTCGATGTAGAGATTGCCGCGACGACTTTTGGTCATCCGGCCGACCACGTACCCCTTAAGCCCTTCAGAGCAGCCCTTCAAGAACTCGACACCATCGTGCGATAGCCCCACGGTGGGCGCCAACTGTCGTGGAATTAACACATCAGATGTCCTCATGAAAGGACTTAGTCGTGGAGCCATCTCTACGGGTTAGATTGAAGGAGTTAAACCGGACAAGGGACACGGGAGTTTTATACTAGTTCGGCCCCTTCGATGAAGGTAAAAGCCTACGTCTAGTTGTGATGGGATTGATTGGGTTTCGATGATCAGGGAGCAAATATGCTTGCCTGAGTCTCGGGTTGTTGTCTGTTGTCCCTGAACCGCCGCCGGGTCGTCCCTTTATATACACAGGTTGACGCCCGGCCGGTCTACAGAGTCCCGAGGCCGACTCATACAAGGGTCCGGCTCGGTCTCTCCTTTCCTAACTTACAACACAAGTTCACATAACGATGGCGGTTTGCTATTATGGGCCCTAATCCGCCACTGGGCTCTGGGCCTCTAAGATTCATAGTAAAATGCCATCTTCTAAGTCTTCATGGGCTTCAATACGGTTGAGGGTAAACCGGCCCCTCCTGGGCGGTTTATACTCAATAGTTATATCCCCAACACTGGGTAAACATTGTGTCCCTTGCATCCTATTACCATCAGCCTAAGACGCACAGATCGGGACCCCCTACCCAAGATCCGCCGATTTTGACACCGACATTGGTGCTTTCATTGACAGTTCCTCTGTGTCATCGCTTCAAGGCTTGATGCCGTCTTCAATCATCAACAACACGGTCCAGGGTGAGACTTTCCTCCCCGGACAGATCTTTGTGTTCGGCGGCTTCGCACTGTGGGCCAATTCGCTTGGCCATCTGGAGCAGATCGACAGCTACGCCCCTAGCCACCAGATCAGGTTTGGAAACTTGAATTACATGGCGGATATTCGCGGAGACTTGATCTTCGACGGATTTGGCCCTGTGTCGGGAGCGCCGGACAGTCATGACGGACACGGCCTAGACCTGCTGTCGGACAATGCTCGGAACGTCATCCCTGCAATAGCTCCGGATCTAAATCCGGAACAAGTTTCGTTGCCCAAGGACGGAGAGATAGACCCCGCCCCGCAGGCCTCATACTCATCGGCATTGGAGCCGAACACAGGTCTCACCTCTGTGGAGACCCGTAACCCCGGACCCCCGGACTCGTGTCCGGTCATTGGTTATGGTCCGCACACCCTCGAGCCAGCCAAGCCAGGTTGGGCTCCGACGATGGAGTTTACCGTTGCAGACATCTTTCAACACTCGCCCTTTGGCGACATGTTGAACTCATTAAAGTCTCTCTCTTTGTCAGGAGACTCTGGGCCGAACTATGTCCGGCTTGAGAGGGAAGCAGGTGACGAAGGAATTCACTGCCAACCCACCACCCATTTGATTGCCATGATCGATGATTTAACCGACGTTCTTGACTTCGACTCCGAAGACATCAATGGTATGGACGATGATGCAGGAGAAGCTCCAGAATCTCTGGGGTGTGGGATTACCACCGTGTCACACGATACATACATGGTGGATACGCGCAAGAAGGGAGACAGCGATAATACGGACGATAAAACACCCGGACAAAAGCCAAAACGGCGGCGCAGACGCCGCTCAAAGTCCAGCAACAGTAAAAACTATGACAAGAGCACAAGAGGGGCTGACATACCAGAAGGCAGTAATGACCACACTGACCCAGCGATGGAGCAGGACGAGCCAGGTCACGCCAAACCAAGTTCGGACCAAATATCTGATCACAATGATCCGGAGGCACGAGCTCATGAAACCGCCCCAGAACAGGAACACAGTCCGGATGACATCATCCCGGACGAACGAGTGGAACGAGATAAGTCTACAGAAGCAGAAACAACGGCTTAAGGCCGCACAGGAAAAGCTCAGTCGCAGATGGAATAAAGTGCTAGACACTGAAGGAAGATATGGTGACGATCGTCATACCAAAAGCTATCCAAAGCGCAAGCTGCTGCCAGAATTCGACGATGAGGCCGCTCCACCAAAGAATAATACAACCAGGAGACCAGACGCACCGCGTCACAACTACAGCAGAGCGGCCACTGACACCGTGCATGATTTGCGTGAGAAGCTAGATAAGAAGGCCGGTGCAACCAGGTCCATCAATGGATCTAAAGGACACACCCCGGCGAGGGATTATGGTCACCCAAACGCTAATACATGCCAAATACCAGTTCGGAATAAACTCCGGACACAACAACAGCCGACTACATGCCACGGCACGCACAGATACAGAGGGGCTGCACACCCCCTGTGCTTCACTGAAGAAGTACTGGACCATGAATTCCCACAAGGTTTCAAACCTGTGAACATAGAGGCATATGACGGAACGACAGACCCAGGGGTCTGGATTGAGGATTTTATCCTGCATATTCACATGGCTCGTGGGGATGATCTCCACGCCATCAAATACCTTCCCCTCAAGCTGAAGGGACCGGCCCGACAATGGTTGAAAAGCCTCCCCGAAAACTCAATTGGGAGTTAGGAGGAACTAGAAGACGCTTTCAGGGCCAATTTTCAAGGGACGTATGTCCGGCCTCCGGACGCAGACAATCTAAGTCACATAATACAACAGCCCGGAGAGTCCGCCTGCAAGCTTTGGAACAGATTCCTCACTAAGAAGAATGAAATTGTCGATTGTCCGGACGCCGAAGCCTTAGCGGCATTCAAACACAGCATCCGTGACGAATGGCTCGTCAGACACCTCGGCCAAGAAAAGCCAAGGACAATGGCAGCCTTAACAAGCCTTATGACCCGCTTTTGCGCGGGTGAAGATAGTTGGCTAGCCCGTAAAGGCACCAGCGACCCCAGCATGTCCGAAATAAGGGACGGCAACGGGAAGCCACGGTGTAATAAACACAAACGCCAAAGCAAGGAAGGGAGCCCGGATAACATAACAGTCAATGCCGGATTCAGGGGCTCTCGGCAAAAGAAGCCATTTAAAGGCAGTAAAGAGGGACCGTCCGGTCTGAACAGAGTCCTGGACAGACTATGCCAAATTCATGGTACCCCAGAAAAACCTGCAAACCACACCCATAGAGAGTGATGGGTCTTCAAGCAGGCTGGCAAACTAAATGCCGAACACAAAGGGAGGGAAACACCAAGTGAAGACGAGGATGAACCTCGCCAGCCGAACACTGGGGGACAGAAAAAATTCCCGCCAGAGGTTAAAACAGTAAACATGATCCACGCGACTCACACATTCACGAGAAGGCAAGGATGCGCGCTCGGAGACGCGCACGATGTAGAACCTATCGTACCCACATCTGACTACTTGATGTCTCGTCCGATCACTTTCAATCACATGGACGGCCGAACTAGTATTCGGCGCGAAGGATCACAAGCCTTGGTGCTCGACCCAATAATCGACGGATACCGTCTCACCCGTGTCCTCATGGACGGCGGCAGTAGTCTCAATTTAATATACGAGGACACTGTCCACAGGATGGGGATAAACCTATCCAGAATTAGCTGAAGCAACACCACCTTTGAAGGGGTGATACCAGGCATTGAAGCCTACGGCAGGGGCCCCGTCGTACTGAGGGTAACATTTGGCCCCCCAGGCAACTCTAGAAGTGAAGAACTACTCTTCATCGTTGCACCCTTCCAAAGCGGTTATCATGCACTGCTCGGAAGACCGGCCTTCGCCCGCTTCAATGCATTGCCGCATTATGGCTACCTTACACTCAAGATGCCCGGTCCACGTGGTGTCATCACCGTTAGCGGAATCACAGAGCGCTCTTCACGCGCAGAGGAACACGCGACTGCCCTAGCGGCCGGACTATAAGCGGCTTCTAATACCATAAAACATGACTAGTCATTAAGACCACAGACACGGTTAGACGAGTCCGGTAGCCTGGATAAAATTCAACCGGACACCGTATATGTAATCCCATAGCGGAAACCAGGGGCTATAAACATTTAATGTAGCCCCAAAGCTTGGCTCAACCTTATTGGCAGGCCATCATCTTACACTTTTACTATCTATCGCATACTTACGTCGTATTCTCCTATGAGTTTTCCTTTTTTTCACAAACAACGTTCACGCGATACCCTTCCAGGATACGGCACAACAGAGACAAAGGTGCAGACGTGCAGCAGGGCCCCGTTCAATAGGTTTCTTTTTAGATTAAGCCCCTGTGTAAACCTTTTCTCTTACCTCTTGTTGTTTAAACCATCCCATGGGTTCCATACCCACAGAGGATACTGTCGTTATTGGCATTTCGCCACGACAGGTTACCGCATGTACCTGGAAACACAGGGTTCATATTGAATGGGCATTCTTGAGCCCATCTTCTGTTATAAAGTCCGAACACCTTCGGGAGTGTTCGGCGAGTTTGGCCTTATATGCATCATCTCCGAATCATGTCTTGGGTCAAATGTTGGGTTTGCCCGGCTGCTGGGTTTGCCGCCTTACATTCCGTTATTATCGGCTAAGGCAGGCCAAAGGAGAACTACTGTGATTATTCCCTGGTTATGCTGGATGAGCGCCTCAGTAGAGAAAGCCGAAAACTGACCGTCATGATACAGCGAGAGACTGTTCAACCACTCGAAGACTCACCGGAATCTCTAGGATTCCTCCGCATTAACGAAGGGCCATTTACCGGCCATGTACACACGCGCCCGTATTCAGATGCCCGCGAAGGTACCAGGTGCTACATAGTAGCCCCACCATTATATCCCCACGGCTAAGCAAAAGTGTTAAAGCTATATAGTCCGGTTGCCTAGTTCGACGTGCGATCACCTCCTTAATGGACCAAGACGTTGGATCAAGTGTGATTAAGCATATTCTTCGTGAACACCCCCGCATTGTATGCGTGGGCGCTGAAGCCAATGACTGCTATCTTTCAGACTACTTATACATATAAGAATAGCTGTACAGGGGACACAATCATATTTTCAGGCAAAAAATATAAGCATAGCCTCATAATCAAAATAAACATTGTTTTTACAATAATTCGACTTATCACTCAAACAAAATATTCTTCGAGCACTACGCCTCTATTAGGTGAGCACCCTCTGTGACCTGCGCCAAGTAGTGCTCGGCCGGATATTGGCCTCCCGCCGGATACTGGGTCGCTACAATGGTGGCCTCCATATCCGTCCAATAGGATTTTACACGGGCAAGAGCCATCCGCGCACCCTCTATGCACGCCGACCTCCTCATGGCGTCGATCCGAGTCACAGCCCCAAGGAATTGTTGCACCAAACCAAAATAACTGTCCAGCTTGGGCCCCTTCGGCTAAAGATGGTCTATTACAGACCGCATTGCAAGCCCGGACAGCCTATGAAGCTCCGCCACAGCAACCACCTTCTCATTCAACGGCAGCGAGCAGTTGGGAGCATTGAACTGCGACCAAACAAGCTTCTCCACTTCCTTATCACCTTGATCCTCGAACAACTTGGCAGCGTCAGCTGTACTTTTCGTCAAGTCCGCATATGCGTCTGCAGGACTCCAACGCCCAGCTAGGGGAGCATACCTTGGATCCAAAAACTTGGTCCGCAGTAGGTAGGAGCCCCCGGCCACGATTTTGTCAGCCTGTTGGAACTCCTCCCGCATACCCCGGATCTCGGCCCGCATCTCCTTGGCGGCATTAAGTGCCTTGTCCAGCTCGTCCAAACTAGCCTTACTCTCCTTTTCAAGGAGCACATACCGGTCGGCGGCATTTTTCAACTCTTCAGCCATCTCGGCTATCTTCTCCTCGCTTCGGTGATGAGCAGCCTATTCGGCTCTCAACTGCTCGGCCGCCTTTAGGGCAGCCGCATTGCTAGCCCGAGCTTGTTCCTTGGCTTGAGCGATCTCGGCCCTTAGGGCCTCCACGACAGCAGCACCATCTGCAGTGCATACACAGGGCATTAGTATTATGCCATTCTCGCATTTTCCTATACAATATAATCAGGGAAGCAGAGTACATACCATGGGATTCTTCAAGCCGTTTGTTCACCAGCGTGATATCGGCATCAATAGATCCGATCTGCCTTCTCAGTTCGGCAACTTCAACAGACTGGTCGGCTGCCGGATCACTGCATACCTGCACATATATACATCGCAGCCGTTAGTATATGATCCCCCGTTTGCCGCCTACGGCGGGCAACCAGAGTCTCAGGGGCTACTATCCATAGGGAGCACACCTACCGTGTGCTTCATAACAAAAAAATAGTGCATTTTTCACCGTATACCTCAAAGCCTTTGAGCAGGCTTGTGAATGCCTCATTCAAACTGCTGGTAGCGGATGAAATCTTCGTGAGCATCGTGCTCATTAAAGAGCGGTGCTCCTCCGAGAGCGCGGCTCGCTCCAGAAAGCCTGTCAGTATGTCCGGCCGGACATCGAACTGAGCCGGACCCTTCCCTTCGCCACCCGTGGGAGCCAAATGCTCCGGGCTCAGGGTGACTGACGTGTTCGCTTTCGGCTTCGGCAGATCCGGACTCCTCCGTGACGACACCTCCGTGTCGCCCGCTTCATGAAGCGGAGAGGTGGGCGGAGTCTCACTCTCCATCATATCCAGACGAAGGTCCCCCGAAGACGAACTCTGTTGAGAAGAGCTGCTCACCGGACTACAAAAGACGAAGTCTCGGTTACAGATCTCGGAGTAACGCCATACCTTTGAATTAATGATCAACTTACGGCTCAGTGGAGGGTTGGCCCGTTGGTGGGCACGACGCGGTAGGGGTGCCCGTCACGGCAGAGCCCCCTAGTGAAACCTTCTTCCCTTGCTTGGGCGTCTCCGCCTCCAAGTCTTCGGGGGCCACCCTCTTCTTCCCGCGTGGGGAGGAGGCTTTAACCTCTCCTTCCCGGCTATCCTCCATAGTAGAGGTAGCGATTCCTTCGGTATGGATGTGTAGTGCGGTTTCGCTGCCCTTTCCTTCGCCTTTCCCTGAGGGGATTTTCCTGACCGCCCGGTCAAGCATCTTTGCAATGGTTGGACCAGGCGAGCCTTCAGGAAGTGGCGCTGGACACCTGATTCTCTCCGCCTTGTTGAGCCATTCCTGGCCATGGAGGGATTTTCAGAATTATAATTATGATAAATATAAATGAAGTGTCCGGCTTCAAGGTTACTTACTTGGGCGTCTAGGCGATTGCAGCTTAGGCCCGCATCCTCGATGGTGTCCGGACACTTTACTTGTGGTCCGAAGAATAATTTACACATTCCTTCGAGCTTCAGGCCGAAGAAGTGTTTAATAGTCCGCGGACCCTCCGGATTGAACTCCCACATCCGGAGAGGCCGACGTTTGCACGGCAGCGTCCGCCGGATTAGCATCACCTGCATTATGCTGACAAGATTTATATCTCTCTCTATGAGCCCCCGGATACGATTCTGCAGTTCTGGTACATCGCCAGCAGGCCCGTAATTCCGTCCTACGTCGGTCCAAGACGCTAATTGTGACGGAGGGCCCGAGCGGAACTCGGGGGGCGGCTACCCACTTTGTGCCTCTGGGAGCCGTGACATAAAACCACTCCGTTGCCACACATCGGATACTTCCAGAAAGGAGCCCTCTGGCCATGGGGCATCGACGTTCTTGCTTATTACAGCACCTCTGCACTCCGCATGTCGCCCCTCGATCATCTTCGGCGTCACATTGAAGGTCTTGAGCCATAAGCCGAAGTGTGGGTTGACGTGGAGAAAAGCCCTGCACACAATAATAAACAACGAGATGTGGAGGATGGCGTCTGGAGCCAGATCATGGAAATCCAAGCCGTAGTAGAACATGAGCCCCCTCACAAGGGTCGAGGGTGAGGCCTAGGCCTCGTAGGAAGTGAGGAATGAATACTACGCTCTCATTCGGCTCCGGCGTGGGGATAACCTGCCCTGGAGCAGGAAGCCTGTGCTCGATATCAACGGTCAGGTATCCCACCTCCCTAAGCTTAGTAATATCCTCCTCTTGGATCGAGGAGGCCACCCACCGGCCTTTGGCGTGGGATCTGGACATACTGGAGGATCTGGGGTGTTGAGGCTTAGGTTTCGAGTGCTAGAGCTCGTGGTGCGAGAAGGAGCAGGAGAGGTGGAAAAGAGGTGTAGGCCTCGGCCCCCTTATAAAGAGGATGAATATCAAGAGTCCTCGGCGTGACCGCTTGAGACTTATCTAAAATACATGGAGTCATACCAACGGTCGCCGTGGGGTCCCACACGCCCATATTGATGAGAGATCCCGCGATAAGAGGAACACGATCTCTGCTTTGGCAGGACATGCCAATAAAACCGCCTCGCGACGCGAGTCGAGGTGGAGTAGGAAACGCCGGTTCGCGTTGAACCAGGCCACGATGCAGGAGCATGACGTACAAAGTTTGCCAGTAGAACGAATTTACCACCTTGCAGATCTGGACACGGTCTACGTGTTCGATAAATAACCTTGGAGTATTCGGAGAAGGAACTCGCCTTGCAATGCCGAAGACAAGACTGCGCGCCGAATTCATCGTCATTGAAGCTTGGTTCAGGGGCTACTGAGGGAGTCCTGGATTAGGGGGTATCCGGACAGCCGGACTATATACATCGTTCGGACTATCGAAGCATGAAGATACAACACTCCAGACTTTGGCCCGTGTCCGGATGGGACTCTCCTTTGCATGGAAGACAAGCTTGGCGATCCGGATATGATATTTCCTTCCTTGTAACCGACTCCATGTAAACCCTAGCCTTCTCCGGTGTCTATATAAACCGGAGAGGATGGTCCTTAGAAGGCCGATCACAATTACAATCATACCATCATAGGCTAGCTCTTAGGGTTTTAGCCTCTACGATCTCGTGGTAGATCTAGTCTTGTACTACTCATATCTTCAATATTAATCAAGCAGGAAGTAGGGTTTTACCTCCATCGAGAGGGCCCGAACCTGGGTAAACATTGTGTCCCTTGCTTCCTGTTACCATCAGCCCAAGATGCACAGATCGAGACCCCCTACCCGAGATCCGCCGGTTTTGACACCAACACAAGGTACTTCGGATCAAGTTGCTACTGAACTTCGTAGGTCCACAAGGACACGTTCCACACCAGAATGGCATGGCAACCCTATCCTAGAAATCATGTTGCTAGACAACAGTGAACCTTCAAACTATGAAGAAGCGATGGCGGGCCCAGATTCCAACAAATGGCTTGAAGCCATGCAATCCGAGAAAGGATCCATGTATGAAAACAAAGTATGGACTTTGACAGACTTGCTCGATGATTGGTGAGCAATAGAAAATAAATGGATCTTTAAGAAGAAGACGGACGCGGATGGTAATGTCACCATCTATAAGGCTCGATTTGTCACTAAGGGTTATCGACAAGTTCAAGGGGTTGACTACGACGAGACCTTCTCACCCGTAGAGAAGCTGAAGTCTGTCCGAATCATGTTAGCAATTGCCGCATTCTATGATTATGAGATATGGCAAATGGATGTCAAAATGGCATTCCTTAACGGCTTCCTTAAGGAAGAATTGTATATGATGCAGCCGGATGGTTTTGTCGATCCTAAGAATGCTAACAAGGTATGCAAGCTCCAGCGCTCCATCTATGGGCTGGTGCAAGCATCTCGGACTTGGAACATTTCCTTTGATGAAATGATCAAAGTGTTTGGGTTTATGCAGACTTATGGAGAAGCCCGCGTTTACAAGAAAGTGAGTGGGAGCTCTGTAGCATTTATCATATTATATGTGGATGACATACTGTTGATGTGAAATGATACATAACTCTTGGAGAGCATAAAGGCCTACTTGAATAAGTGTTTTTCAATGAAGGACCTTGGAGAAGCTGCTTACATATTAGGCATCAAGATCTATAGAGATAGATCAAGACGCCTCATAGGTCTTTCACAAAGCACATACCTTGATAAGATATTGAAGAAGTTCAATATGGATCAGTCCAAGAAAGGGATCTTGCCTGTATTGCAGGGTGTGAAATTGAGCTCGGCTCAAAGCCCGACCACGGCAGAAGATAGAGAAAAGATGAGTGTCATCCCCTATGCATCAGTCATAGGGTCTATTATGTATGCCATGTTGTGTACCAGACCTGATGTAAACCATGTCGTAAGTTTGGTAGGAAGGTACCAAAGTAATCCCGGCATGGAACACAAGACAACGGTCAAGAATATCCTAACGCGCCTGAAAAGTACTAAGGATATGTTTCTCGTTTATGGAGGTGACGAAGAGCTCATCGTAAAGGGTTACGTCGATGCTATCTTCGACACAGATCTGGTTGACTCCAAGTCACAAACCGGATACATGTATATTTTTAATGGTGGGGCAGTAAGCTGGTGCAGTTGCAAGCAAAGCGTCATGGCGGGATCTACATGTCAAGCGGAGTACATGGCAGCCTCAGAGGAAGCACATGAAGCAATCTGGATGAAGGAGTTCATTACCGACCTAGGAGTTATTCCCAATGCGTCGGGCCCGATAACTCTCTTCTGTGACAACACTGGAGCTATTGCCCTTGCCAAGGAGCCCAGGTTTCACAAGAAGACCAGAGACATCAAGCATCGCTTCAACTCCATTCGTGAAAATGTTCAAGATGGAGACATAGATATTTGTAAAGTGCATACAGATCTGAATGACACAGATCCGTTGACTAAACCTCTTCCGCGAGCAAAACATGATCAACACCCGAACTCTATGGGTGTTCGTTTCGTCACAACGTAACTAGATTATTGACTCTAGTGCAAGTGGGAGACTGTTGGAAATATGCCCTAGAGGCAATAATAAAATGGTTATTATTATATTTCCTTGTTCATGATAATTGTCTGTTATTCATGCTATAATTGTATTGATCGGAAACCGTAATACATGTGTATACATAGACCACAACAAGTCCCTAGTGAGCCTCTAGTTGACTAGCTCGTTGATCAATAGATGGTCATGGTTTCCTGACCAAGGACATTGGATGTCATTGATAATGGGATCACATCATTAGGAGAATGATGTGATGGACAAGACCCAATCCTAAGCATAGCACAAGATCGTGTAGTTCGTTTGCTAGAGCTTTTCTAGTGTCAAGTATCATTTCCTTATACCATAAGATTGTGTAACTCCCGGATACCGTAGAAGTGCTTTGGGTGTACCAAACGTCACAACGTAACTGGGTGAGCATAAAGGTGCACTACAGGTATCTCCGAAAGTGTCTGTTGGGTTGGCACGAATCGAGACTAGGATTTGTCACCCGTATGAGGGAGAGGTATCTCTAGGCCCACTCGGTAATGCATCATCATAATGAGCTCAATGTGACTAAGTAGTTAGTCACGGGATCATGCATTATGTAACGAGTAAAGTGACTTGCCGGTAACGAGATTGAACGAGGTATTGGGATACCGACGATCGAATCTCGGGCAAGTAACGTACCGATTGACAAAGGGAATTGTATACGGGATTGCTTGAATCCTTGACATCATGGTTCATCCGATGAGATCATCGTGGAACATGTGGGAGCCAACATGGGTATCCAGATCCCGCTGTTGGTTATTGGTCGGAGAGCTATCTCGGTCATGTCTGCGTGATTCCCGAACCCATAGGGTCTACACACTTAAGGTTCGATGACGCTAGGTTTGTAAGGAAGATTTGTACGTGATTACCGAATGTTGTTTGGAGTCCCAGATGAGATCCCGGGCGTCACGAGGAGTTCCGGAATGGTCCGGAGGTGAAGATTTACATATGGGAAGTTGTCATACAGTCACCGGAAATATTCGGGGGCATACCGGTATTGTACAGGGGCCACCGGAGGGGTTCCGAGGGTCCACCGGGAGGGGCCACCTATCCCGGAGGGCCTTATGGGCTATAGGTGGAAGGGAATCAGCCCCAAGTGGGCTGGGGCGCCACCCCCTAGGGCCCATGCGCCTAGGGTTGGGGGGGGGGGAACCCTAGAGGGGGTGGCCCCTTGGCTTGGGGGGCAAGCCCCCTCCCCCTTGGCCGCCGCCCCCCTCTAGATTCCATCTAGAGGGGCCGCCCCCCTTCCCCCTTCTCCTATAAATAGAGGGGCGAGGGGAGGGCTGCAGCACCACATCCAAGGCGCAGCCCCTCCCCTCCCCAACACCTCTCCTCCTCCGCAAGTGCTTGGCGAAGCCCTGCCGGAGAACTGCCACTCCATCACCACCATGCTGTCGTGCTGCTGTTGGAGCCCTTTTCCTCAACCTCTCCCTCCTCCTTGCTGGATCAAGGCACGGGAGACGTCACCGGGCTGCACGTGTGTTGAACACAGAGGTGCCGTTGTTCTGCGCTTAGATCGGAGTCCACCATGATCTGAATCGCTTTCGAGTACGACTCCTTCATCCACGTTCTTGCAATGCTTCCGTCTCGCGATCTTCAAGGGTATGAAGATGCACTCCCCGCTCTCTCTCGTTGCTAGTTACTCCATAGATTGATCTTGGTGATGGGTAGAAAAAATTTAATTTCTGCAACGATCCCCAACAAAGTCCTATTTATAGTGGCATCGGTCCTCTTCCCAAATGTAGACGGGAAGGGATCCTACAACGGCCAAATTTGAAGGGAGACAACTAGTACAAGCTATCCTGACAAAAGTAGTCTTCGCCTGCCAAAGGCTCTGGTGGTGACGCTGTAGTGGGCTCCGCGATGACCTCCGTCCTAGCGGTCTCGATCTTGTTGCACTAATAAGGAAACCTTTGCTTGATTCCTCGGGACTCCGCGCTTGCGCTTGCCCCCTTAGCATCAAAGAGGAAACTGGTACACTGCGCCTGCTGGCACCCGCCTGGCCTTGGTCGTCACGGCTCACGTCATGTGAACCTCGCGAGGTGCACCTTGCATAGATATCTCCACTCCTCGGGAGCCAGCCTGGTGAGGCCGCCCCTAGGAAGGTCTTGGTGTCGTCTGCCTCGCGAGGCTTGGCCCCTCGCGAGGGTCTTGAGTCGTTGCTGTTGAAGCTGGGCCGTACCAGGCCATTGATGGAGCCACGCCACGGGCCGCAGGCAGGCAAGCCTGATACCCCCGTTCCAAGGACGGCGACAGCGCTACTACTATGTGTATGTCAGTAGCGCGTTCTTTTGACGTGCGCTGCTGCTAAGTAGCAGCAGCGCCTTATTTTATACTGCGCTACTGGTAGGACTCTGCGTATAAGGTTTTCCCTAGTAGTGTTGGTAGGCTAGTAACCACAACATTTGTGAGGACTAAATTCCCTCCATAAGACGTAATTTTTTTCCTTCCAATAGTTGAGCTTCTTTTCGAACACGTCCTGAATACACTCTCACTCTTTGTTAGTAAACTTACGGAAGTGAATCGCTATCCCAAGATACCGGAATGGAAGTTTATCAATCTCACAACCTAAAAGTTGTTTATAATGGTCCTCTTCCTATCCGGTGCGTCCAAAGTAAAAGAATTCACTTTTCTAGAAGTTTATTTTAAGTCTTGATAGTTGCTCGAAGAGACAAAGGATAAATTTCATATTAACGAACTTGTCCGAGTTGTGTTCCATACAAATGATAGTATCATCAGCATACTAGAGAATGGACACACCACCGTCCACTAAATGTGGAAGGAGGCCACCAACCTCACCACCCTCCCTGTGGATCACTAGCATATGGGCAACAATCCCCTCCCCCCCATCGCAACCCCTCATGTGTTTTTGGAAATAATAACCTATGTCATCGTATACTTTCACCCCAACGCTGGCATCCGAAACAGAAGGTCTCTATCTACTTTGTCCAGTTAGGATCAAAACCTTTCTCGCGAATTGCTTGTTCCACATAAAGCCATTTGTGTTTATCATGACTTTCTCATAATTCACTTTAAATATCACTCTGTTAAATTTCCTTGATTAAACTCATGAATAGAGTCATGAGGATGACCACACCCCTTCTGGGTGTGTCACTAAGGAATGGAAGTCGTCTTTGTCAGATGAACCACAATGTGTGCAAACATGGCCAGCCTATTCGTACCCACCATGGTAAAAAAAATCTAATGTTGAGTAGACAGATTGGTTGGAATTTCTCATCCTCATTGCATCCTCTTTCTGAAAATGCAAGAGGCCCGACGTTGAGCTTAAACAAAGTAAAATCATCTTTGAATAAGTCTTGAAACATCGATATTAGGTCTCACTTGATGACCCCGTCCCCACCCTCCCAACATCTGTCTTTATTGCTCTTCATTTAAGAGATGGCATCATACACCTCTTTTTTTCCTAAAAAAAGGTGTCATCAGAAAGAGTTGAGGAATGTCAACATGGTGTTCTCATCCATCGATACAGGGAGTCAAACAACTCCTTATGATGATTCGACATGTATGATCTAAGAAGATCCTGATCCACAATGGTCCTGTCATCTTGTTCTATTTGGACAACTTTTTTCAGTGCTTCCCATTTGCAATCTGGAAGAACTTCATAATATTATCCTCTTTCCTAACATGTCTAACTTTAACACATTAGGCCCAATTTATCTCTTCCTCAAATATTGGCTTAGCTAAGCTCTCTCCATCCTCTCTTTTGGCAATGCATTCCATCAAGGTTAGGGAGGTCGATTCTACTTTATTACCCGCACATAATTGAGCGGTAATAGCTTACCCTTTTGTTTTCTATACACATGATTCACACTCTTAGCCCATTTCCACATGAACTGTCTAAGATGATAAATTATAAATTGCCATCTCTCAACATAAGTGGTGGCACATGTCTTCTTCGATCATTAACAACCGCCAAGTCAACGAAACCTTCTCTCTCAACCACGATGATTTGAAAGAGAAAGCTGATTTATTCCTCACTTAAGTGGCATGGTCGGTGATGCTCCATTGTAATTTCCGAACCATCACAAGTGGGAAACCTTTCTCCCCACTCAATTCGTAGATATCTCTTCTTGTATATGGCCTACATGTTTTGTGTGATTTATCTTTAACAATGAATTTGATTAACAATATTTATAAAAATTTGTATCATTGGAGACTTGTTTGAATAGAATCATATGATAGTATAATTATGTGAAAAATAACCAACTCTGGTTAAAATTAACGGTCAAACTTATGTTTCGAAAGACTTGTGTGCCACGTGTCGAAGGGTGGAAGCAATATAAGTAGGGGCCTGCTCGGAGTCGTTCCGCTCCATGACTCCGCTCCCGGAGCAGCCGGAGCCGCGGTTGAAAATCATGGAGGAGGCAAATAGATACTCCGCAGATCCTTGTATTTTACAGAGCTGACCGATTGCCGAACAGGTAGTATTAATGAGTGAGGTGTGCCTTTTCTTTCTGAGATAAAATTGAGGTGTATCTAACGGTGTATCATTTCAAAGAGAAGAAAAATACACATATATTCAGTGGAGTTTTATGTGTGTGGCTGTTAAAATGAACCTGCTGTTGGA
>NC_041385.1:753804792-753809979 GCF_002162155.2 Triticum dicoccoides
CAATTGACATCCTCCGCATGAGCACGAGAGGGCAGATGGCTCCCCGCCGCCGCAGCACCTCTCCGCCGCCTGCCTCTCTCCCAGACGACGACGACATCCTCCGGGAGATCCTCCTCCGCCTCCCGCCGCGGCCGTCCTCCCTCCCCCGGGCCTCCCTCGTCTGCAAGCGTTGGCGCAGCCTCGTCGCCGATCCCCAATTCCGACGCCGCTTCGGCGACCACCACGGCAAGCCCCCTCTCCTTGGCTTCTTCCTCGAGGACTATCCGTCCTCTCAGTTTGTTCCAATACTGGATCGACCAGATCGCATCCCCGGCGCTCGCTTCTCCATGACTCTCAACAAGGGCAACCGCATCGTCGACTGCCGCCACGGCCTCGTCCTTTTCATCCGCCGTCGCCCGCGGCGCCGCCTACTTGTGTGGGACCCCGTCGCCCGCGAACAGCGCCGGCTCATCGTCCCACGAGAGCTGGACAACGACCTGCTCATGTTCAACGGGGCCGTGCTTCGCCCTGCCAGCGGCCATGGCCATTACCAGGTGGCCCTGATAGCCCATGACAGACTTAGTAATCATACAAGAATTTTCGCATGCCTTTACTCATCGGAGACCGGGATATGGAGCAAAATCAATTCACTGCAGCTGCAATCGTTTATGGCCACGCCAGAACCCAGTACTTTGATTGGGAATTCCTTTTGTTGGTTACTTAAGGTTCATCCTGACCTTCAACATGTCATACTTGAGTTTGATCTGGATAGGCAGAGCCTAACTGTGATAGACCTGCCACTACAAGTAAAAGCTCGCCCTTTCAAGTTAAGGATTGTGCCGACCGAAGATGGTGGGCTTGGCATTATCCATCTCTCAACATTTCACAGCCAAATATGGAAGAGAGAGCCTGGTTCTGTATGGGTGCACGACAGAGCTATTGAATTCGAGGAGCTCAGATCAGCTTGTAAGGGAGACCGATACCCCCTCATAGTGGGGTTTTCCGAGGACAGTAATGCAATCCTTTTACAGACGAATTCTGGTGTTTTCATGGTCTATCTCCGGTCCATGGAGTTTAAGAAAATTTCCAATATGGGGAACTTCCATCTCCATTATCCATTTGCATGCTTCTATCCTGGAGGTAATAGCCAGCCTTTATACAATTCAATTCGCAGTATTATAAGATAAATTTATTCTTAGTACTAATTAATTGCTGAAATGCCTATCATATCCTTGAGTGTTACGCTGATGATTGATGTTCAAATCACATCAATTTTCCTTTTGCTGCTTGACCAATTCTTTGAAAGAAAATAGTACTTACGATCACTGTTCTACGCTGTTGGTCATATGTATAAATTGTGTTTCAAATGTAGTCTTATGTGCCTATCTGAAGTATATATCTTTTCATTTCAGCACCAGATGCATAACAGTTGGAAATCGACCTAATAGCTATTGTCTGTTGTGGAAGAGCCCTGCTGTGATTAGCTAGTTCAGATGTACAACTGGAAAATAATAAATGGGCCCGACCTATTGTGTTTCTAGTCAGGTTTTTAGTTTTGGCATGTCTTGATTTCCTTTTGCTTAGTCTGACAATGAATTGAGTTTACTAAATATAATTTCTGGAAAGTCTCTTAATCTTTTCTCCCCTGTGAATTGTGTTATGGTAATATTCAGTACTGGGGTGCAGTTCTCTTGACAATGTGACACATAACAGCTAAACATGAGAGCTGGGACTGAACCAGTTGAATGTGTAACTCCATTGCCAATTTTTAAAGCTAAAAGCTAGTTACACTTCATTTGAAGTTGAAACCAATCGAATAAATTGAAGTTCTATTATGTTTTGTGGAATGTCTTCTGGAAGTGAGGGGTCTACTTGCACTAGAGAATAAATAATTTCCTTTATGTCATGTTTTTTTAATCTTCGATCACATAACTACACAGTACCCACCTCTTAGTTCGCCTAGATATCCCACTACGATTCTCTCCTCTATCGATGGTTTTCCATCGGGATTGTCGTTGGTTCCTGACCTACTGTGCTTGTAGGGACTGGCATTGGTGATGGACATGGTGGAGATGACGTGTTAGAAGATGTGAAATGGTTGTTTGTTGAGACATGCTAGTATGATGTGATGACTGAAGGTGATGTTACATTATCTCCTACTATATGTGTCCATCGGGGATATCTATGCTATTTTACAATTTACTGGTTATTGCTGCATGGGCTTTGACTGGCGATTTTTCTTATGAAATTATTAACTCCAGTAATTTGTAAGGCATCCACCATTTGGCCTAAGTAATTGAAAACTATATACATCAGAAACTAAGTAATTCAGAACCCTAACTAGTACAGTTTCTGTTAGCACATTGGTAAGTTATACTCCCTCCGTCCGAAGATACTTGTCGGAGGAATGGATGTATCTAGATGCAATTTAGTTCTAGATACATCCATTTTCATCCATTTCTCCGACAAGTATTTCCGGACGGAGGGAGTAACTGATAGGTATCTCTAGTCGAGCCAGATGTTGCTTTTGTTCTATATGCAATCAATTTCTCTACCTGATCACTAGTTTATACTATATTGCACAAGATGAAAGTCACATGACTAGGTTCATAAATAAACGATATTTCCAGGTTACATAAATTTGAAATTTTGTATGGCATTATTATATACTCCTTTCGTTCACAAATATAAGATGTTCTAACTTTTTTCTGACTCGGATGTATATAAACATGTTTTAGTGTGTTTGTTCATTCATTTCATTCCGTATGTAGTACATATTGAAATATCTAAAACATCTTTTATATTTGTGAACGGAGTAAGTACTTGTTAACTCTTGACAGTAACAAAAATAGCGGTCAAAGGCTCATCTTTTCTGACTTGTAATGCCGTGCAAAGTTTAAAATGGCATCCATTTTGGGCTGAAAGTAATGTTGTTTTATGAGTTGACAACGTAGTATCTGCTGATACTAGTTGTGAGTAATTCCAGTATGCTTATGATTGTATTGTTGTTTATACAGGTATGGCTAAGTTGGAGGAATGGCTTATCGGTGTAGGTTCTTCTATTTTTGTGTTTTCTGGTGTTGTGGCCAGTGATGGTCCATTCCATCTGAAAACTGATCCGTTGTAGTACGTACTTATCATCAAGTGTGAAGTACACTTGCATGAGCGAACTGTTTAACTTGTTAGCTCCCACTATATATTTCTTCAGTAGCCTCTGTAGGCAGTGAGAAAATTGGCAGTTCGGCACAGTGGGTCTGTGCCTTGTAGTTGAGTAAGACTTTCAGTGGTTCTGCAGCCAAGCAGCCTCACCTCTTAGTTTGATGGGTTGGTGTTCAACTAGTCTCCAGTGGGTCGCTCATGCTGGAAACACCAGAATTCAGAGGCTAGCTTCCATCTCTGCCTAGCAACTACTCCAGTCCAGCAATGATGGTCATTTCCCGGCTTCCATTGTTAGACCTAATCTGGTTGCCTTATGCGTGTAAGTGATCTGATCTAGTTTATCTTGCGCTTCTGTCCGTCATAGTTAGCAGGGATGCGGAGCAGTATGATGATCTACTGCTGCTGCTGCTGCTGTTGGGGCTGTAGAATTCTACAAGGTGAAACACCGAAACCACAAGTTTCGCTTTTGTACCGAAATCAGGTTGTCGAGTTGGTTGTTCGTGAATAACTACTGATGGAACTCAAGGTGTAGTTTAGACGAGTTGAGCCAGACCAGAGCAGTGTGTCCTCCCGAAATTGTTTTGTTTCCGTGCTGAACTGGAGAAATTGTTTCAATGGGTCTGACTATATCTCATCTAAGTATGACATCAGCAACTATTTCTGGCATGTTTGTTCGTTTCTGTCACGGTCGCTAACATTGCTCACGTAGCTAACGTCCGGCCCAACTGTTTGTTTCTGTCACGTTCCTTAGTCCAGCCCATCACTCGCTCACGATTCCCGCTTGGGCTGCTCCAAGAAAAACAATGATCGTGAAAAACAACGATCGGTTGTAACTTGTATCACAGTGACCTTAAGAAAAGCAGTTATACTGATTGACACTGACATATGTAGCAGATAAGCAGTTACACTGACTCCATCAGAAATAAGAAATGAAGTGTTCTACTTAGGAAGAACACCATCAGTATGAGCAATGCTTGTGTAGAAAACAAAAGGACAGATTCTCAACTGTTAGAAGTGGTTTGCATTCACTACTAATCTATTATCATGCATAACTGTTCTGGATACCCAGACAAGACCAAATGAAAACTCCATCTACAGACACATATCAATGACAGATTCTCAATGATACTAGTTGGTACTCCCTCCGTTCGGAATTATTTGTCTTGGAAATGGATGTATCTAGAACTAAAATACATCTAGATACATCCATTTTCGCGACAAGTAATTCCGAACGGAGGGAGTATCATTCAAGGACCTGAGCAAGAAATCAGAGCCTAAATGCCAGGAACAAACAAAAACGTCGCATAGCATTAGTGGTCAACCATAATTATAACCTGACACAACTGATCTGAATGCTCACTAACTCAAACCAATTACAGAAAATCAAAGAAGCACATACATTAAAAAACTATATACTCTGGACAAACCTTAACAAAGTTATAGTGACATGAAAAAAAATAGGACAACAAGAATCTAAAACCCATTCCTACGTACCAGACACAAGCATTAGCTCAATGGGAGAACATGGAGTATGGCGTCTTGGATCTCGGCCTCCATGGAGGCCGAATTTTTGAAAAATTCAAAATTTTTGGTATCAAAAAAATCTGATTGAAATCGCCAATTAAACAGGTTTTTTTTTTTGCGTGGACCAAGTAAACAGGCTGTGAGGTGTATGTGTGTAAAATTTTAGGATGAAATACATTGAAATGCTACCTGTACAAAAAAGATAAATTCCTGATCTGGGAGGATGAATGGTATCATGTGTTAAAAAGCCTCAGATTTGTTTTTGATTTTTGCACAACCCTCATTTCAACGTATTTCGTCCTAAAAATTTACAAACTTGTGCATTGTGCCTTCATATATGTCTGTATTTTTTTAAGAATTTTTTGAAATGTAAAAATATGATTTTTTACGAATTTTGAATTTTGCTTTTGGAGGCCTTCATGGAGCTCGGCCTCGAAGAGCAATTTCTGACATGAATCTATATAGATAGAGAACAAAAATTGATTACATAAAAAATGTGCTTGTGATTTCAAACCCTACACTACC
>NC_041385.1:753810512-753863514 GCF_002162155.2 Triticum dicoccoides
GTCGAAAAGGAACCCCACCGTTACACACTGCTAAACCTAGCAACCCAAAAATTACTAACCCCATGAAATCTCTTTTCGATTTGGACAGAAAGACACCAAACCAAAATCAACTTATTGCTGAAAAAAAGGAATGGATCACCAACCCATGAAATCTCTATTCAATTTGGACAGACAAACACTAGATCACAATCAACTTATTGCTGAAAAAGGAACGGAACCCTGCCATCTAACTGAACATCTAGACTTCCCCGCAAAAAAAACTGAACATCTAGACAGGAAATCTACCCCCCTCGCCCCCATCACTACCATCTTGAAAATCCCCCTTGCATTTGTACACAAAAATCTCTCGCTTTAGGCAAACCCTAGATCAATGTATCACACAAACAAACAATGTGTGGAGCAAAGAATCAAACAAGCATGGGGAAAAGGGGACAGGCAAAAACCTGTTGCGGCTCTCTCCTCGCCGTCTTTGGTCGCGAGAATCGTTGCCGCCTGAAGGGATCACTGTCTCGGACAGGAGAAGGCGAGCGTGTTGGGGATCATTGCAGAAATTAAAAAAATTCTACGCATCACCAAGATCAATCTATGGAGTAACTAGCAACGAGAGAGAGGGGAGTGGATCTTCGTACCCTCGAAGATCGCGAGACGGAAGCGTTACAAGAACGCGGATGAAGGAGTCGTACTCGAAGCGATTCAGATCGCGGTGGATTCCGATCTTAGCGCCGAACAACGGCACCTCCGCGTTCAACACACGTGCAGCCCGGTGACGTCTCCCGCGCCTTGATCCAGCAAGGAGGAGGGAGAGGTTGAGGAAGAAGGCTCCAACAGCAGCACGACGGCGTGGTGGTGATGCAGTGGCAGTACTCCGTCAGGGCTTCGCCAAGCTCTTGCGGAGGAGGAGAGGTGTTGGGGAGGGGAGGGGCTGCGCCTTGGATGTGGTGCTGCAGTCCTCCCCTCGCCCCTCTATTTATAGGAGAAGGGGGAAGGGGGCCGGCTCCCTCTAGATGAGATCTAGAGGGGGGGGCAAGGGGAGGGGGCTTGCCCCCCAAGCAAGGGGGAGCCCCCTTTAGGGTTTCCCCCCTAACCCTAGGCGCATGGGCCCAAGGGGGGTGGCGCCCAGCCCACCAAGGGCTGGTTCCCTTCCCTCTACAACCCATGAATCCCTCCGGGAGAGGTGGCCCCTCCTGGTGGACCCCCGTAACCCCTCCGGTGGCCCCGGTACAATACCGGTATGCCCCCGAACATTTCCGGTGACTGTATGACAACTTCCCATATATAAATCTTCACCTCCAGACCATTCCGGAACTCCTCGTGACGTCCGTGATCTCATCCGGGACTCCGAACAACATTCGGTAATCACATACAAATCTTCCTAATAACCCTAGCGTCATCGAACCTTAAGTGTGTAGACCCTACGGGTTCAAGAATCACGCAGACATGACCGAGATAGCTCTCCGGCCAATAACCAACAGCGGGATCTGGATACCCATGTTGGCTCCCACATGTTCCACAATGATCTCATTGGATAAACCACGATATCGAGGATTCAAGTAATCCCGTATACAATTCCCTTTGTCAATCGGTACGTTACTTGCCCAAGATTCGATCGTCGGTATCCCAATACCTCGTTCAATCTCGTTACCGGCAAGTCACTTTACTCGTTCCATAATGCATGATCCCGTGACTGGCCACTTAGTCACATTGAGCTCATTATGATGATGCATTACCGAGTGGGCCCAGAGATACCTCTCCGTCATACGGAGTGACAAATTCCAGTCTCGATTCGTGCCAACCCAACAGACACTTTCGGAGATACCTGTAGTGCACCTTTTAGTCACCCAGTTATGTTGTGACGTT
Source organism: Triticum dicoccoides (assembly GCF_002162155.2). Classification (NCBI taxonomy): domain Eukaryota; kingdom Viridiplantae; phylum Streptophyta; class Magnoliopsida; order Poales; family Poaceae; genus Triticum; species Triticum dicoccoides. The sequence goes on from NC_041385.1 coordinate 753,812,370, forward strand.
TGGCACACCCAAAGCACTCCTACGGTATCCGGGAGTTACACAATCTCATGGTCTAAGGAAATGATACTTGACATTAGAAAAGCTTTAGCAAACGAACTAAACGATCTTGTGCTATGCTTGGGATTGGGTCTTGTCCATCACATCATTCTCCCAGTGATGTGATCCCATTATCAATGATATCCAATGTCCATCGTCAGGAAACCATGACCATCTGTTGATCAACGAGCTAGTCAACTAGAGGCTCACTAGGGACATGTTGTGGTCTATGTACTCACACATGTATCACGGTTTCTGTTTAATACAATTATAGCATGAACAATAGACAATTATCATGAACAAGGAAATATAATAATAATGATTTTATTATTGCCTCTAGGGCATATTTACAACAGTCTCCCACTTGCACTAGAGTCAATAATCTAGTTACATTGTGATGAATCGAACACCCATAGAGTTCTGGTGTTGATCATGTTTTGCTCGCGGAAGAGGTTTAGTCAAGGATCTGCGACATTCAGATCCGTATGCACTTTGCAACTATCTATGTCTCCATTTTGAACATTTTCACGAATGGAGTTGAAGCGACGCTTGATGTGCCTGGTCTTCTTGTGAAACCTGGGCTCCTTGGCAAGGGCAATAGCTCCAGTGTTGTCGCAGAAGAGAGTCATCGGCCCCGACGCATTGGGAATAACTCCTAGGTCGGTGATGAACTCCTTCATCCAGATTGCTTCATGTGCTGCCTCCGAGGCTGCCATGTACTCCGCTTCACATGTAGATCCCGCCACGACGCTCTGCTTGCTGCTGCACCAGCTTACTGCCCCACCATTCAAAATATACACGTATCCGGTTTGTGACTTGGAGTCATCCGGATCTGTGTCGAAGCTAGCATCGACATAACCCTTTACGACGAGCTCTTCGTCACCTCCATAAACGAGAAACATATCCTTAGTCCTTTTCAGGTACTTCAGGATATTCTTGACCGTTGTGCAGTGTTTCATGCCGGGATTACTTTGGTACCTTGCTACCAAACTCACGGCAAGGTTTACATCAGGTCTGGTACACAACATGGCATACATAATAGACCCTATGGTCGAGGCATAGGGGATGACACTGATCTTTTCTCTATATTCTGCCGTGGTCGGGCATTGAGCCGAGCTCAATTTCACACCTTGCAACACAGGCAAGAACCCCTTCTTGGACTGATACATATTGAACTTCTTCAATATCTTATCAAGGTATGTGCTTTGTGAAAGACCTATGAGGCATCTCGATCTATCTCTATAGATCTTGATGCCTAATATATAAGCAGCTTCTCCAAGGTCCTTCATTGAAAAACACGTATTCAAGTAGGCCTTTATGCTGTCCAAAAGTTCTATATCATTTCCCATCAAAAGTATGTCATCCACATATAATATGAGAAATGCTACAGAGCTCCCACTCACTTTCTTGTAAATGCAGGCTTCTACATAAGTCTGCATAAATCCAAACGCTTTGATCATTTCATCAAAGCGAATGTTCCAACTCCGAGATGCTTGCACCATCCCATAGATGGATCGCTAGAGCTTGCATACCATGTTAGCATTCTTAGGATCGACAAAACCTTCCGGCTGCATCATATACAATTCTTCCTTAAGATAGTCGTTAAGGAATGCCGTTTTGACGTCCATTTGCCATATCTCATAATCATAGTATGTGGCAATTGCTAACATGATTCAGACGGACTTCAACTTTGCTACGGGAGAGAAAGTCTCATCGTAGTCAACCCCTTTAACTTGTCGATAACCCTTAGCGACAAGTCGAGCTTTATTGATGGTAACATTACCATCCGCGTATGTCTTATTCTTAAAGATCCATTTATTTTCTATCGCTCGCCGATCATCGGGCAAGTTTGTCAAAGTCCATACTTTGTTTTCATACATGGATCCTATCTCGGATTGCATGACTTCAAGCCATTTGTTGGAATCTGGGCCCGCAATCGCTTCTTCATAGTTCGAAGGTTCACCGTTGTCTAACAACATGATTTCCAGGACAGGGTTGCCATACCATTCTGGTGTGGAACGTGTCCTTGTGGACCTACGAAGTTCAGTAGTAACTTAATCCGAAGTACTTTAATCATCATCATTAACTTCCTCTCTAGTTGGTGCAGGCACCACAGGAACATCTTCCTGAGCTGCGCTACTTACCGGTTCAAGAGGTAGTACTTCATCAAGTTCCACTTTCCTCCCACTTACTTCTTTCGAGAGAAACTCTTTCTCTAGAAAGGACCCGTTCTTGGCAATGAAAATCTTGCCTTCGGATCTGAGGTAGAAGGTATACCCAATGGTTTCCTTAGGGTATCCTATGAAGACGCATTTTTCCAACTTGGGTTCGAGCTTTTCAGGTTGAAGTTTCTTGACATAAGCATCACATCCCAAAACTTTTAGAAACGACAGCTTAGGTTTCTTTCCAAACCATAATTCATACCGTGTCGTCTCAATGTATTTAGACGGTACCCTATTTAAAGTGAATGTAGCTGTCTCTAAAGCGTATCCCCAAAATGATAGCGGTAAATCGGTAAGAGACATCATAGACCGCACCATATCCAATAGAGTGCGATTACGACGTTCGGACACACCGTTACGCTGAGGTGTTCCAGGCGGCGTGAGTTGTGAAACAATTCCACATTTCCTTAAGTGCGTACCAAACTCGTGGCTTAAATATTCTCCCCCACGATCTGATTGTAAGAACATTATTTTTCTGTCACGTTGATTCTCTACCTCATTCTGAAATTCCTTGAACTTTTCAAAGGTCTCAGACTTGTGTTTCATTAAGTAGACATACCCATATCTACTTAAGTCATCAGTGAGGGTGAGAACATAACGATAGCCACCACGAGCCTCAATGCTCATTGGACCGCACACATCACTATGTATAATTTCCAATAAGTTGGTTGCTCGCTCCATTGTTCAGGAGAACAGAGTCTTGGTCATTTTGCCCATGAGGCATGGTTCACACGTGTCAAATGATTCGAAATCAGGAGACTCCAAAAGTCCATCTGCATGGAGCTTCTTCATGCGCTTGACACCAATGTGACCAAGGCGGCAATGTCACAGGTATGTGGGACTATCATTATCAATCTTACATCTTTTGGTATTCACACTATGAATATGTGTAACATCACTTTCGAGATTCATTAAGAATAAATCATTGACCAGCGGGGCATGACCATAAAACATATCTCTCATATAAATAGAACAACCATTATTCTAGGATTTAAATGAGTAGACATCTCGTATTAAATGAGATCCAGATACAATGTTCATGCTCAAAGCTGGCACTAAATAACAATTATTGAGGTTTAAAACTAATCCCGTAGGTAAATGTAGAGGTAGCGTGCCGACGGCGATCACATCGATCTTGGAACCATTCCCGACGCGCATCGTCACCTCGTCCTTCGCCAATCTCCGGTTATGCCGTAGCTCCTGTTTTGAGTTACAAATATGAGCAACCGCACCGGTATCAAATACCCAGGAGCTACTGCGAGTACTGGTAAGGTACACATCAATAACATGTATATCACATATACCTTTGGTGTTACCGGCCTTCTTATTCGCTAAGTACTTGGGGCAGTTCCGCTTCTAGTGAGCTTTCCCCTTGCAATAAAAGAACTCAGTCTCAGGTTTGGGTCCGTGCTTTGGCTTCTTCCCGGCAACTGGCCTACCGGGCGCGGCAACTCCCTTGCCGTCCTTCTTGAAGTTCTGCTTACCCTTGCCTTTCTTGAAACTAGTGGTTTTATTGACCATCAACACTTGATGTTCCTTTTTGATCTCCACCTCCGCTGATTTCAGCATTGAAAATACCTCAGGAATGGTTTTCACCATCCCCTGCATATTATTGTTCATCACAAAGCTCTTGTAGCTAGGTGGGAGCGACTGAAGGATTCTGTCAATGACCGCCTCATCAGGGAGGTTAATGTCCAGCTGAGACAAGCGGTTGTGCAACCCAGACATTTTGAGTATGTGCTCGCTGACAGAACTATTCTCCTCCATCTTACAACTGTAGAACTTGTCGGAGACTTCATATCTCTCGACCCGTGCAAGAGCTTGGAAAACCATTTTCAGCTCTTGGAACATCTCATATGCTCCATGCTGCTCGAAAATTTTTTGGAGCCCCGGTTCTAAGCTGTAAACCATGCCGCACTGAACGAGGGAGTAATCATCAACACGCGACTGCCAGGCGTTCATAACGTCTGCATTCGCCGGGACGGGTGCTTCACCTAGCGGTGCTTCTAGGACATATGCTTTCTTGGCAGCTATGAGGATGATCCTCAAGTTTCGGACCCAGTCCGTATAGTTGCTACCATCGTCTTTTAGCTTGGTTTTCTCTAGGAATGCGTTGAAGTTGAGGTTGACATGAGCATGGTCCATTTGATCTACAAGACATTTTGCAAAAGTTTTAGACTAAGTTCATGATAATTAAGTTCATCTAATCAAATTATTTAATGAACTCCCACTTAGATAGACATCCCTCTAGTCATCTAAGTGATATATGATCCGAGTCAACTAGGTCGTGTCCGATCATCACATGAGACGGACTAGTCATCATCGGTGAACATCTTCATGTTGATCATATCTTCTATATGACTCATGTTCGACCTTTCGGTCTCTTGTGTTCCGAGGCCATGTCTGTACATGCTAGGCTCGTCAAGTCAACCTAAGTGTTTTGCATGTGTAAATCTGGCTTACACCCGTTGTATGTGAATGTTAGAATCTATCACACCCGATCATCATGTGGTTCTTCGAAACAACGAACTTTCGCAACGGCGCACAGTTAGGGGGATGATGTCTACTACACAACCTTCTTCTTGTAGACGTTGTTGGGCCTGCAAGTGCACAGGTTTGTAGGACAGTAGCAAATCTCCCTCAAGTGGATGACCTAAGGTTTATCAATCCATGGGAGGCGTAGGACGAAGATGGTCTCTCTCAAACAACCCTGCAACCAAATAGCAAAAAGTCTCTTGTGTCCCCAACACACCCAATACAATGGTAGATTGTATAGGTGCACTAGTTCGGCGAAGAGATGGTGATACAAGTGCAATATGGATGGTAGATAAAAGTATTTGTAATCTGAAATTATAAAAACAGCGAGGTAACAAGTAACAACAGTGAGCGAAACGGTATTGCAATGCTAGGAAACAAGGCCTAGGGTTCATACTTTCACTAGTGCAAGTTCTCTCAACAATAATAACATAGATAGATCATATAACAATCCCTCAACATGCAACAATGAGTCACTCCAAAGCCACCAATAGCAGAGAACAAACGAAGAGATTATGGTAGGGTACGAAACCACCTCAAAGTTATTCTTTCGGATCAATCTATTCAAGAGTTCGTACTAGAATAACACCTTAAGACACAAATCAACCAAAACCCTAATGTCACCTAGATACTCCATTGTCACCTCAAGTATCCGTGGGCATGATTATACGATATGCATCACATAATCTCAGATTCATCTGTTCAACCAACACAAAGTACTTCAAAGAGTGCCCCAAAGTTTCTACCAAAGAGTCAATACAAGAATGTGTGCCAACCCCTATGCATAGGTTCATGGGCGGAACCCGCAAGTTGGTCACCAAAACATACATCAAGTGGCACATGATATCCCATTGTCACCACAGATAAGCACGACAAGACATACATCAAGTGTTCTCAAATCATTAAAGACTCAATCCGATAAGATAACTTCGAAGGGGAAAACTTAATCCATTACAAGAGAGTAGAGGGGGAGAAACATCATAAGATCCAACTATAATAGCAAAGCTCGGGATACATCAAGATCGTGCCATAGAGGGAACACACAAGAGAACACGAGAGAGAGAGATCAAACACATATCTACTGGTACATACCCTCAGCCTCGAGGGTGAACTACTCCCTCCTCGTCAAGGAGGGCGCTGGGATGATGATGAAGATGGCCACCGGTGAAGGATCCCCCCTCCGGAAGGGTGCCGGAACGGGATCCCGAGAGGTTTTTGGTGGCTACAGAGGCTTGCAGCGGCGGAACTCCCGATCTATCTTGATATTCGATGTTTTTAGGGTACATAGGCTTATATAGGCGAAAGAAGTCGGTCAGGGGAGCCTCGAGGGGCCCACGAGAGGGTAGGGTGTGCCCGGGGGGGCACGCCCCCCTATCTCGTGGCTTCCTCGATGACCCCCCGGCTTGCACTCCAAGTCTCCTTGATCATAATCTTTCCAAAAATCACGCTGCCGAAGGTTTCCGTTTGGACTCCGTTTGATATTCCTTTTCTTGGAAATACTGAAACATGCAATAAAACAGCAATATGGGCTGGGCCTCCGGTTAATAGGTTAGTCCCAAAAGTAATATAAAAGTGTATAATAAAGCCCATAATCATTCAAAACAGATAATGTAATAGCATGGAACAATAAAAAATTATAGATACGTTGGAGACGTATCAAGCATCCCCAAGCTTAATTCCTGCTCGTCCTCGAGTAGGTAAATGATAAAAACAGAATTTTTGATGTGGAATGCTACCTAGCATAATTCTCAATGTATTTCTCTTTATTGTGGCATGAATGTTCAGATCCAAATGATTCAAAATAAAAGTTCATATTGACAAAAGAAATAGTAATACTTCAAGCATACTAATAAAAGCAATCATGTCTTCTCAAAATAACATGGCTAAAGAAAGTTCATCCCTACAAAATCATATAGTTAGGCGATGCTTCATTTTCGCCACACGAAGATGTTCCCAACTTCTATACCCCCGATGACAAGCCAAGCAATTGTTTCGTACTTAAATAATCTCAAACTTTTTCAACCTTCACGCAATACATGAGCGTGAGCCATGGATATAGCACTATGGGTGGAATAGAATAATGATTAGGGATTGTGTGGAGAAGAGAAAAAAGGAGAAAGTCTCACATTGACGAGGATAATCAGCGGGCTATGGGAATGCCCATCAATTGATGTCAACATGAGGAGTAGGGATTGCCATGCAACAGATGCACTAGAGCTATAAATGAATGAAAGCTCAACAAAAGAAAACTAGTGGGTGTGCATCCAAATTGCTTGCTCACGAAGACCTAGGGCATTTGAGGAAGCCCATCGTAGGAATATACAAGCCAAGTTCTATAATGAAAAATTCCCACTAGTATATGAAAGTGACAACCTATGAGACTCTCTACATGAAAACATGGTGCTACTTTGAAGCACGATATATATGAGACTCATTACATGAAGAACAAGGTGCTACTTTGAAGCACAAGTGTGGAAAAAGAGATAGTAGCATTGCCTCTTTTATTTATTTTCTTTTTTTTCTTTTTTTTATTTTTTTTTCTTATCTTTTTTTTTCTTTTTTTTCTCTCTGGCCATTTTTTTTTCTTTTTGGCCTTTTTTTTATTTTTGGGCAATGCTCTAATAATGATGATCATCACACTTTTATTGATAATAACACATGAATTACAACTCGAAACTAGAACAAGATATGACTCTATATGAATGCCTCCGGTGGTGTACTGGGATGGTGCAATGAATCAAGAGTGACATGTATAAAAATTATGCATGGTGGCTTTGCCACAAATACGATGTAAACTACATGATCATGCAATGGCAATGTGACAAAAGTAATGTATGTCAAGATGATGATGAACGGAATGGTGGAAAGTTGCATGGCAATATATGTCGGAATGGCTATGGAAATGCCATAAATAGGTAGGTATGGTGGCTGTTTTGAGGAAGATATAAGGAGGTTTATGTGTGATAGAGCGTATCATATCACGGGGTTTGGATGCACTGGCGAAGTTTGCACCAACTCTCAAGGTGAGAAAGGGCAATGCACGGTACCGAAGAGGCTAGCAATGATGGAAAGGTAAAAGTGCGTATAATCCATGGACTCAACATTAGTCAAAAGAACTCATATACTTATTGCAAAAATTTAGAAGTCATTAAAAACCAAGCACTACACGCATGCTCCTAGGGGGATATATTGGTAGGAAAAGACAATCTCTCGTCCCCGACCGCCAGTCATAAGGATGCACAAGCCAGGTACACTTCATGCTTCAAATTTGTTACACAACTTTAACCATACATGCATGCTATCGGACTTGCTAACTTCAACACAAGCATTCATTAAATTCATAATCACCCAACTAGCATGAATTTAATATCACTACCTCCCTATCTCAAAACAATTATCAAGTATCAAGTTGATCATAGCATCCAATTCACTTCCTATGATAGTTTTTATTATACCCAACTTGGATGCTCATCATTCTAGGAACAATTTATAACCATAGCAAATACCATGCTGTTCTAAAAGACTCTCAAAATAATATAAGTGAAGCATGAGAGATCAACAATTTCTTCAAAACTAATCGACTATCATGCTCTAAAAGATATAAGTGAAGCACTAGAGCAAAAAATATCTAGCTCAAAAGATATAAGTGAAGCACATAGAGTATTCAAATAAATTTCAATCAAAGAGGCTTCTACCTAAAGGTGTGTTACAGCAAGGATGATTGTGGTAAACTAAAAAGCAAAGACTAATATAATACACGACGCTCCAAGCAAAACACATATCATGTGGCGAATAAAAATATAGCTCCAAGTAAAGTTACCAATGAACAAAGAAGAAAGAGGGGATGCCATCCGGGGCATCCCAAGCTTAGGATTTTGGCTATTATTGAATATCTTGGGGTGCCTTGGGCATCCCCAAGCTTAGGATTTTTCCACCCTTTATTCCATAGTCCATCAAATCTTTACCCAAAACTTGAAAACTTCACAACACAAAACTCAAAACAAAACTCCTAAGCTCCGTTAGTATAAGAAAATAAATCACCACTTTAAGGTACTGTGATGAACTCATTCTAAATTCATATTGGTGTAATATCTACTGTATTCCAACTTCTCTATGGTTCATACCCTTACATACTAGCCATAGATTCATCAAAATAAGCAAACAGCACATAGAAAACAGAATCTGTCAAAAACAGAACAGTCTGTAGTAATCTGTATGAAACGTATACTTCTGAAACTCAAACAATTCTGAAATAAATTGGTGGACCTGAGGAATTTGTCTATTAATCATCTTCAAAAAGAATCAATCTAAAATCACTCTCCAGTAAAAAAAGGGCAGCTAATCGCGTGAGCACTAAAGTTTCTGTTTTTTACAGCAAGATCATATAAACTTCACCCAAGTCTTCCCAAAGGCTCTACTTGGCACTTTATTGAAACAAAAGCTATAAAACATGATTACTACAGTAGAATAATCATGTGGACACACAAAAACAGTAAGGGTAAATATTGGGTTGTCTCCCTGTAAGCGCTCTTCTTTAATGCCTTTCTAGCTAGGCATGATGATTTCAATGATGCTCACATAAAAGATAAGGATTGAAACATAAAGAGAGTATCATGAAGAATATGACTAGCACATTTAAGTATAAAACACTACCTATGCATAGGGATTTTGTGAGCAAACAACTTATGGGAACAATAATCAACTAGCATAGGAAGGTAAAACAAGCATAGCTTCAAAATTTTCAACACATAGAGAGGAAACTTGATATTATTGCAATTCCTACAAGCATATGTTCCTCCCTCATAATAATTTTCAGTAGCGTCATGAATGAATTCAACAATATAACCAGAACCTAAAGCATTCTTTTCATGATCTACGTGCATAGAAAATTTACTACTCTCCACATAAGCAAATTTCTTCTCATGAATAATAGTGGGAGCAAACTCAACAAAATAACTATCATGTGAGGCATAATCCAATTGAAAACTAAAATCATGATGACAAGTTTCATGGTTATAATTATTCTTAATAGCATACAAGTCATCACAATAATCATCATAGACAGCAACTTTATTCTCATAATCAATTGGAACCTCTTCCGAAATAGTGGAATCATCACTAAATAAAGTTGACACTCTTCCAAATCCACTTTCATGAATATTATAAGATTCAACATCCTCCAAAATAGTGGGATCACTAATTCCTAAAGTTGACACTCTTCCAAACCCACTTCCATCAATATAATCATCATAAACAGGAGGCATGCTTTCATCATAATAAATATTCTCATCAAAGCTTGGGGGACAAAAAATATCATATTCATCAAACATAGCATCCCCAAGCTTGTGGCTTTGCATATCATTAGCATCATGGGTATTCAAAGAATTCATACTAACAACATTGCAATCATGCTCATCATTCACATATTTAGTGCCAAACATTTTATAGATTTCTTCTTCTAGCACTTGAGCACAATTTTCCTTTCCATCATTCTCACGAAAGATATTAAAAAGATGAAGCGTATGAGACAAACTCAATTCCATTTTTTGGTAGTTTTCTTTAATAGACTAAACTAGTGATAAAACAAGAAACAAAAAGATTCGATTGCAAGATCTAAAGATATACCTTCAAGCACTCACCTCCCCAGCAACGACGCCAGAAAAGAGCTTGATGTCTACTACACAACCTTCTTCTTGTAGACTTTGTTGGGCCTGCAAGTGCATAGGTTTATAGGACAATAGAAAATTTCCCTCAAGTGGATGACCTAAGGTTTATCAATCCGTTGGAGGTGTAGCACGAAGATGGTCTCTCTCAAACAACCCTGCAACCAAATAGCAAAAAGTCTCTTGTGTCCCCAACACACCCAATACAATGGTAGATTGTATAGGTGCACTAGTTCGGCGAAGAGATGGTGATACAAGTGCAATATGGATGGTAGATAAAAGTATTTGTAATCTGAAATTATAAAGACAGCAAGGTAACAAGTAACAAAAGTGAGCGTAAACCGTATTGCAATGCTAGGAAACAAGGCCTAGGGTTCATACTTTCACTAGTGCAAGTTCTCTCAACAATAATAACATAGATAGATCATATAACAATCCCTCAACATGCAACAAAGAGTCACTCCAAAGCCACCAATAGCAGAGAACAAATGAAGAGATTATGGTAGGGTACGAAACCACCTCAAAGTTATTCTTTCGGATCAATCTATTCAAGAGTTCGTACTAGAATAACACCTTAAGACACAAATCAACCAAAACCCTAACGTCACCTAGATACTCCATTGTCACCTCAAGTATCCGTGGGCATGATTATACGATATGCATCACACAATCTCAGATTCATCTATTCAACCAACATAAAGTACTTCAAAGAGTGCCCCAAAGTTTCTACCGAAGAGTCAAGACAAGAATGTGTGCCAACCCCTATGCATAGGTTCATGGGTGGAACCCGCAAGTTGGTCACCAAAACATACATCAAGTGGCACATGATATCCCATTGTCACCACAGATAAGCACGGCAAGACATACATCAAGTGTTCTCAAATCATTAAAGACTCAATCCCATAAGATAACTTCGAAGGGGAAAACTCAATCCATTACAAGAGAGTAGAGGGGGAGAAACATCATAAGATCCAACTATAATAGCAAAGCTCGGGATACATCAAGATCGTGCCATAGAGGGAACACACAAGAGAACACGAGAGAGAGAGATCAAACACATATCTACTGGTACATACCCTCAGCCTCGAGGGTGAACTACTCCCTCCTCGTCAAGGAGGGCGCTGGGATGATGATGAAGATGGCCACCGGTGAAGGATCCCCCCTCCGGAAGGGTGCCGGAACGGGCTCCCGAGAGGTTTTTGGTGGCTACAGAGGCTTGCAGCGGCGGAACTCCCGATCTATCTTGATATTCGATGTTTTTAGGGTACATAGGCTTATATAGGCGAAAGAAGTCGGTCAGGGGAGCCTCGAGGGGCCCACGAGAGGGTAGGGCGCGCCCAGGGGATGGGCGCGCCCCCCTGTCTCGTGGCTTCCTCGATGACCCCCGGCCTGCACTCCAAGTCTCCTGGATCATAATCTTTCCAAAAATCACATCGCCGAAGGTTTCATTCTGTTTGGACTCCGTTAGATATTCCTTTTGTTTGAAATACTGAAATAGGCAATAAAACAACAATATGGGTTGGGCCTCCGGTTAATAGGTTAGTCCCAAAAGTAACATAAAAGTGTATAATAAAGCCCATAATCATTCAAAACAGATAATGTAATAGCATGGAACAATCAAAAATTATAGATACATTGGAGACGTATCAGGGGAACACTTTCTTGAAATTATTATGAGGGATCATCTTATTTACTACCGTCGTTCTAAGCAAATAAAATGCAAAAACATGATAAACATCACATGAAATCAAATAGTGACATGATATGGCCAATATCATTTTTCTCCTTTTGATCTCCATTCGGGGCGCCATGATCATCATCGTCACCGGCATGACACCATGATCTCCATCATCGCGTCTCCATGAAGTTGTCTCGCCAACTATTACTTCTACTACTATGGCTAACGGTTTAGCAATGAAATAAAGTAATTACATGGTGTTATTCAGTGACACGCAGGTCATACAATAAATAAAGATAACTCCTATGGCTCTTGCTGGTTGTCATACTCATCGACATGCAAGTCGTGATTCCTATTACAATAACATGATCAATCTCATACATCACATATATTTCATTCATCACATCCTTTTTGGCCATATCACATCACAAGGCATATGCTGCAAAAACAAGTTAGACGTCCTCTAATTGTTGTTGCATGTTTTTACGTGACTGCTATAGGGTTCTAGCAAGAATGTTTCTTAGCTACGCCAAAACCACAACGTGATATGCCAATTGCTATTTACCCTTCATAAGGACCCTTTTGATTGAATCCGATCCGACTAAAGTGGGAGAGACAGACACCCGCTAGCCACCTTATGCAACTAGTGCATGTCAGTCGGTGGAACCTGTCTCACGTAAGCGTACGTGTAAGGTTGGTCCAGGCCACTTCATCCCACGATGCCGCCGAAACACGATAAGACTAGTAGTGGCAAGTAAATTAACAAAATAGACGCCCACAACAATCTTGTGTTCTACTCGTGCATAGAAACTATGCATAGACCTGGCTCATGATGCCACTTGTTGGGGATCGTTGCAGAAATTAAAAAATTTCTACGCATCACCAAGATCAATCTATGGAGTAACTAGCAACGAGAGAGAGGGGAGTGGATCTTCGTACCCTCAAAGATCGCGAGACAGAAGCGTTACAAGAACGCGGATGAAGGAGTCGTACTCGAAGTGATTCAGATCGCGGTGGATTCCGATCTTAGCGCCGAACAAAGGCACCTCCGCGTTCAACACACGTGCAGCCCAGTGACGTCTCCCGCGCCTTGATCCAGCAAGGAGGAGGGAGAGGTTGAGGAAGAAGGCTCCGACAGCAGCACGACGACATGGTGGTGATGGATTGGCAGTACTCCGGCAGGGCTTCGCCAAGCTCTTGCGGAGGAGGAGAGGTGTTGGGGAGGGGAGGGGCTGCACCTTGGATGTGGTGCTGCAGCCCTCCCCTCGCCCCTCTGCTTATAGGAGAAGGGGGGAGGGGGCCGGCCCCCTCTAGATGAGATCTAGAGGGGGCGGCCAAGGGGAGGGGGCTTGCCCCCCAAGCAAGGGGGCGCCCCCTTTAGGGTTCCCCCCCCAACCAGGCGCATGGGCCCAAGGGGGGTGGCGCCTGCTACGTCTTGAGATTGCGTTGGTTTTCCTTGAAGAGTGAAGGGTGATGCAACACAGTAGCGTAAGTATTTCCCTCAGTTTTTGAGAACTAAGGTATCAATCCATTAGGAGGCTTCTCAACAAGTCCCACGAACCTACACAAACAAACCAAGAACTCGCAACCAACGCGACAAAGGGGTTGTCAATCCCTTCACGGCCACTTGCGAAAGTGAGATCTGATAGAGATAATATGATAAGATAAATATATTTTTGGTATTTTACAATATAGATGCAGAAAATAAAGATGCAAATAAAAGTAGATTGTAAGCAAATATGATAAGAGATAGACCCGGGGGCCATAGGTTTCACTAGTGACTTCTCTCAAGAGCATAAGTATTACGGTGGGTGAACAAATTACCGTCAAGCAATTGATAGAAAAGCGAATAATTATGACGTTATCTAGGCATGATCATGTATATAGGCATCACGTCCGCAACAAGTATACTGACTCCTGCCTGCATCTACTACTATTACTCCACACATCGACCGCTATCCAGCATGCATCTAGAGTATTAAGTTCATAAGAACAGAGTAATGCATCAAGCAACATGACATGATGTAGAGGGATAAACTCAAGCAATATGATATAAATCCCATCTTTTTATCCTCGATGGCAACAATACAATACATGTCTTGCAACCCTTTCTGTCACTGGGTAAGAACACCGCAAGATTGAACCCAAAGCTAAGCACTTCTCCCATGGCAAGAAAGATCAATCTAGTAGGCCAAAACAAACCAATAATTCGAAGAGACTTGCAAAGATAACTCAATCATATAAAAGAATTCAGAGAAGATTCAATTATTATCCATAGATAAATTTGATCATAAACCCACAATTCATCGGATCTTGACAAACACACCGCAAAAAGAGATTACATCGAATAGTTCTCCACAAGAGAGGGGAAGAACATTGTATTGAGATCCAAAAAGAGAGAAGAAGCAATCTAGCTAATAACTATGGACCTGAAGGTCTGTGGTAAACTACTCATAACTCATCGTAAGGGCTATGGTGTTGATGTAGACGCCCCTGTGGTGGATTCCCCCTCTGGCAAAACACGGCCACGGCTCCAAGATGGGATCTCGCGGATACAGAAGGTTACGTCGGTGGAAATTGTATTTTGGTTGCTCCCTGGATGTTTTCGGTCTACATAGGCTTATATGGGAGGAAGAAGTATGTCGGTGGACGCCCGAGGGGCCCACGAGACAGGGGGCGCGCCCTATGGGGGGGGCGCCCTCCTATCTCGTGGAGGCTCCGGCTGTTTCTTGACTTGCACTCCAAGTCCTCTGGATCACGTTCGTTCCAAAAATCACGCTCCCGAAGGTTTCATTCCGTTTGGACTCTGTTTGATATTCCTTTTCTTCGAAATACTGAAATAGGCAAAAAAACAGCAATATGGGCTGGGCCTCCGGTTAGTAGGTTAGTCCCAAAAATGATAATAATGTATAAAATAAAGCCCATAAACATCCAAAACAGGTAATATAATAGCATGGAACAATAAAAAATTATAGATACGTTGGAGAAGTATCAAGCATCGCCAAGCTTAATTCCTGCTCGTCCTCGAGTAGGTAAATGATAAATACAGAATTTTTGATGTGGAATGCTACCTAGCATAATTCTCAATATAATTTTCTTTATTGTGGCATGAATGTTCAGATCCAAATGATTCAAGATAAAAGTTCATATTGACAAAAGAAATAGCAATACTTCAAGCATACTAATAAAAGCAATCATGTCTTCTCAAAATAACATGGCTAAAGAAAGTTCATCCCTACAAAATCATATAGTTAGGCTATGCTTCATTTTCGTCACACAAAGATGTTCCCAACTTCTATACCCCCGATGACAAGCCAAGCAATAGTTTTGTACTTAAATAATCTCAAACTTTTTCAACCTTCACGCAATACATGAGCGTTAGCCATGGATATAGCACTATGGGTGGAATAGAATAATGATTGGGAATTGTGTGGAGAAAACAAAAAAGGAGAAAGTCTCATATTGACGAGGATAATCAACGGGCTATGGGAATGCCCATCAATTGATGTCAACATGAGGAGTAGGGATTGCCATGCAATGGATGCACTAGAGCTATAAATGAATGAAAGCTCAACAAAAGAAAACTAGTGGGTGTGCATCCAACTTGCTTGCTCACGAAGACCTAGGGCATTTGAGGAAGCCCATCGTAGGAATATACAAGCCAAGTTCTATGACGAAAAATTCCTACTAGTATATGAAAGTGACAACCTATGAGACTCTCTACATGAAGAACATGGTGCTACTTTGAAGCACAATATATGAGAGTTAATAATGAACAACGTGCTACTTTGAAGCACAAGTGTGGAAAAAGATATAGTAGCATTGCCCTTTTTATTTATTTTCTTCTTCCTTTTTTTTCTTTTTTTTCTTTTGGCCTTGTTTTTGGGTTTTTTTGGGCAATGCTCTAATAATGATGATCATCACACTTTTATTGATTACAACACATGAACTACAACTCGAAACTAGAACAAGATATGACTCTATATGAATGCCTTCGACGGTGTACCATGATGGTGCAATGAATCAAGAGTGACATGTGTAAAAATTATGCATGGTGGCTTTGCCACAGATATGATGTCAACTACATGATCATGCAATGGCAATATGACAAAAGTAATGTATGTCATGATGATGATGAACGAAATGGTGGAAAGTTGCATGGCAATATATCTCGGAATGGCTATGGAAATGCCATAAATAGGTAGGTATGGTGGCTGTTTTGAGGAAGATATAAGGAGGTTTATGTGTGATAGAGCGTATCATATCACGGGGTTTGGATGCACCGGCGAAGTTTGCACCAACTCTCAAGGTGAGAAAGGGCAATGCACGGTACCGAAGAGGCTAGCAATGATGCAAAGGTAAAAGTGTGTATAATCCATGGACTCATCATTAGTCAAAAGAACTCATATACTTATTGAAAAAATTTAGAGGTCATCAAAAACCAAGCACTACACGCATGCTCCTAGGGGGATAGGTTGGTAATAAAAGACCATCGCTCGTCCCTGACCGCCACTCATAAGGATGCACAAGCCAGGTACACTTCATGCTTCAAATTTGTTACACAACTTTAACCATATGTGCATGCTACGGGACTTGCTAACTTCAACACAAGCATTCTTTAAATTCATAATCACCCAACTAACATGACTTTAATATCACTACCTCCCTATCTCAAAACAATCATCAAGTATCAAGTGGATCATATCATCCAATTCACTTCCTATGATAGTTTTTATTATACCCAACTTGGATGCTCATCATTCTAGGACCAACTCATAACCAAAGAAAATACCATGCTGTTCTAAGAGACTCTCAAAATAATATAAGTGAAGCATGAGAGACTAGCAATTTCTTCAAAATTAATCCACTGCCATGCTCTAAAAGATATAAGTGAAGCACTAGAGCAAAAACTATCAAGCTCAAAAGATATAAGTGAAGCACATAGAGTATTCTAATAAATTTCAGGCAAATAGGCTTCTCCCAAAAGGTGTGTTACAGCAAGGATGATTGTAGTAAACTAACAAGCAAAGACCAATATAATACACGACGCTCCAAGCAAAACACATATCATATGGTAAATAAAAATATAGCTCCAAGTAAAGTTACCAATAAACGAAGACGAAAGAGGGGATGCCTTCCTGGGGCATCCCCAAGCTTAGGCTTTTGGCTATTCTTGAATATCTTGGGGTGCCTTGGGCATCCCCAACCTTAGGATTTTGCCACCCTTTATTCCATAGTCCATCAAATCTTTACCCAAAACTTGAAAACTTCACAACACAAAACTCAACAGGAAATCTTATAAGCTCCGTTAGTGAAAGAAAACAAAACCACCACATAAGGTACTGTAATTAACTCATTATTTATTTAAATTGGTGTTAAACCTACTGTATTCCAAGTTATCTATGGTTCATACCCTTACATACTAGCCATAGATGCATCAAAATAAGTAAACAACACACAAAAACAGAATCTGTCAAAAACAGAACAGTCTGTAGCAATCTGTAGCTAACGCAAACTTCTGGAACCTCAAAAGTCCTACCAAAATAGAAAGTCCTAAACAATTTGTTTGTTGAACAGCATCAAAAAGAATCAATGCAAAATCTCATTCCTGTGATTTATTGAATTGTTTCTCGTGAGCGCAAAGTTTCTGTTTTTCAGCAGAATCAAATCAACTCATATCATAGGTTATCCTATAGGTTCTACTTGGCACAAACACTAGATAAAATATGAAAACACATCTAAACAGAAAGTAGAAATAAAATTTAAGACTAAACAGGAACAAAAACAAAAAACATAAAGAAAATTGGGTTGCCTCCCAACTAGCGCTATCGTTTAACGCCCCTAGCTAGGCATAAAAGGGAAGATAGATCTAAGTAGTGTCATCTTTGGCACTTGGTTCATAAGTAGCTCGCACGATAGATTCATAAGGTAATTTGACTTTCTTTCTTATAAAGTGCTCCATGCCTTTCTTTAATGGAAATTGAATCTAATATTCCCTTCCTTCATATCAATAATCGAACAAATCGTTCTAAGGAAAGTTCTACCAAGAATAATAGGGCAAGAAAGATTGCAATCTATATCAAGAACAATAAAATCAACGGGCACCAAATTTATATTTTTACAATAAGGACATCATTGATCCTTCCTATTGGCTTTTTAATGGTGGAATCCGCAAGATGCAAATTTAAAGAGCAATCATCAAGATCATGGAAATCTAGAATATCACATTTCTGGATCGTGGAAACACTAGCACCCAAATCACACAAAGCAAAACACTCATGATCTTTAATTTTAATTTTAATAGTAGGTTCCCACTCATCATTAAGTTTTCTAGGTATAGAAACTTCCAAATTACGTTTTTCATCAAAAGATTGCATCAAGGCATCAACGATATGTTTGGTAAAAGCTTTATTTTGACTATAAGCATGTGGAGAATTAACAACGGATTGCAACAAGGAAATACAATTTTCTAAAGAACAATTATCATAATCAGATTCCTTGAAATCCGAGATAGTGGGTTCAATGCTATTTAAAGTCATGACCTCTCCAATCCCACTTTTACCAAATTTAGCATCAAGATCTAAAAACTCCGAATTCTTGGGACGCCTTCTAAATAAAGTTGACTCATCTCCAGTCCCATTATTTTCAAGATTCATATTACAAAACAAAGATCTAATAGGGGACACATCAATAAATTTGAGATCTTCATCATTATTTTAATGGAAACTGGAAGAACATGCTTTTATAAAGCTATCTTTCTTAGTACGCAATCTAGCGGTTCTTTCCTTGCACTCGTCAATGGAAATTCTCATTGCTTTGAGAGACTCATTGATATCATGCTTAGGAGGAGAAGATCTAAGTTTAAGATAATCAACATCAGGCGAAAGTCTATCAACGTTCCTAGCCAAATCATCAACTTTGAGCAATTTTTCTTCAAGCAAAGCATTAAAATTCTTTCGAGAAACCATAAATTCTTTCAGACTATTCTCAAAATGAGAGGGCATCTTATTAAAATTAGCATAAGAATTATTGTAGGAATTTCCATAATTATTAGAGGAATTACTAGGGAACGGTCTAGCATTAAAATTTCCTCTATAGGCGTTGTTTCCAAAACTATTCCTACCAACAAAATTCACATCCATAGATTCATTATTATTCTCAATCAAAGTAGACAAATGCATATCATTGGGATCAAGAGGAGTATTTTTAGTAGCAAACAAGTTCATAAGTTCTTCCATCTTTCCACTCAAAACATTAATTTCTTCTATAGCATGCACTTTTTTACTAGTAGATCGTTCGGTATGCCGTTGAGAATAATTAGCCATAATATTATCAAGAAGTTTTGTAGCATCTCCTAAAGTGATTTCCATAAACGTGCCTCCGGCGGCCGAATCTAAAAGATTTCTAGAAGCAAAGTTCAAACCGGCATAAAAATTTTGTATGATCATCCATAAATTCAAACCATGAGTAGGGCAATTGCGAATCATCAATTTCATTCTTTCCCAAGATTTGGCAACGTGCTCATGATCAAGTTGTTTAAAATTCATAATACCGTTCCTAAGAGTGATGATCTTAGCGGGAGGAAAATACTTAGAGATAAATGCATCTTTGCACTTGTTCCAAGAATCAATAGTATTTTTAGGCAAAGATGAAAACCAAACTTTAGCACGATATCTAAGTGAAAACGGAAATAACTTCAATTTAACAATGTCATTATCCATATCTTTCTTCTTTTGCATATCACACAAATCAACAAAAAAAATTTAGATGAGTAGCGGCATCTTCACTAGGAAGGTCGGCGAATTGATCTTTCATAACAAGATTCAGCAAATCAGTATTGATTTCACAAGACTCAACATCATTAAGAGGAGCAATCAGAGTACTTAGGAAATCATTATTATTGGTATTCGAGAAATCACACAATTTGGTATTATCTTGCGCCATGGCAACAAGTAATCCAACACACAAGCAAACATAAAACGGTAAACGGAAAAGACAGGAGGAGATTGGGAAAGAGAGGGAGAATAAAACGGCAAAGGTGAAGTGGGGGAGAGGAAAACGAGGAGGGAAATGGACAATAATGTAAATGCGAGGGAGATGAGTTTGTGATGGGAACTTGGTATGTCTTGACTTGAGCGAAGACCTCCCCGGCAACGGCGCCAAAAATCCTTCTATCTACGTATTGAGCTTGCGTTGGTTTTCTTTGAAGAGGAAAGGGTGATGCAGCACAGTAGTGTAAGTATTTCCCTCAGTTTTTGAGAACCAAGGTATCAATCCAGTAGGAGGCTTCTCAACAAGTCCGACGAACCTACACAAACAAACCAAGAACTCGCAACCAACGCGACAAAGGGGTTGTCAATCCCTTCACAGCCACTTGCGAAAGTGAGATCTGATAGAGATAATATGATAAGATAAATATATTTTTGGTATTTTATAATATAGATGCAGAAAATAAAGATGCAAATAAAAGTAGATTGGAAGCAAATATGATAAGAGATAGACCCGGGGGCCATAGGTTTTACTAGTGGCTTCTCTCAAGAGCATAAGTATTATGGTGGGTGAACAAATTACTGTCAAGCAATTGATAGAAAAGCGAATAATTATGACGTTATCTAGGCATGATCATGTATATAGGCCTCACGTCTGCAACAAGTAGACCGACTCCTGCCTGCATCTACTACTATTACTCCACACATCGACCGCTATCCAGCATGCATCTAGAGTATTAAGTTCATAAGAACAGAGTAACGCATTAAGCAAGATGACATGATGTAGAGGGATAAACTCAAGCAATATGATATAAACCCCATCTTTTTATCCTCGATGGCAACAATACAATACATGTCTTGCAACCCTTTCTGTCACTGGGTAAGAACACCGCAAGATTGAACCCAAAGCTAAGCATGTCACGCCCAAGATGCGACCCTATCCTAAAGGAACTCGAAGGTCCCACCAAGGATAGAAGCGCATCTTGAAGACACTTTTGCAAGGTGGATATCATTACATCAACATTACATAATAGATAGAGATACATACAATACATCCAATGACACATGAATACAACAATATATCATACATGAGAACAACATCCGACTACGGATGAACCACAAACAGAAGCTCAAACGACATCCACCCTGCTAGCCCAGGTTGCTGACCTGGAACCTATCCCCTGAACGAAGAAGAAGTAGAAGAAGAACTCCAAAACAAGCAAACATCGCTCTCGCGTCATGATCATCGCATAACATGTACCCGCAACTATTGTTGTAGTAATCTGTGAGCCATGAGGATTCAGCAATCCCATTACCATGGGTATCAAGACTAGCAAAGCTTAATGGGAAAGGAAGGGGTAAAGTGGTGAGGTTGCAGCAGCGACTAAGCCTGATATGGTGGCTAACATACGCAAATAAGAGCGAGAAGAGAAGCAACAGAACAGTCGTGAAGCTAGCAATGATCAAGAAGTGATCCTGAACTCCTACTTACGTCAAACATAACCCAAAACCGTGTTCACTTCCCGGACTCCGCCAAAAAGAGACCATCACGGCTACACACACGGTTGATGCGTTTTAATTCGGATCTGGTGTCAAGTTATCTACAACCGGACATTAACAAATTCACATCTGCCACATAACCGCGGGCACGGCTCTCGAAAGTTTATACCCTGCAGGGGTGTCCCAACTTAGCCCATCACAAGCTCTCACGGTCAATGAAGGATATTCCTTCTCCCAGGAAGACCCGATCAGTCTCGGAATCCCGGTTTACAAGACATTTCTACAATGGTAAAACAAAACCAGCAAGACCGCCCGATGTGTCGACAATACCAATAGGAGTCACACGTATCTTGTTCTCAGGACACACCGGATAAGCTAAGGGTACAGGTACCGACGTAACCCAAGTTGCCAAGGGATGGTCCCGCACGGTACTCTAGTTTGGACCACTTCTTAGACAAGCATTGGCCCCGGGGGGCTAAAATAAAGATGACCCTTGGGTTAATTACTCCCAAGGGAAAGGTATAGGTGATAGAGAAATGGTAAAACCAATGTTGGGCTTTGCTGGAGGAGTTTTATTCAAGGCGAACTGTCAAGGGGGTCCCATAAATCACCTAACCGCATTAGAGACGCAAAATCCGGAGACATAATACCGATATGACGGAAACTAGGGCGGAAAGAGTGGAACAAAACACCAGGCATAAGGCCAAGTCTTCCACCCTTTACCAAGTATATAGATGCATTAATAAAATAAGAGATATTGTGACATCCCACTATAAACATAATCCACCATGGAGCAATCTTCATCTTCACCTGCAACTAGCAACGCTATAAGAGGGGCTAAGCAAAAGCGGTAACATAGCCAAACAACGGTTTGCTAGGAAGGGTGACAAAGGTTAGAGGTTCATGGCAATTTAGGAGGCTTGAAGAACAAATGATAGGTAGCACAGCATAGCGATAGAACGAAGCAACTAGCATAGCAATGATAGTAGTGAGATCCAAGGTGACTGTCATCTTGCCTGAAATCCCACTAGGAAGAAGAACGAGTCCATGAAGAAGACAAGCGGACGTGGTCGAACGAATCCTCACAACTCCGGAACGAAACCGAAGCTAACAAGAGAAGCAACCCGGAAAGAAGCAAAGAACATGGTAAACAACCATCACATAAACATGGCATGATGCACAATCAAGTATGATGCATGTCCGGTTTAATGAGGCATGGCATGGGAAAGTGCAACAAACAATACTACAAGTTAAGTGGAGCTCAATATGCAACGAGTTGCATATTGACAAAACACCTCATTCGAGTTATTTAGTTTGCTCTCGTTTAGGTACACAACAATATTAAATGTTGTTAAACATGGTAAGATGTGAAGCATAAGTAAACTAACTATTTAGGCAAGTTTAAATGAGGCCGGAAACAACAAACAACAATTTCGGAAAAACCTCATGTCCATATTTCGAATTTGGTACTGTTCTGCCCTAAAACATATTTTATTGTTGTTAAACAGGAAAATAAAGTCCACCATGTTAAACTAGGCATTTTTCCACCCCATTTACATATAAAGTTTATTAAATTTGGAGCTACGGTTATTTAGTTATGAAATAAATCATTTTAGTATGGCATTTGAGCAAATTTAAACAAACAGCATTTTAAACATTTTAAACATGGATGAAAGCAGCATATTATGAAACTAGAAGAAAAACTAAGCATTTTACATGTTCAAATCATTTTAATCCGATGAACGGTTCATGAGTTTGTTATATGCATGATGCTTAGGGGGTTTTCTATAAAACCGTAAACTCTGGATAATTAGCTAAAATTGTTCCGCGGAAAAAACATGAATCGGGCCGAAACTGATTGGGCCAGCAGTGTACATGAGAGGGGCTGGAGGGGCTTCTCACCCATGGGCCAAGCCCAGGTCGGTGGAGAAAGCAGCAAGAAGGCGAGGCGAGCTGGACCTGATCTGGAGGCCAGCAGGCGACCCACGCGCGAGGCGGCGCAGTCAACGCGTGGTCGAGCGCTGTGGCACGCTGCTCGACCTGAAGCAGGGGATGCAGGGGAAGCAGGCGGCGATGGTGTTGGCGGTCTTCGGTGGGGCTGCGCGGCGATCTAGAGGCGGGGATGCAAGGCCTTGGCGCAAGAAGTGGCCCCAGGCGTGGAGGCAAAGCGCCTGGCTGGGCGCGGTCAATGCTCGAACGACTTGCTGCTGTTCGTTGCAGAAGAACAGAGGTCGCAGCAGAGGACTCGGTGTGCCAGCGATGCTAGAAGCAGAGGAACTTGGCGGGGCACCCCGACGAGGAAGATAGCCGGTGCGGGCTCTCGAGCATGGGGAGGCGACACGAAACCAGCCGGATCCAAGGTGGAGCGACTGAATCATGGCAGAGGTTGGACTTGGCAGTGATGCTCCTTCCGGTGAGGTCCGGCACAAGACGGCATGGACGGGAGACTGGCCGACCAGGCACGGCCGGGGAAGGAAGCGCGAGGCGATGGCGAGCACGGGAGGTGCAGAAGCTTGCACCGGCGGTGGTGGCAGCAGGGGCGTGCCCCGCTCGTTTCCTGGCAGAAAGAAAACAAACGAGGAAGGGAGAGAGATTAGAGGAGGAGGGAGAAAGGCAGGCAGCGAAAGGGTCTCCCGGGGACTCATCTCCGGCGAGGCTACGAGGAGGAGGCATGGCTGCGGTCCGGTTGCCTACTCCGGCGAGGAGCTGCAGGCGCGGGCAACGAGGTGGCGGCTCGGGGCTCCGGTGGCGCAGTGAGGAGCTCGGGCAGGGGGGATCGAGTGCTGGTTGGTTCGGACGCGGGTGGGCTCGGTGGATTTGGATCGAGGAAGGAGGAGGCTACGGCTGGTTGGGTGGATCGGGCAGGGGAGATCCCGAAGAGGATTTGGTGGAGTGGCGGCGCTGCGATGGGATGGATAGGACAGCTCCCCTAGGTTTTAGGGTTGGTCTTTATATAGCAAGTGGATTTTTTTGGTAGGGGTATTTGGTCCCTCTGATTTTAACCGGACGATCGAGAAATAAATAGATAGGGAGTCTAAATAAGAAAACGGAGATGTTTTATAGATGTTTGGGGATGATCCTAATCCAACGGTGACGACTGAGTGGTTCGGGTTCGGAGCAGTCTTCAGACGCGCGCAAGAGGGGGTCGGTGGCATGCAGAGAGGTTAGGTGGTTTGACAAGAGGGAACCGCAAACACGGTTGGTCTCAAAACTGTCAACGAAAGCAAGGGGTGACGCGGCAACTACGAGAGGATACGGGTTTTATGAAAACATATGGATGCGATGCACATGGTGCTATGATATGATATGCATGCCATGGACAAAATGCAAAAAAAAAGATAAAAACCCAACCACGAAGGAAATATCATATCGAATCTCCGGAAAAGGCAAGAGTTGGAGTTAAGAATACGGAAAGTTGTATCCGGAGCGTTACAACACTCCACCACTACGAGAGGATCTCGTCCCAAGATCTAGGATGGCACCGGAGGGAAAAGGAAGAGGAAGATAAGAGGTAAACTAAGTTGCTTCTTCGACAAACGAGTGAAACCATGAACCTTGAGAGATTGATCAAAATGAAAGAAAGAAAACAACGAAGATGAACAAAGTTATAAAACACTCCGTTAGAAAATAGGAACAAGGGATACGACGAGAACCAAGAGGTTTAGTGATAGGATAGATACTGAAGCCACTCCGGTTAAAACTAGATAGAGAAGGAATAAGATTGATATAATTTGGGCAACACTCCGACTGAAAGAAGAAGGAAAACTTGATATGATGAAAAGCACTTGAAGAGATGACACAACACTCCGGTTTTAATGGATAAGCATGAAAAGAACATGATCCTCACAATTCGAGATGATGAGTGAAGAGAGTAACATCACCATGCCTCCGGAAGAAAGAATAGAAGATAGATCATTGGAATAAAAGAATGGAGAAGAAAATGCCAACTTCTGCCAAAAATGATCTTGGAAAGCACCCTTCCAAGAAGGTTAGAACGGAATTGTTGGAAAACCAACAACGAAACAAATAAGCTTGTAGTGGGCTTATGGAAAACTTCTCAAAATTGAGGTGAAATTCTGCCACTACGAAAACAAATAATATAATTGATAACACCGACGAGATGAAAAACTTTGATAGAGAGATAACTTGGACCATGGATAATCACCACAATAGCAACATTCCTTAGGGAAGGCTCTAGGTGAAATATGACACAAGATAACTCCAACGAAGAGATTAATGGATTTAAAATACCTCATTCTTGACAACATGTGAATTGTGAAACATGAATGGAAATTGTCAAGAATGATATAACACCACCTCAAAAGATAAGGTAGAAAGAATTGCACTTTGAAATGCAAGAAGAAGAAAACTTCAACGCCTCAAAACAAAACATGTGTTGAGCACCATGTTTAATTTTGAGTATAGCTTGGTGGGTCATAACTTCGAGAGAAAACTTGAAGAACAATTGAGGAACGAAAGAATTCTTGACGAACCACCATGTAGAGCCTCCATGAAGAACTCCGGTAATAAAAGGATGATAGAAAGAAAGAGAGGTTGAAAACACAAGGTGAAGCCTTGCAATGATTTAGATGGCGCTTCGCGACGATATAACCGAGAAAACTTGGAACTCCGGAAAAAGAAAAGATGAAACACTAGAAACAAGAATTACTTCAACATGAACAATCTCCGGAAGAAAAGAATTGAATCACCTCGAGGAAATAAGAATAAGATTTATTGTATGCTCCTTCATCAAATTAAATTGATGACAAGCAATGGATTTTGCATACTACTTATTCTTCTTGAGGGATTGAAAAAAGATATAGTGCCAACTTGAAGAAGTTATTGATGGGACCACCGGTGGGATT
Source organism: Triticum dicoccoides (assembly GCF_002162155.2). Classification (NCBI taxonomy): domain Eukaryota; kingdom Viridiplantae; phylum Streptophyta; class Magnoliopsida; order Poales; family Poaceae; genus Triticum; species Triticum dicoccoides. The sequence continues at coordinate 753,838,857 of NC_041385.1, forward strand.
GGAAAATGAATGAAGATACTTGAGGGGATTTAGATACATGAGAACAAAGAGATCATGAACTGATTAGAGGGTATTTGAACGATGCACCGGTAAGATTTGGAGAACGATAGCTACACGCTGAGAATGAAGAATTATGACATGATGGCCTTCGGAGGAAATAAATGGAAACAACTCATGAAATGCTCTGAATGGGTGAAAAGAATTCTCACAATCAAAAACAATTATGAGAGGATGGCATCAAACTTGAACTACGCATCTTTGGAAGAACGGGTAAGGATTTAAGAGGAACTCTTCTTCGGTCTCCAAAATTCGAGAATGACAAGGAGAAACACCACTCCGGAAGGATGAAAAGCAAAGAGGTTGAGCCACCAATGAAATGATTTGGAATCGATCTTCTAAAGGCATCTGACTAATGAAATCCATTCTTACGTCCAACTCTAAAAAGAATTTGGAATAGCTCCAGAATAATTAGAAGAGTCAGGTAAGATCCTGGGAAAAGACCTGTAGGTTAGGGCCCACTCAAAAGAAAAACACCGCTGGAAATGATTTTAAAGAGAGATTGCACCGGTTGAATTAAATGGCTTGAATGAGATAACAAACTCTAAATAGCTTGAACGGATTAAGAATGGAAACACAAATCTTCTGAGATATCTTCAACACTCTGGAACAAATGAATAGCCAGAGGTGAGTGATTGAGAGGTGCACTGGCATGAGAAAGCATTTTACATGAGGAAAGGAATATGATCAACACTGAAAGCTTGAATTGGATCCACCGGAGAAGAAAAAAGAACGGAGGATGCTGAACTTGAAGCTCGTGACCATCTTCACGAGGGATCACCTGATCAAAACATTGATTGAAAAGAGTGAAGTGACTTCACATGAATAAAAGGATACTTGATTAAAATATATGAGTCCTTGAAGAAAAGGGTGGGAGGGTGGGGAAAAACAAAGACAACTTGGGATGAACAAAACAAACACCATTGAGAAAACTTAGAATTGATCTTGCGGATGGGGAGAATGATGGGATCATCTCGAAGAGAAGCACACCCGTTGGAAAAGAATTAACATGACAACCTCAATGATCAAGAAGGATTAGTACTCCCATAAAAATATGAGAACACCATTTAGGAAAGGTATGGATTCAACATTTGACTTCGAAGCAACTCGAATACCACAAATAAAACAAAACAAAGGATTCGGCTTGCAGAATAAGCCGTAACAAATACATATGATAGAGATTTACCCAATCCCATATCAGGCATCTGTCGGAAAGATATTCTAGGAGCTACTTGAATTCCCACCTATAAACTCCCGAAACTTTCAGGTTATGCAATCTGGTGTTGGGGATACAGGGGAAGCAATATATCTCACCCAAACTAACAATCCCTACATCCAGCTATATCCATCCGTCAACACATAACCAAGAAAACTCCGGAAATCGTGTACCTCAACCTTCGAAAAGCATCCGTTATACAATCTATGGCAATACTCCCGAACTCCCCGGTATTGGGTGGCGTCGAGGTTATCTCACCAACAACTGCATAAAAGAGATTTTCGGTGTCGGCAAAACTCAGGTATTCCAGAACTGCAATGATAAAATTGTGACGACAACACCTCAGAGCTCAACTCCCCGGGACACTATCACAACCCCTAAATGTCAGGAGGCACCAAGAACAATGTTCTCGTCACAAGACTATCAGAAAGATCCCAAGATACCCGCGTGATCCTAAAAAAAATTTGTGAAAAAATGAGGAGAGGAAAGACAAAACATCTACGTCGAGAGTCCTCACCAGAGCGACGAAGGGGCTGAGGAGTAAAAAGAACCCTACTCTCCGATATATATAATCCTAAGACTCAAAATAGGTTTCTTCTAGACTCAACAACGACCAACAATCAAGGGGGCTCCTATGGTCGGTCGAGGCTCTGATACCAACTTGTCACGCCCAAGATGCGACCCTATCCTAAAGGAACTCGAAGGTCCCACCAAGGATAGAAGCGCATCTTGAAGACGCTTTTGCAAGGTGGATATCATTACATCAACATTGCATAATAGATAGGGATACATACAATACATCCAGTGACACATGAATACAACAATATATCATACATGAGAACAACATCCGACTACGGGTGAACCACAAACAGAAGCTCAAACAACATCCACCCTGTTAGCCTAGGCTGCCGACCTGGAACCTATCCCCTGATCGAAGAAGAAGCAGAAGAAGAACTCCAAAATAAGCAAACATCGCTCTCGCGTCATGATCATCGCATAACCTGTACCTGCAACTGTTGTTGTAGTAATCTGTGAGCCACGAGGACTCAACAATCCCATTACCATGGGTATCAAGACTAGAAAAGCTTAATGGGAAAGGAAGGGGTAAAGTGGTGAGGTTGCAGCAGCGACTAAGCATGATATGGTGGCTAACATACGCAAATAAGAGCGAGAAGAGAAGCAACGGAACGGTCGAGAAGCTAGAAATGATCAAGAAGTGATCCTGAACTCCTACTTACGTCAAACATAACCCAAAACCGTGTTCACTTCCCGGACTCTGCCGAAAAGAGACCATCACGGCTACACACACGATTGATGCGTTTTAATTCGGATCTGGTGTCAAGTTATCTATAACCGGACATTAACAAATTCCCATCTGCCACATAACCGCGGGCACGGCTCTCGAAAGTTTATACCCTGCAGGGGTGTCCCAACTTAGCCCATCACAAGCTCTCACGGTCAACAAAGGATATTCCTTCTCCCGGGAAGACCCGATCAGTCTCGGAATCCCGGTTTACAAGAAATTTCGACAATGGTAAAACAAAACCAGCAAGACCGCCCGATGTGTCGACAATCCCGATAGGAGTCACACGTATCTCGTTCTCAGGACACACCAGATAAGCTAAGCGTACAGGTACCGACGTAACCCAAGTTGCCAAGGGATGGTCCCGCACGGTGCTCTAGTTTGGACCAACACTTAGACAAGCATTGGCCCGGGGGGGCTAAAATAAAGATGACCCTCGGGTTAATTACTCCTAAGGGAAAGGTATTGGTGATAGGAAAATGGTAAAACCAATGTTGGGCCTTGCTGGAGGAGTTTTATTCAAGGCAAACTGTCAAGGGGATCCCATAAATCACCCAACCGTGTTAGGGACGCAAAATCCAGGAACATAATACCGATATGACGGAAACTAGGGCGGCAAGAGTGGAACAAAACACCAGGCATAAGGCCGAGCCTTCCACCCTTTACCAAGTATATAGATGCATTTATAAAATAAGAGATGTTGTGATATCCCAACATAAACATAATCCACCATGGAGCAATCTTCATCTTCACCTGCAACTAGCAACGCTATAAGAGGGGCTAAGCAAAAGCGGTAACATAGCCAAACAACGGTTTGCTAGGAAAGGTGACAAATGTTAGGGGTTCATGGCAATTTGGGAAGCTTGAAGAACAAATGATAGGTAGCGCAACATAGCGATAGAACGAAGCAACTAGCATAGCAATGATAGTAGTGAGATCCAAGGTGACGGTCATCTTGCCTGAAATCCCGCTAGGAAGAAGAACGAGTCCATGAAGAAGACAAGCGGACGTGGTCGAACGAGTCCTCACAACTCCGGAACGAAACCGAAGCTAACAAGAGAAGCAACCCGGAAAGAAGCAAACAACATGGTAAACAACCATCACATAAACATGGCATGATGCACAATCAAGTATGATGCATGTCCGGTTTAATGAGGCATGGCATGGGAAAGTGCAACAAACAATACTACAAGTTAAGTGGAGCTCAATATGCAACGAGTTGCATATTGACAAAACACCTCATTCGAGTTATTTAGTTTGCTCTCGTTTAGGTACACAACAATATTAAATGTTGTTAAACATGGCAAGATGTGAAGCATAAGTAAACTAACTATTTAGGCAAGATTAAATGAGGCCGGAAACAACAAACAACAATTTCGGAAAAACCTCATGTCCATATTTCGAATTTGGTACTGTTCTTCCCTAAAACATATTTTATTGTTGTTAAACAGGAAAATAAAGTCCACCATGTTAAACTAGGCATTTTTCCACCCCATTTGCATATAAATTTTATTAAATTTGGAGCTACGGTTATTTAGTTATGAAATAAATCATTTTAGCATGGCATTTGAGCAAATTTAAACAAACAGCATTTTAAGCATTTTAAACATGGATGAGAGCAGCATATTGTGAAACTAGATGAAAAACTAAGCATTCTACATGTTCAAATCATTTTAATCCGATGCACGGTTCATGAGTTATTATATGCATGATGCTTAGGGATTTTTCTGTAAAACCGTAAACTCTGGATAATTAGCTAAAATCGTTCCGCGGAAAAAAGATAAATCGGGCCGAAACTGATTGGGCCAGCAGTGTACATGAGAGGGGCTGCTCACCCATGTGCCAAGCCCAGGTCGATGGAGAAAGCAGCAAGAAGGCGAGGCGAGCTGGACCTGATCTGGAGGCCAGCAGGCGACCCATGCGCGAGGCGGCACAGTCAACGCGCGGTCGAGCGTTGTGGCACGCTGCTCGGCCTGAAGCAGGGGATGCAGGGGAAGCAGGGCGGCGATGGTGTTGGCGGTCTCCGGTGGGGCGGTGCGGCGATCTGGAGGCGGGGATGCAAGGCCTTGGCGCAAGAAGTGGCCCAACACGTGGAGGCAAAGCGCCTGGCTGGGCACGGTCAACGCTCGAACGACTTGCTGCTGTTTGTTGCAGAAGAACAGAGGTCGCAGCAGAGGACTCGGTGGGTCGGCGACGCTAGAAGCAGAGGAACTTGGCGGGTTACCCCGGCGAGGAAGATAGCCGGCGCGGGCTCTCGAGCATGGGAAGGCGACACAGAACTGGCCGGATCCAAGGCGGAGCGACCGGATAATGGCAAAGGTTGGACTTGGCGGTGATGCTCCTTCCGGTAAGGTCCGGCACGAAACGGCGTGGACGGGAGACTGGCCGACCAGGCACGGCCGGGGAAGGAAGCGCGACGCGATGGCGAGCACAGGAGGTGCAGAAGCTTGCACCGGCGGCGATGGCAGCAAGGGCGAGCCCCGATCGTTTCCTGGCAGAAAGAAAACAAACGAGGAAGGGAGAGAGATTAGAGGAGGAGGGAGAAAGGCAGGCAGCGAAAGGGTCTCCCGGGGACTCATCTCCAGCGAGGCGACGAGGAGGAGGCACGGCTGCGGTCCGGTTGCCTGCTCCAGCGAGGAGCTGCAGGCGCGGGCGACGAGGTGGCGGCTCGGGGCTCCGGTGGCGCGGTGAGGATCTCGGGCAGGGGGGATCGGGTGCTGGTTGGTTTGGACGCGGGTGGGCTCGGTGGATTTGGATCGAGGAAGGAGGAGGCTGCGGCTGGTTGGGTGGATCGGGCAGGGGAGATCCCGAAGAGGATTTGGTGGAGTGGCGGCGCTGCGATGGGACGGATAGCTCCCCTAGGTTTTAGGGTTGGTCTTTATATAGCAAGTGGATTTTTTTGGTAGGGGTATTTGGTCCCTCCGATTTTAATCGGACGATCCAGAAATAAATAGATAGGGAGTCTAAATAAGAAAACGGAGATGTTTTATAGATGTTTGGGGATGATCCTAATCCAACGGTGACGACTAAGCGGTTCGGGTTCAGAGCAGTCTTCAGACGCGCGCAAGAGGGGGTCGGTGGCATGCAGAGAGGTTAGGTGGTTTGACAAGAGCGAAATGCAAACACGGTTGGTCTCGAAACGGTCAACGAAAGCAAGGGGTGACGCGGCAACTACGAGCGGATACGGGTTTTATGAAAACATATGGATGCGATGCACATGGTGCTATGATATGAGATGCATGCCATGAACAAAATGCAAAACAAAAGACAAAAACCCAACCACGAAGGAAATATCATATCGCATCTCCGAAAAAGGCAAGAGTTGGAGTTACGAATATGGAAAGTTGTATCCGGGGCATTACAAAGCACTCTCCCATGGCAAGAAAGATCAATCTAGTAGGCCAAACCAAACCGATAGTTCGAAGAGACTTGCAAAGATAACTCAATCATATAAAAGAATTCAGAGAAGATTCAATTATTATCCATAGATACATCTGATCATAAATCCACAATTCATCGGATCTTGACAAACACACCGCAAAAAGAGATTACATTGAATAGTTCTCCACAAGAGAGGGGAAGAACATTGTATTGAGATCCAAAAAGAGAGAAGAAGCCATCTAGCTAATAACTATGGACCCGAAGGTCTGTGGTAAACTACTCACAACTCATCGGAAGGGCTATGGTGTTGATGTAGAAGCCCTCCGTGGTGGATTCCCCCTCTGGCAGAACGCCGACGACGGCTCCAAGATGGGATCTCGCGGATACAGAAGGTTACGGCAGTGGAAATTGTATTATGGTTGCTCCCTGGATGTTTTCGGGGTACGTAGGCTTATATGGGAGAAAGAAGTATGTCGGTCGACGCCCGAGGGGCCCACGAGACAGGGGGCGCGCCCTATAGGGGGGGCGCCCTCCTATCTCGTGGAGGCTCCGGCTGTTTCTTGACTTGCACTCCAAGTCTTGTGGATCACGTTCGTTCTAAAAATCACGCTCCCAAAGGTTTCATTTCGTTTGGACTCCGTTTGATATTCCTTTTCTTTGAAATACTGAAATAGGCAAAAAAAACAGCAATACGGGCTCGGCCTCCGGTTAGTAGGTTAGTCCCAAAAATGATAATAATGTATAAAATAAAGCCCATAAACATCCAAAACAGGTAATATAATAGCATAGAACAATCAAAAACTATAGATACGTTGGAGACGTATCAGCGCCCAGCCCTCCAAGGGCTGGTTCCCTTCCCTCTACAGCCCATGAAGCCCTCTAGGAGAGGTGGCCCCTCCCGGTGGACCCCCGGAACGCCTCCGGTGGCCCCGGTACAATACCGGTATGCCCCCGAACATTTCCGGTGATCGTATGACAACTTCCCATATATAAATCTTCACCTCCGGACCATTCCGGAACTCCTCGTGACATCTGGGATCTCATCCGGGACTCCGAACAACATTCGGTAATCACATACAAATCTTCCTAATAACCCTAGCGTCATCGAACCTTAAGTGTGTAGACCCTACGGGTTCGGGAATCACGCAGACATGACCGAGACAGCTATCCGGCCAATAACCAACAGCTGGATCTGGATACCCATGTTGGCTCCCACATGTTCCACGATGATCTCATCGGATGAACCACGATGTCGAGGATTCAAGTAATCCCTTTGTCAATCGGTACGTTACTTGCCCGAGATTCGATCGTCGGTATCCCAATACCTCGTTCAATCTCGTTACCGGCAAGTCACTTTACTTGTTCCATAATGCATGATCCCGTGACTGACCACTTAGTCACATTGAGCTCATTATGATGATGCATTACCGAGTGGGCCCAGAGATACCTCTCCGTCATACGGAGTGACAAATTCCAGTCTCGGTTCGTGCCAACCCAACAGACACTTACGGAGATACCTGTAGTGCACCTTTATAGTCACCCAGTTACGTTGTGACGTTCGGCCACACCCAAAGCACTCCTACGGTATCCGGGAGTTACACAATCTCATGGTCTAAGGAAATGATACTTGACATTAGAAAAGTTTTAGCAAACGAACTACACGATCTTGTGCTATGCTTAGGATTGGGTCTTGTCCATCACATCATTCTCCCAATGTTGTGATCCCGTTATCAATGACATCCAATGTCCATAGTCAGGAAACCACGACCATCTGTTAATCAACGGGCTAGTCAACTAGAGGCTCACTAGGGACATGTTGTGGTCTATGTATTCACACATGTATCACGGTTTTCGTTTAATACAATTATAGCATGAACAATAGACAATTATCATGAATAAGGAAATATAATAATAATCATTTTATTATTTCCTCTAGGGCATATTTCCAACAGAGCGGGCTAACGAAATGCGACTGGATGAGGGAATGGAACAATTCTTGAACGATACACGCAGTTAGTTGTTTTATAAACATAAACTCACTTAGCTGAGCGGTGAAAACGCTCACTGTGGACAAAAAACGACCCGCCAGCCCAATAATGTGAAAAATAAAGAAGATAACGGCCCGCCCTAAGTCGTAAGGAGTTGTACACGGAGCGCCACAGAGTGCTCCTCGCCAGCGCCTTATGCGCCACAAGAGGAAACCAGCGCCCACGCGCCTGGCTTAGTGGGCCGGCCCATTAACGAGCCGACGAGCTCGCGCGACGGCTGCTTCCCCAGCTATCCCGCTCGATCGTTTCGTTTACTCGAAAGAAAAGGACGCTTGATCGTTTCATGGTAGACTGGTGAACCATTGACCATTGACTTTTGAGATTGTTTTTTCAAATTTCAAAAAAAAGTTCATCAAACTTTTAAAAAGTTCATGAATTACAAAAACGTTCACCTATTTTGAAAAAAAGTTCATGAATTTAGAACAAAAATTCAACAAAATTTGGAAAAAGTTCACGAAATTTAGAAAAAGTTCATCGATTTTAAAAAAATTCATTGATTTTGAAAAAGTTCATTTAATTTGAAAAATAGTTCATCAAATTTGAAAAAGGTTCATCAAATTTGAAAAAAGTTCAACGCATTTGATAAAAGTTCATCGATGTTAAGAAAAATTTCATGAATTTCAAAAAAAGTTCATCAAACCTTGAAAGAAGAAAAAGAAAAACAGAAAAACAGAAAAAGAAAACAAAAAAAGAAAAAGAAAAAAGAACGAAGTAAAAGGCCTAGAAAGATGAAAGTAGCATGTCCAGTTTGGGGGTGGCGTGGTGGCTATGCAGAATACGTTAAGCATGAGGTCCCGGCTCCGAATCAAAGCATGAGCTCATTTTTTTCGCGTTTTGGAAAACAGAGGAAAAAAGCTAGATGGCCGGCCCAGCGGAGAGATGGGATATGCGCCCGATTGCGAGTATACTGTAGCGGGCGCATAAGGCGCCAAATAGGATTTAGCGCCGCCACACATGACAACGAGGCATGAGCCAGCGCGAGCGAACAAAACAATTGCGCGAATCTTGAATTCAGGGGTTTATTGGTTCCTTACCAGGAAATAATGCCTGAGAAATTTCAGTGCCTGGCTTGGGCCTGGGATGGTGCTGCTTTTGTGCCTGGCCAGGCAGGTTTTTGCCCGTGTCGTTTGGTTTGTGACCACCTCTACTAGCTGCTTAGGTACGTCCCATCAAGAAAAAAGCTGTCTTAGATATGGCGCATCAGTTTGTTGCTTGCTTTTTTATTCTCCCAGGCGTGATTAACAGCCCCAGGCTAGTTCCAGGCGTCCTATTCCGGTTCCCTGGACCACGCTAATGATAGTCTCTCGTTTCCAGCCCAGGCTAATAATGCATTCAGCTTTCCAGGCCAGGCTAGTGCCAGATTTTTCAGGGCACCAACCAACACATGGTCCAGGCAAATCTAGACGCCAGGCCTGGAACATTTTCTCGAGGACAGTGTTGACATCAGATTTTGACACGGTCAAGAACTTATTTAAAATGGTTTCAAATGGAGAAATGATCTACATGAAAGAGTTCCGTATTGTTGATATAAACATCTTTGAAGTTTGGGTCATCACCGTCTGATTTCATCTCAAAGGCCGAAACTATACTCAAAGTACTAAGATATTATACAGTTTGGTCGATTAAGCCCTCAAGACGACCACGAATGAAAAAAATGATCTACACAGATTGTCTTCGTCTCGTCGAAACGATCGATTTTGATATAAATATCGTCCAAATCCGAGTTCGTATGCCAAAGTTAGAGCAATTGGAGTGCAGCCCTGTCACAAGGCGAGATGTGGCGCGCCCCACCAGACACATGTCTGATGGGTAGCACGAGGAAATAGTCTATTTTGCGCGACCGATTTGACTCTCAAGATGAACTCTGATCAAAAAACGTTCAACATGAGAGTTGTTCGTCTCATCGAAAAGGTCAAGATTTCTTTTGGCCTCGTTTCCATCCGAGATCGTTTACCACCACAAAAAAGACCCTCAAGGTGCAGCCAGTTTAAACGAAACAGTTTTGAAAAGTTCGGACAAAATCAATCCGAATTTGACTAGGGTTTTGGACGTGAATCCAAGCTTTTTCCTTGCACGGGAAGTCCAGCCGCCTGTTATATATCTAAGTGGTGACGGCCGATTAAACAACACACAATCGATCAATTCATCTACCACTTTTATCTTTTATCTTTTCCCCTTAACTCTAGTTCTTCTTCTTCCTCGTTTTTCGTCTGTTCTTCTTGTTGCAGGGCGGTGAACCTCGAGGCTCTAGGGACGGTCAGGTCGACCTAGGGCAGCCCATAGCCGCCGCGCGCCCAGACGGCGTCCCTCCCGGACGTGTGGGGTTTCGGGTCCTCAAAAGCACCCGCCGGATTTCCTGTGTACCGCGCTTTCGGCGGGGTCTCGTTCAACGTGAGTTGCGGTGCATCACCCTCGGCGTTGGAGGTACACGGTGACATGTTCGTGTGCGAACAGACAGGAACTAAACAAGCTCTCAATAAGGATCCAATAGTCCAGAACTTAGAGCATCTACAACTGGACTTTGCAAATCCGGCACCTCAAACGCCCACGAACGCGCGTTCGCGGACACTGAGCAGTCAAACCTTAAATTTGTGTTCTCACAATCAGACATCTTAATTATCATAACTCAAATTCATATAAATTCATGCAACTATGTCGATGCACTACACACATCGTCCGGCTACACCAACACTACTAACTGCCATCGGGCTACCAAAATTTGGCATGTTTGGCTACGGTGGAGATCATCTACGGCTGCCTTTGCCCTTCCTGGCACCCTTGTTGTCCTTCTCGCGGAAGTATCAGTCGAAGACGTAGTAGGGATCGAGCCGGATCTGCTCCTCACCATTGATGTCCTCCTTCTCCCCCTTCAGTGGCAGTTCGGCCATGGCACGAATCGTCCAATTCAACTCTCGGGCGAGGGCACGCTTGTTCCTCCGTTCTCGTTTCTTCACAATGCGGGCGCAGATGGCTTCCTCCTCTGCGGCCGCCTGCGCCGCCGCATCCACCCTGTCATTTCCGCCATGATACATGCCTTGGCCGCCCTTATACTCTCCTTCCCACGGCGGGCACACCGGTCTCGGTGAGACTCATAGTCCGCCCTACTGGTGATGGGAAGGAGAGATTTTCTGGCTACTGGGACCGCAGTGATCCAGCCCTAGAAGACCCGAGTGTCCGTTGAGACAACACTATGGAGTCACGCCGGGCAGATCATGCCGTCGGCCGGGTGCTGTCCTCCCGGGAGCGGCGAGTGCAATGCGGACCACCTTTGCCTCCTTCAATCCGCACGAGATGACACCACAGTCGACGGATCTAGACTGGTCGGAGTCAGATCCGCTGCCCGCCATGCCATAAATCGCCGGAGGTGAGTTTGGGTGGTGGAGGGAGTGGAGGGGAGTGAAGTGTGAAGTGGCTAAGGTTTGGTCCGACAGCGGATGGGGAGGAATATATGTGGCATCGGGTAGGCCGGCCTGGGCCGGGTCCGAAGTGGCGAACACGCCCGGGCGCCTCATATTTGGGTTGAATATGAGGGGTGCCGGTCTGCCCGGGCGTTTGAGGCCCATTTGAGATGTTCGTCTTGGTTGAAATTTCGTTACCGGTGAGTGACCGGGTGCACCGTCCGGGTGTATGAGGTGGGTTCAGGGCGCTCAGGTGTAGATCATAGCTGGCCAAACGGGCCGACCAGCTGAGGCACGATTATTATACGGGCCATGCTGTGTCGGCCCTCCGGGTGTATGAGGCGGGTTCAGGGCGCTCAGGGTGTAGATCATAGCTGGCAAAAGGGGCGACCCGGCCCGGTACGGCCCGACACGCCGAGGCACGATTATTATACGGGCCATGCCGTGTCGGCCCGCGCGCTGCAACCTGCAACCCAGGTAGGGCCCAGCTGCTAATCGGGCCGGCCCACTGGCATGCCAGGCTCACTAGTCTGCCTGTCATTTTGGCGCAACGGCTGTTTTTAGCCTATTTTTACCTGTTGGGCCATATATAAAAAAATAAAAAAAGATAATCAGGCCGTGCCGTGCCGGCCCGCGTGCTCAGCCTAGTAGCCCAAGCACAGCCCAAGGCGTGCCACATAACGGGCCCAGCCCGTTTAGCCCGTGCCGTGCCTGGCCCATGGCGTGCTCGCGGGCCGGCCTGGTTGGCCCGGCCCATTTGGCTAGCTTCAGCGTAGATGCTACAAAAACGTTCCCAAAATCAATCCCCTCGCTTCGCTAGTACTACTACTCTCCGGCGGCGTGGACAACGCCATCCTCCCCAGCCGACCAAATCACCCACCGAGAGGAGCCCTAGCATGAGCACGAGAGGGGAGATGGCCCCCCGCCGCCGCAGCACCTCTCCGCCGCCTGCCTCTCTGCCCGACGACGACGACATGCTTCAGGAGATTCTCCTCCGCCTCCCGCCGCGGCCTTCCTCCCTCCCCCGGGCCTCCCGCGTCTGCAAGCGTTGGCGCCGCCTCGTCACCGATCCCCGATTCCAACGCCGCTTCCGCGACCACCACGGCAAGCATCCTCTCCTCGGCTTCTTCTTCGAAGACTATTGCTCCTGTCCGTTTGTTCCGATGCTGGATCGACCAGATCGCATCCCCCGGTATCGCTTCTCGATGTCTCGCCGCGAGGACAACCGCATCATCGACTGCCGGCACGGGCTTGTCCTTTTCCTCAGCGGAAGGCCGCCGCGCAGCCCAAGTGTGTGGGACCCCGTCGCCCGCAAGCAGCGCTGCCTGACCCTCCCACCAGAGCTGGACAACGACCGGATGTACTTTTTCAACCGGGCGGTGCTTCGCCCTGCCCGCGGCCAAGGCCGCCGTTCAAGCCAATTCCAGGTGGCCCTGGTAGCCTATGACGACAGAGGAGAAACAAGAGCTTCGGCATGGGTTTACTCGTCGGAGACTGGCATATGGAGCAAGAGCAAATCACTGCAGCTGCAATCTTCTATACCTATGGATCAATCCAGTACTTTGATTGGGAATTCTCTTTACTGGTTACATACCTATGCGGCGAATGTGCTTCATGACCATGGTGAGTATTTCGTACTTGAGTTTGATCTGAATAGTCAGAGCCTAGCCGTGACCGAGCTGCCGGCACACATAGAACCCGGGTATCACACATTGAGGATTATGCCTGCCGAAGATGGTGGGCTTGGCTTCATCCATCTCTCACGATTCAATGCCCAATTATGGAAGAGAAAGCCTGATTATGATGGTTCAGCTGCATGGGTGCTCGACAGAGCTATTGATTTCGGGGAACTTAGATCAACTTGGAAGGGTGACTCCCTCACTTTAGTTGGGTTTGCCGAGGAGAGTAATGCAATCCTTGTATCGACAGCTTCTGGTGTCTTCGTGGTCTATCTCCAGTCAATGGAGTTTAAGAAAGTTTCTAATACGGTGTTCTTCTTTTCCCATTATCCATATGAATGTTGCTATGCTGCAGGTAAAAATATCAATCACTTATATTTTTTACTTTGTAGTATTATAAGATCAATTTATTTTTTGTAATTAGTTGCTGAAATGCGTATCATATACTTAGAGCATCTCCAATATATAGTCCAAATGTAAAAATACCTAATTTTTTGGACCGTCTGGACCAAAAAACGCTGCTCCAACAGATGGTCCATATGTAAAAAAAATTGAACCGCGGCCTCCCGATGATGTAAAATTGAAAACTTTGTGATGCAAATTTACATCATGAGATGCAAGTGATGTAAAAAAAACGCGGCTGCACACCAACGCCCAACCGCCAGTTCATTCCGCCTAGCGACCGCCCGTCCGCCGCCCCGCCACAGCTGTCCGACGCCGCCCCGCCGTAGATCCAGACCCCCGTCGCTGATTCCACCCTGGGCCGCCGCCTGCCGCCGCACCGCCCCATAGCGCCCGCCTCCGCTCCGGCCGCCTCCGCCCCGCCCCGACCCCATCCGCCTCCTCTTCGGCCGCCTCCGCCTCCGGTCCGTCCTCCGCCCGGCCCCGCTCCATCCACCTCCTCTTCGGCCGCCCCGCTCCGTCCGCCTCCGCCCCCCGCCGTGCACGCCGCCGCCTCCGCCACCGGTCCGTCCGCCACCCAGCTCCGTCCGCCTCCGCCTCGCGCCGTCCACCACCGCCCCGCTCCCTACTCCCCGATGACGCCGAAGGGCAAGTCGGATTTCTTCGGCGTGAGGGCGAAGCCCTCCGGGAAATTCGGAGTGGAGTTCTCTGACGCCGGGCGGCTTTGGTGGCTCGGCACGTATCCCACCGCCGATGAGGCCGCACGTGCCTACGCCGTGGCGGTGTGGCGTGCCGGGCGGCCGAATACGTACCTCAACTTCCCTGAAATCGAGACCCGGGCGGATGTGGAGTGGCTCGTGCCACAGGGCATCCGGATGGAGGAGATGCCGGCGAAGAAGAAGCAGAAGAGACCGGCGGTTGTCGTCACTCTCGGTGAGAGCGACGAGGCGGTGATGGCTCGGTTTGCGCGGGAGCATCCTGAGTACGTCCAGGTCGAGCAGGAGTTCTATTGGAAGCGTGATGCCGAGGAGAAGAAGAAGAGGGAGGAGGTGAAGAAGGAGGACGAGGCCGGCCCCTCGACGGTGATCCCCATCGAGTCATCGTCGGAGGAGGACGAGGAGTTCTGGGGGCTCTCGGATGACTCCGAAGAGTCGTACTGGATGCCCTCGGACGACGAGTAGTTCTGCTAGTTTAAATTTATGTCATCTATGTTCAAACTATGTTGAATTTCATGTTTGAACTATGTTGAGATGAAGTAGTAGTTGGTCGTTTTCAAAATACATCTTTGTTTTGAACCATCTGTTGGAGTTGCTCTTTTTTTTACATCTCTGATTTGGACCATATGTTGGAGTTGAGCATGTTTCGGAGCTTCAAAAACGCACCATTTGGCGGTCCATATTTTACATCTTCGGTTTTGGACTACCAAAATTTGGACCATTTATTGGAGATGCTCTTAGAGTGTTATGTTAATGATTGAAGTTCTATTCAAATCACGTCAATTTTTCTTTTGCTGCTTGATGAATTCTTTAAAAGAAAATATCTAAATCTAAGACAAGTAATTTGGGACAGAGAGAGTAGTACTTAAGGTTGCTGTTCTTTTCTGTTGGTCATATGCATAAGTTGTGTTTTGAATGTAGTCTTATGTGCCTATCTGAAATATATATCTTTTCAGCACCGATAACAGTTGGAAATCAATGATATGGTTTTTGTCACCTGTGGAAGGGCCATACTGCGATTAGCTAGTTCAGATGTACAACTGGAGAAAAAATTGGCCGTACCTATTATATGTTTCTTGTCGGGCTTTTAGTTCCGCCATGTCTTAATTTGCTCCGCTTGGTCTGACAAGGAATCGAGTTTACTAAAGATGATTTCTAGAAAGTATCTTCTCGTGCGTGAAATTGTCTTATGATAATATTCAGTGCTGGTCTGCAGTTCTCTTGATAATGTGACACATAAAGGGGCAGCCCCAGTGCATGTAGCTTCCGCTTGCGCAGGGTCTGGGGAAGGTTCCGACCACTTTGGGTCTATTGTACGCAGCCTTTCCCTACATTTCTGTAAGAGGCTGTTTTCAGGACTTGAACCCGTGACCTCATGATCACAAGGCAGCAGCTTTACCACTGCGCTAAGGCTCCCCTTCATAATGTGACACATAACAGTTAAAAATGAATATATTCCTGAAGCGAGGTGTCCATTTGCACTAGAGAATAAATAATTTTATGTATGTCTCATGTAATTTTTCTCTGATTACATAACTAGACAACTCTCACTTCACCTAGATATTCCATTATATTGCTCTGTTCTATCGATGGTTTTCCATCCGAATTATCATTCGTTCCTGACTTATTATGCTCGTAGGTACTGGCATTGTTGATGTACATGGCAAAGATGAAGTGTTGAAATATATGGGAGATTCTCGTCTGTTAGCACATGTTAGTACTTTGTGATGACTGAAAAGGTGACATAACTTTATCTCCTGGACGTGTTCATCAGGGATATATGTGTCATTTTACAACATATTGCTGCATGGACTTTGACTGATGATTTTTTTTATGAAAATATTAAATCCCTTTGTAATTGTAAGACATCCACTACATTGCCTAAGTAACTGAGAACAATATATACCGGAACATAAGAATCCTAATCAGTACAGTTTCCGTTATCACACTAGAAAGTTGTAACTTATAAGTACCTCTAGTCAAGTCATATGTTGCTTTTTTTTAAATGCTGTCAATTTATCAACTTTATCACTAGTGTATATATTGTCGACTAGGTTCATAAATTTAAATATTTCTAGGTTACATAAATTTGTGAATTTATATGGAGGTATTATATCGTTTTGGTAACTCTCGACGGTAATAGAAATAGTGGTCAAATGCTCAAAGCTCTGCTCTTCTAGTGCATGCAAAGATTAAAATGACATCCAGTTTGGGCTGAAACAAATGTTATTTATGAGTTAATAAAGTACTCCCTCAGTCCCAAAATGTAAGACCATTTTTGACACTATGATAGTGTAAGAAATGATCTTATATTTTGGGACGGAGGGAATACCTGCCAATACTATACTTGTTCTTATGTGAGTAGTTCTACTTCACTTTATAAGAAGTACACTATGCTTATAATTAAGCTGAATGTTTTTATTTTCAATTGTTTTGCCGTTTTTTCCCAGTGATATTTCACTATGTAAACTATTCTTTGTGAGCTAACTCATTGGATTGCTATTATGCAGGTATGTCCAGGTTGCAGGAATGGGTTATCGGTGTAGGTTCTTCCATTTTCTGTTTTCTGGTGTTGCGGTCAGGGCCAGTGATGGTCCACTCCATCTGAAGATTAATCCAGTGTAGTAGTACTCATCAAGTGTGAAGGACACTTGGAGGAATGAACTGTTTAACTTGTTAGCTCCCACTCTTATTTCAGTGACCTCTGTAGAGACAGCAAGAAAATTGTCTGTCTCTTACTCCCTTTTACAACTTGATTAAGACTCTCAGTGGTTCATTTGCTTATTTTTTTACTCCCTCCGTCCCAAAATTCTTGTCTTAGATTTGTCTGGATACGGATGTATCTAATACTAAAACGTGACTTGATACATCTGTATTTAGACAAATGTAAGACAAAATTTTTGGGACGGAGGGAGTATTTGATGAAGTGCATTCGCCAAGCGAGCTCACCTTTCATTGTATGAACCCATCTGGCCTTTATGCTGATTTGGTCAGGGACGTGCAACAACAACATGATGATAGATTGCTGCTACCGCTCGTGTTCGGATTGTAGAATAGAAGGCAAAATGAAACCACAGTTTCACCTTGTACCTTCCGCGTGTGAATCATGTTGAATTTCTTTGGTTGGCGAGTTCGTGGTTCGTGAACAACTGATCGAACTCGAGATGTGGTTATAGTGCAAGTCCAGTAATAGAAGGTCAAATATCTGGTTGGCAAGTGCACCCGGCTGGTGCCTCTCCTCTGGTCTGGTCCCCAGTCACCACGCCGCATTTGGCCTTCCAGTATTGCATATAGATTTTTTTCTTGGAAAAAAGGATTTTTAGACCTAGATGTCAGAAAACTGCAGTGAGCCCCGCCGGAAAAAAACTGCATTCAGGACATGCCTGTATTGGCTAGAATTATCTTTTGGTGTGTGCCCCTGCTGTTGACTAGTTGACCTGTGCGCCGCCAGCCAATTCTCCAGATCAATTGACATCCTCCGCGCTGTATACTGAGAGGAGCCCTAGCATGAGCATGAGAGGGGAGATGGCTCCCCACCACAGTACCTCCCCGCCGCCTGCCTCTCTTCTAGACGAGACGACAGTGGCGACATGCCTGCTCCGCCTGATTCTCCTCCGCCTCCCTCCACGGCCTTCCTCTACTCAGGGCCTCCCGCGTCTTCAAGCGCTGGCATATACAAGCATCCGGAGTGTGGCCGTGCATTTCTGAGAACCCCAATCGTTCCAACGGCATCCTTCTCCGCTGAGGAGCCAAACTGATAAGCTCTAGCTTGAGCATGAGAGGGGAGATGGCTCCCCGCCGGCGCAGCCTCTCTCTGTCGCCTGCCTCTCCCAGGCGGCGAAGACATGCTCAGGGAGATCCTCCTCCGCCTCCCGCCGCAGCCTTCCTCCCTCCCCCGGGCCTCCCTCCCTCCCCGGGCCTCCCTCGTCTGCAAGCGCTGGCGCAGCCTCGTCGTCGATCCCCAATTCCAACGCCGCTTCCGCAACCACCACGGACACTACCGGACTCGCCACGTATGCCGACGGCCCAGGCCATTTCCCGTCGGCATACATCTATGCCTACGGCTGCCGTCGGCATAGCCCCGTCAGCGTAGATCACGTCAGCGTAGTCTTGTCAAACCGTCGGCATAGTTTAGCCGTCGGCATAGCGGCCTATGCCGACGGCTTTCGTCTGGCCGTCGGCATAGTTTAGCCGTCGGCAGTGATTTTTCACATGACGGCAATGGACGGCGCCGTCAAAAGCGCTAACGAATCACGGGCCGCCGCGTCGCAGAGGTATGCCTACGGCAAAGCCGTCGGCATAGGTGAAAATCTATGCCTACGGCAGCCGTCGGCATAGATAAGGCCGTAGGCATATAACATTATTCCGGTAGTGAAGCCTCCTCTCGTTGGCTTCTTCCTCGACGAATTGAGCTCCTGTCCGTTTGTTCCAACGCTGGATCCACCAGATCGCATCCCCGGCGCTCGCTTCTCCATGCCTCTCCACGAGACCGACCGCATCATCGACTGTCGCCACGGGCTCGTCCTTTTCACTAGGAAGAAAAGGCCTACTACTATGGCTTAATCTCGAGTCAATATGCTTAATCTCAGGTAAAATCATACTCCGTGGTCAAACTTCCCGAAAGGTCACCCATCCTCACATTACTCCAGCCCAAGCACACTTAACTTCAGAGTTCTATCCAACCCCAGCACCAGCTCACTTCACAGACACTTGTTGATATATATAGCATATCAATCCTATTAAACCTTGTTGATGTTTATGACTTTGTTCATGTTCATGAGTGTGATGAAATTTTGAAAAATTATTTCAAACTTCCGTTCATATTACGTATCATATTTTGAAAAAAAATTCCCCAAAAAAAATTCGAAACTATTTTTTTTTCTGTTACTAGTGGCGCACCTAGCAAACGGTGCGCCACTAGTAAGTTTGAAATTTTGTGAATTTTTTTGCCTCCAGATCTTAAAAGCCCCGTAACTTTTTTTTTGTTAGGTCTTTTAGGATTTTGAAAATGTTTAACGGGGTTTCCCCGGTTAAATTTGTATGTAACTTTTTGAGTAGATGATTTTTCATATAAAAAACTTTTTAATCCGAATTTGCATGCAAAAGTTTTGCCTATTTTACAAATTCCTAAGAGATTTTGCAAATAAAGTCGAAATTCATATTTGTATATTTTTCCCAACAACGAGACCACATATCACATGGAAAACTTATTTTCTTTTATTTTTTTGACATTTCCATCATTTTTCTAATTTTTTTTAAAACTGAAAAGACGGTCCAGGAAGGCATTCGGCGGAATTTTGGGTCAAAGTTAGTAATGGCGCACCGTGGGTGTGGTAGCGCACCACACCCACGGTGCACCATTACTAACTTTGAAAAAAATGAAAAAAAAATTGTTAGTAATGGCGCACCGTGGGTGTGGTGCACCATTACTAACTTTGTACTAACTTTGAAAAAAAATAAAAATAAAAATGTTAGTAGTGGCGCGCCATTACTAGTTAAACTCGCACTATCCAATTTTGTAAAAAAATAAAAAAATTGTTACTTATGGCGCACCGTGTATGTGATGCGCCATTAGAATTTGAAGTTTAATGACGCACCTATATGTGATGCGCCATTGCTATATACTAATGGCGCACCACACATGTGTTGCGTCATTAGTGTTCATTTCATCTATAGCCGTTTTCCTAGTAGTGTTTCATCCGCCGCGCCGCCTACTTGTGTGGGACCCCGTCGCCCGCGAGCAGCGCTGTCTCATCTTCCCACCAGAGCTGGACAACGACAAGGCGCTCATCCTAAATGCGGCGGTGCTTCACCCTGCCGGCGTCCAAGGATGCCGTTCAAGCCATTTCCAGGTGGCCCTGATAGCCAATGACAGAGAAAGACCAGGAATTTCCGCATGCCTTTATTCCTCGGAGACCAGGAGATGGGGCAACATCAACTCACTGCAGCTGCAACCGATTATGTCTGTGTAACAACCTACTTTGATTGGGAATTCTCTTTGCTGGTTAGTTAGGGTGTCTCGTCAGTATGTCATACTTGAGTTTGATCTAGATAGGCAGAGCCTAGCTGTGACAGAGCTGCCACCACACATAGAACCCGGCTTTCACAAGTTATGGATTATGCCCGCCGAAGGTGGTGTGTTTGGCTTCATCCATCTCTCAAAATTCCATGCCCAATTATGGGAGAGAGAGCCTGATTCTGATGGATTGGCTGTATGGGTGCTCGATAGAGCTATTGAATTCAAGGAGCTCGGATCAGCTTGCAAGGGATACTCCCCGAGTATAGTGGGGTTCACCGAGGAGAGTAACGCAATCCTTGTACTGACAGCTTCTGGTGTCTTCATGGTCTATCCCCAGTCAATGGAGTTTAAGAAACTTTCCGATATGAGGTTCTTCTGTCTCCGTTATCCATTTGCATGTTTCTACCCTGCAGGTAAAAGAATAGACTGAACCTATTATTAGTTTGTTGTCAGGTTTTTAATTTCAGCATCTCTTAATTTGTTCCGGTTGGTCCAACAAGGAATTGAGTTTACTAAAGATGATTTCTAGAAAATATATTTTCTCTAGCATGACTTATGTTATGGTAATGTTCAGTACTGGACTGCGGTTCTCTTGACAATGTGATACATAACAGTTAAAAATGGAAGCGAACTAAGGGGGAAGCTTAGGCTGAACCAATTGAATGTGTAACTCCATTGGTCCTTTACGAAGCTTAAAGCTAGTTACACGTACACTATCATTTGGAAGCTGAAACCAAATGAACAAATAGAAGTTCTATTTTATGTTTTGTTGAATATCCTTTTGAGGCGAGGAGTCCATTTTCACTAGAGAATAAATAATACTCCCTCCATCCCATAATATAAGAACGTTGAAACAGGAGGACGGCCCGACCCCTTCCTCCCCTCCCCCGACCCCGCGCTCGTGCCGCCTCCCCGGGGGGCGGCCAGGGCGGCCCCCATCGAGCTCCTCTCCTCCCCCCTTCCCCGTGCTCCTCCCCTCCCGCCGCCGCCGGCGGAGACCCCGGATCTGGCCGGGCGGGCTGGCGGCGGCGGGCCCTTCCTTCCCCCGCGCGCGCACCCCCTGCCCCGGGGGCAGGGCTGGCGGCGGGTGCCCTTCGGCCGGCGGCGGCCCTGTGGCCTGGTGGCGGCTGGCGGCGGCCCGGCGCGGTGGTGGCGCCGTCCTTTGGTGGCGCTGGTTGGCAGGCGGCGCGCCCGGCCCAGATCTGGGCCCTCGGGGCTCCATCTGGGTCCTTGCGGGCCGGCCCCCGGGCGTGTCATCGTTGTCTGCGGCGTGGTGAGGAGGAGGAGCAGCTCGGACTTGGGGCGGCGGCTCCGACGACGTGCCGGCAGCAGCGCGAAGGCGGAAGCTTTATGAGCCCACGAGGGCTCGGCCGGGCCTGCTGTGCTCCTGCGATTGCGTCCGGACGGCTACCGTCGCTGACGGTGGAGGTGGGGCCCTCCCGTGTGCCGACGGGCTGTTGCCCTAGTCCCGGCTCTGATTCCTTGCCTTGCTGTCCTCACTTCGCGGTGCCGTGGTGAGACGGCATGGGGGCCTCGTGACTGCGTTGGCGCACGGTGCTGGTTGGTTTGGTGGCAGGCTCCGGGGCGCCCGAGGTGCGGGTTGGGATCGGGGGAAACCCCTGTCGGCATGGCCAACACCGGCGCGGTGGCGCCTGTGGGTGCCTCCTGACCTTCCGGGAGGGCGTCGGGGCTACCCTTCCTCTCGCCTCGTCGTGTACCGGGGGAAACCCTTGGCAGCAGCGTCGTCATCGTCGCGATCCTTCTTGGAGGTGTTGATAGGTGCCGGCGCTTCGGAGTCTTGGAGTCTAGTGGAAGAGCCTGGTGGGCGCTGCGATCGCGAGGCTTCTTCGCTTTTGTTGATCCGCCGTTGTCGGCGTTTGTTTCTTTTGCTTTTCTCTGTCGTTTCTTTTTGGGCGTGACTGTGCTGCTTCCGCCCCAGCACCTTTCCTGTATGGTTCGGTTGGTTGCTTTGTATACAAAGTGGGGGAAAACCCTTTTTCGGTAATATAAGAACGTTTTTCAAGCTAACATAGTTTGAAAAACGTTCTTATATTATGGGACAGAGGGAGTACTCTTTATGTCTCATGTTGTTTGTCCCTCAGATAGCATCACTTGCACACCTCTCAGTTCACCTTACATATGTCATTATAATTCTCTCTTCTATTGATGATTTTCTATCTGAGTTATCATTGGTTTCCTGACTTATTTATCCTCGTAGGTACTGGCATTGTTGATGGACATGGTTGTCAGTGTTCATCGGTATGTGAGATGGTTGTCTGGTGGGACATGCTAGTATGTTGTGATGAGTGAAAACGTGGCATAACATCATCTCGTAGATGTGTCTGTCTGGGATATCCATTCTATTTTGCAATTTATTGCTGCATGGGCTTTGACTGACGATTTTTTCTTATGAAAGTATTAACTCCCTTTGTGATTTGCAAGGCATCCACTACTTTGCATAAATAATTTAGAACAATATATACCGGAACATAAGTAATTCAGAATCCTAATTAGTACAGTTTCTGTTAGCACACTTGTAAGTTATAATAACTGATAAGTAATTTAGACACTGCTTTTGTAATATATTTGCAGTCAATTTTTCAACTTGATCACTAGTAGATCAGTAGTTTATATATTGTCACATCAACTAGGTTTGTAAATAAAATTAGTTCCAGCTTACATAAATTTTTCATTTTATATGGTGATATTATATACTCCCTCCAATTTGAACTAAAACCACGGCACTTATCTTGGAACGGAGGCAGTAGTTTGCTAACTTTCAACGGTAATAAAAATGGTGGTCAAAGGCATAAAGCTCTGTTCTGACTTGTAATGCCATGAAAAGAGCACTTCTACGAGTTGATGAAGTAGTATCTCCTAGTACTATGCTTCAGTTTATAAGAAGTAATACTATGCTTATAAATAAGCTTACTGTTTTTACTTTCTATTGTTGTTTTGCCATATGACTGATTGGGTTGTTGTTTATGTAGGTATGGCTAACTGGCTAAGTTGCAGGAATGGCTTATCGGTGTAGGATTCCATCTGAAAATCTATCTGTTGTTGCTATGTGCTTATCAAGTGTGAAGTGCACTTGCAGGAACGAACTGTTTGACTTGTTAGCTCCCACTATTGTTGCAGTGACATCCGTAGGCAGTAAGAAAATTGGCAGTTTGGCGCTGTCTATCTGTCCCTTGTACAAGTTGATTAAGGCTTTCAGTGGCTCGTTTGCTTGTGTATCACTATTTTGAGTTCATTTGCCAAGCAAGCTCAGCTCTAGGTTGACGAGTTGGTGCTCCACGAGTCTCACAGTAAAATTGGTTGCTCATGCTGGAAACAGGAAAAATCCAGACATCTTCCTAGGATAATTTCTGCCTCTGCCTAGCAGCTACCAGTGATGGTCATTTCGAAATCCTTCTTCTGTCAGGTGGTCTGGATTCCGTTCTAGACTGAACTCATATGGATTATGGATGGTCTTATGTGAGTAAGGAATCTGATCTGGTTTATCTTGCGCTTCTTTCTGACAGAGTTAGCCGGGAGAGTTAATTGCAAGGAACTACTGCACTTCGGCACATCGTAACGAATCAGTACCATTAGTCACATTTCTTGCAATTCACTACCAACTCTAAGCCTAAGTGTTGCAAAACAGTCAAACAACCATATAAGCACGTATTGACCATGTATATGATAGATCTGGCCCACGTGTCAGGTGCCACGGTGGCGTACCCGCGCGCACCCGGCTCGGTCGCCGTATTTGGCTCGAGGCTGGTCGAACCGGAGGCAGCCGCCACACTATGTCCCTCTCCTCTCTTCGCCTCCTCGCCCTCATCTCTCCCATCCGCCGCCGCTCACCGTGCAGTCCGCCGTGACCGCCGCAGCCGCCGCGCCATGGTCTTCGAGGATGAGAGCAGCGACGACGGGTCCAGCTTGCACATTTCGTCCTCCTCCGACGGCATGCAGTATCAGGTCAGTGATAGAGCTAGGGTTAGGGTTAGGGTTTCTGATTTGGGAATTTGGTGATCTGGTTTTTTGATTTGGCTATTTTGGTTCTTGTTGCTCATGTAAATTCCTGCTAGCATTGAAGACCAAGACTGAAATGACTTGGAGAAGGCAACCAAGGTGCTCTGGATGGAGCATCGGCTGCCAACTGAGTACCGTGTAGCTTTTGAAGGATTTGAGACGGGCAGGAGGTTTCTAGTTTGAGCTCAGCCTGTAAGAATCGTCACTAGTAGAAAAAGGGCCTACAGTCCCGGTTGGTGAGGGCCTTTAGTCTCGGTTCATGAACCGGGACTAAAGGTTCGGTACTAATGCCCTGACCCTTTAGTCCCGGTTCAATCCAGAACCGGGACAGATGGGCCTCCATGTGGCCTGTCGCTGAGCCCAGGCAGGAGGGCCTTTGGTCCCGGTTGGTGGTACCAACCGGGACCAATAGGCATCCACGC
>NC_041385.1:753863830-753869134 GCF_002162155.2 Triticum dicoccoides
GATCGTCATGAACATATATGCATACAGAGAGAAGTGATATCGACCACCTCTCCTTCTCCGAGAGATTGGTCGAACAAACAAGTTCTCGTATATCTATCCGACACTACCGGCTACATATATACAATAATTATCTTTTACAAATATATAATCTCCTAAAATACGGACGCGTGGTCCACATAGTATTCTCCGTCTTCAGCGATCACGTGGTCAAGAAAGAATGCCGCCAATTCCTCTTGAATTGCTCGCATGCGATCTGGTGCTAGGAGTTCATCCCGCATCCGAAACATCTAATTTTAAGAAGGGGGTCAATACATATATATATATATATATATATATATATATATGAATGAATGAAACTCAACACAAATGATGGTAATAAAATAAAATTGTGAATATTGTTATTTACGCACTTCATATTGTTTGTCGGAGTAGCCCCGCTCACAGGTCGTGTGGCGGATGGACACGCAAATGTAGTATCCACAGAAATCATTCCCTTGTTCCTGCCACAACCACTTTACAAGAAATAGAGGTCAATCAAACTGATAATTAGCAAGCATGCTAAATGGTATTGATGAAACTAGCGCTTGAATCACTAGGAGATGCCTGGAATATGCTACTATATAGTACTTACTTTCGGGTGCCTAAATTGCAGCTTCTTCGGTAGTCCCGGAGCTTTTTTGGTGAATTTTCTCCAAGCCCTGCCATACAAAGAAAACAATTACTTGATATCAGAAATGAACAAAGTTGCTAATATGGTGGATAATGATCGATTTAACTTACTTCTCGAGCATTTCAGTCATGTCCGCATACTCCTTGGGATCTTTTCGCTTGGAGTCTAAGACAGTTACTACTCCCTTCTCAAGCTTAATCTCTAGGAGAATATAGTGGTAGCTGCGCACACATGCATAACTCATCAATATTACATTACTATAACCTGGACTAATAAGGAAACCAAATATGCCACAAGACAGTAACACTCACTTGAAGTTGTAAGGAAAGAGTATTATATCTTTGTGTTCATTTATTTCCAACGATCGTAGCAAGTTGGCCTTGGTTTTTTGGGCACGATATTGAACCTCAGTTGCATCTATGTGATACGTGTTAATGAACCCAATATCCCCCACTTGTCTTTTCTTCAATTCGGCCATCTTCAATCTGCATAATATAGTGAGGATAATTATAAATACATGCAAATGAAAGGGCTGAGTTATATAGAGAGACTTAATGACGGAAGTAGTACTACTTACAGACAGTAGGAGGTGACCGTTGCTTTATCGATGGCCAATTGATTGAAAAACTGATAGAACTCCTCAAATGGAATAGGCAACAGTTCAATTCCAAGGAGGTCATGCTCCTTTTTAACTCTCACATACAAAGTACTCCTCCCCTCAGACTCTTTGCAGGTTTTCATGTACCAATCATGCAATCTTCGCATCATCGTTGATAGAGAACTTTCATCTTTGACGAGAGGCTTCCCGTACTCGTATCTTTGTATCTGCACCTCCAAGATATCATAATGTACATCGTCGGGCAGGTAATCTGCAGGATTGCCATAACCGGGCACCATCCTCGGATCGACGATGTCGCTAGCAGGCACCTTGAGCGGGGGGCACGATTGCTTCGCTTGTTCGCCGAGCTGGGCAATTTGTTTCCCAGCTCGTCGTTCTTTCATCCTTTGATCACTTTTAGTACTTCCCGACCTCTCCGCTTCGGCAAATGCCTTTCCAATAATGCGCTCATAGTTGCCTTTCGGCGGAGACTTGGGTGGTTTTGTCAGGGCAGCCAGAGTGCGCTTCCCTTTCACCGGATCTACCTTCTCCTCCGGAGGTGGATGTCTCTTTGCTTTCAACCCTTGAAACCAGTCATCCACTTCGGTCTGCGCGATCTTCGTGTTTTCCTCCTCGCTCCTCTCGTACGGTAACTTCTCTGGAGTCTTTAGAGAAAGACCGAATCTGTATCTCCTCCCGCCTTTGGCTGTACTGCTAGACGCCGGCAGAGTAGACGGAGCGGATGTCTTCTTTCCTTGCTTACGAGGTGGAGGAGAAGGACTGTGACGCACCGTAGAAGCCGGAGCGGCGGCGGGTCTCTTCCGCCCTTGCTGACGAGGCGGAGAAGGAGGAGGCTGGCTGCTCGGGCGCGCCGGCGCAGGCGGAGAAGGAGGCGGAGTGCCGCCACGCGCCGGAGAAGGAGCGGGCCGAGTGCCCTGATCGTCACTCGCCGGTGGAGGAGGCGGAGTGCCCTGACTCGCCGGAGGAGGAGGAGGAGGCGGAGGCGTCCAGTTCGGAAGGTTGATGAGATCCTTCCGCCATAGGCATGGAGTCTTCAGAGCAGAACCCAGCCGATACTCCCCTTCACCGGTAGGGTGGTCAAGCCGGAGGTCCTCAAATCCCTCCGTTATTTCATCGACCATCACCTTAGCATATCCTTCTGGAATCGGCCGGCAGTGAAAAGTTGAGTCGGGTTTAGTAGGATAAACAGAGCCAACAGCCGCCTTGACCTTCAAATTGCTCCATGGCGCCATAAGGTGGCAATTTTCAGCATCCGTGATAGCATCCACGGGATAGCTGGAAGGAGCCGTCAAGGCATGCTCTGGCTGAAGCAGCTCGGTGGAAGCCACGCTGCTTTTCCGCTGAGATGGCGGGGTAGCTTCGGGGGAAGCTTCGGCAGGTCGTTTGCTGCGATCTGCTTCTCTTTCCTCTATCCCCATTACCCTTTCGTGCAGCGACTGCAGTTGGCTCTGCTCCAGTTTCTTCCTCCTCTCGTGGGTTTTGTAACCCCCTGCGTCCAGAAATCCAGCCTTCCACGAAACGGAGCCTGGCATGCCTCGTGTCCGTCCAGGGTGCTCAGGATTGCCGAGGGCCATTGTGAGCTCGTCCTTCTCCCTGTCTGGAACGAACGTCCCTTGCTGCGCTGCTTCGATATATTGCTGAAGCTTCTTGACTAGTATGTCCAATTGTTCCTCCGTCCAAATGCACTTCCCTGTTATAGGGTCCAAGGATCCGCCGGCCCCAAAGAACCAAGTCCGGCAACGTTCTGGCCAGTTCATTGTCTCTGGTTCGATCCCTTTATCAAGCAGATCATTCTCAGCCTTGGCCCACTTAGGCTGGGCTACGAGGTAGCCACCTGACCCCGTGCGATGGTGAAGCTTCTTCTTCTCAGCATTTCTCTTGTTTGTCGCCGACATTTTTTTACTCTTTTCTGATGTCTTGTGGGCCACAAATGCGGGCCAGTCATCTCTGATCTTCTCATATTTGCCAATGAATTCTGGTATCTCATTTTTTCGACATACCTATTGAGGTCTTTCTTCCAATTCCTGAATAGGTCTGCCATCTTCCTCAGAGCAAAAGACTTGATTAATGGCTCTATAACTGGCTTCTCTGGATCATCCTCCGGCGGTAGGGTGAAATTTGACTTCAGCTTAGTCCAAAGATTCTTTTTCTGCATCTCAGTGACATAAGACACCTCAGGGTCTTCGTTCTTAGGCTTATACCATTGCTAGATGCTGATCGGGATCTTGTCCCTAACCAGAACCCCACACTGAGCAACAAATGCCTTCTTTGTCCGGTAGGGTTCAATCGGTTGGCCGTCGCGCGCGATTTGTATGATCTCAAACTTTTCATCCGAGCTCAACTTTTTCTTCGGGCCTCGTCTCTTTACCGAAGTTGTGCTCGATCCGGAGGGCTAGAAAAAAGAACAAAGACGAGAGTTAATTAATATGTGTACATACCAAAACAATGAATGCATCAATTAGCTAGTCAGCACAGGCTTAACTAATATATATACCTGGCCGAACTCGGTTTGGTGATCATCGGAGCCGTCCTCACGGTCTACTTCTTCACCCTCTCCTTCTTGCACCGGCATTGGGTCATCGGAGCCATGTAAATCAATGAGGAGAGGGCCAGTTGCTTCTTCACCCTCTCCTTCCAGACCATCGTTGTCGTTGAGAAACATCAAGGAGAGGGCATCACTTCCTTCTGCGATTATGTCCCTCAACAACGCTTCTTGTGCTTCGTCTCGGGGGGTGTCCATAGTTTCTACAAATATTTACAACATGGCAATTATTATTCAAACATGACAGATATTGATATATTAGTGGCAAACGTAGAACTAGCTAGCTAATCACAATAAGGAATCATATTAGTGGCCTCGACGCTGCTTCTCTAGGGTTTGGGGTGGCCTCGACAACGCTTCAAGGGTTAGGGGGTGGCCTCGAGAACGCTTCAAGCTAGGAGGGGGTAATATCGACCCTCCCACGTGTTGAAGCTATCGGGAGGGGGTCGGCGTTGAACACTACATCTATGTCCCACAAGTGACGTGGGCATCGACGCCCGCGGTAGGGTAGAGGGTCGTGGATCGCCGAGCGGTCGAGGGTCAAGGGGTCGGGAGGATCGTCGAGGGGTCGAGAGCCTTCGACCCTTGACCCCTTAACGACCCTCGACCCTGAAACCTTCGACCCTTGACCCCTTAACGACCCTCGACCCTGAAACCTTCGACCCTTGACCCCTTAACGACCCTCGACCCTCTACCCTAGTTCCCGACCCTCGACCCCTCGGTGATCCTCGACACCCTCGTTATATCGACAACGAAGCAACATACATATACATGGGAAAATAATGTTATCGGGGAGGGGGTATCGGTACCCCCCCCTCGTGTCAAAGTTTCTTCTTTCTCCTCTATTCCTTTCTTTCTTCTTCTCCTCTCATGTTGAAGTTATCGGGAGGGGTATATCGACGATGACAGAGGAGAAGATCGAAGAAAAAAAATAAGAAAAAAAGAGGAGGAGAAGAAATGAATAGAGGAGAAGAAGAAAAAATAGAATATTTTCTATTTTTTCTTCTTCTCCTCTATTCCTTTCTTCTTCTCCTCTTCTTTTTCTTCTTTTTTCCTCTTCTTATTTATTTCTCCTCTTCTTCCTCCCCTCTTCTTCTCCTTTCTTCCTCTTCTTTTTTCCTTTTTCCTCTCATTCTTTTTCTTCTTCTTCCTTCTTAAAAATACATGAAGTAGTATTGCTTGTTTTTTTTAAAATAATGTTCAAATAAAAATCTATGAACAGAAAACATATATATACACAGAGAACATATATACATTTTTATAAAAATGCAAAAAACAAAAAAATCTAAAAAAAAGACATATAAATAGATATACACATATACATATATACTCATACATATACACACATAATCAGGAAAAAACACTATATTTGCAAAAAAAAGGGGGAAGAGGGGGGCGGTGCCGGCCCTGACCAAAGCGGCGCGGGGCGAGGCAGAGGCGACGGCGAGGCAGAGGCGACGGCGAGGCAGAGGC
>NC_041385.1:753870402-753894710 GCF_002162155.2 Triticum dicoccoides
ATGCTTGGGTCAGCCTTGACTTTGAAGGGGGGAATTTCATGAAACTTTTCATACTCTTCAGACATGTCTGTCTTGCCCTCCACTCCTAGGATGTCCCTTTTTCCTGAAAGAACTATGTGGCGCTTTGGCTCATTGTATGATGTATTCGCTTCCTTATCTTTTCTTTTCCTCGGTCTGGTAGACATGTCCTTCACATAGATAACCTGTGCCACATCATTGGCTAGGACGAACGGTTCGTCAGTGTACCCAAGATTTTTCAGATCCACTGTGGTCATTCCGTACTGTGGGTCTACCTGTACCCCGCCTCCTGACAGATTGACCCACTTGCACTTAAACAAAGGGACCTTAAAATCTACTCCGTAGTCAAGTTCCCATATGTCTGCTATGTAACCATAATATGTGTCATTTCCATTGTCGGTTGCTGCATCAAAGCGGACACCGCTGTTTTGGTTGGTGCTCTTTTCATCTTGGTCAATCGTGTAAAATGTATTCCCATTTATCTCGTATCCTTTCCAAATCATTGCAGTCGAAGATGGTCCCCTGGACAACAAGTACAGCTCATCACAAACAGTGCTGTCACCTCTGAGACGTGTTTCCAACCAACTGCTGAAAGTCCTGATGTGTTCACATGTAACCCAGTCGTCGCACTGCTCCGAGTGTTTGGAGCGCAGACTGTTCTTGTGTTCATCGACATACGGGGTCACCAAGGTAGAGTTCTGTAGAACTGTGTAGTGTGCTTGAGACCAAGAATATCCGTCCCTGCATATTATTGAGTCCCTTCCAAGCGTGCCTTTTCCAGTCAGTCTCCCCTCATACCGCGATTTAGGGAGACCTATCTTCTTAAGGCCAGGAATGAAGTCAACACAAAACCCGATGACATCCTCTGTTTGATGGCCCATGGAGATGCTTCCTTCTGGCCTAGCGCGGTTACGAACATATTTCTTTAGGACTCCCATGAACCTCTCAAAGGGGTACATATTGTGTAGAAATACGGGCCCCAGAATGACAATCTCGTCGACTAGATGAACTAGGACGTGCGTCATGATATTGAAGAAGGATGGTGGGAACACCAGCTCGAAACTGACAAGACATTGCGCCACATCACTCCTTAGCGTTGGTACGATTTCTGGATCGATCACCTTCTAAGATATTGCATTGAGGAATGCACATAGCTTCACAATGGCTAGTCGGACGTTTTCCGGTAGAAGCCCCCTCAATGCAACCGGAAGCAGTTGCGTCATAATCATGTGGCAGTCATGAGACTTTAGGTTCAGGAACTTTTTCTCTGGCATATTTATTATTCCCTTTATATTCGACGTGAAGCCAGTCGGGACCTTCATACTGAGCAGGCATTGAAAGAATATTTCTTTCTCTTCTTTCGTAAGAGCGTAGCTGGCAGGACCTTTATACTGCTTCGGAGGCATGCCCTCTTTTTCGTGCAAGCGTTGCAGGTCCTCTCGTGCCTCAGGTGTATCTTTTGTCTTCCCATACACGCCCAAGAAGCCTAGCAGGTTCACGCAAAGGTTCTTCGTCACGTGCATCACGTCGATCGAAGAGCGGACCTCTAGGTATTTCCAGTAGGGTAGGTCCCAAAATATAGATTTCTTCTTCCACATGGGTGCATAATTCTCAGCGTCATTCGGAACAGCTAGTCCGCCGGGACCCTTTCCAAAGATTACGTGTAAATCATTGACCATAGCAAGTACGTGATCACCGGTACGCATGGCGGGCTTCTTCCGGTGATCTGCCTCGCCTTTGAAATGCTTGCCTTTCTTTCGACATTGATGGTTGGTCGGAAGAAATCGACGATGGCCCAGGTACACATTCTTCCTGCAGCTTGCCAGGTATATACTATTGGTGTCAAGTAAACAGTGCGTGCATGCGTGGTATCCCTTGTTTGTCTGTCCTGAAAGGTTACTGAGAGCGGGCCAATCGTTGATGGTCACGAACAACAACGCCTTTAGGTTAAATTCCTCCTGTTTGTGCTCATCCCACGTACGTACACCGTTTCCATTCCACAGCTGTAAAAGTTCTTCAACTAATGGCCTTAGGTACACATCAATGTCGTTGCCGGGTTGCTTAGGGCCTTGGATGAGAACTAGCATCATAATGAACTTCCGCTTCATGCACATCCAAGGAGGAAGGTTATACATACATAGAGTCACGGGCCAGGTGCTGTGATTGCTGCTCTGCTCCCCGAAAGGATTAATGCCATCCGCGCTTAAAGCAAACCATACGTTCCTTGGGTCCTTTGCAAACTCATCCCAGTACTTTCTCTCAATTTTTCTCCACTGCGACCCGTCAGCGGGTGCTCTCAGCTTCCCGTCTTTCTTACGGTCCTCACTGTGCCATCGCATCAATTTGGCATGCTCTCCGTTTCTGAACAGACGTTTCAACCGTGGTATTATAGGAGCATACCACATCACCTTTGCAGGAACCCTCTTCCTGGGAGGCTCGCCGTCAACATCACCAGGGTCATCTCGTCTGATCTTATACCGCAATGCACCGCATACCGGGCATGCATTCAGCTCCTTGTAGGCACTGCGGTAGAGGATGCAGTCATTAGGGCATGCATGTATCTTCTCAACCTCCAATCCTAGAGGGCATACGACCTTCTTTGCTGCGTATGTACTGTCGGGCAATTCGTTATCCTTTGGAAGCTTCTTCTTCATTATTTTTAGTAGCTTCTCAAATCCTTTATCAGGCACAACATTCTCTGCCTTCCACTGCAGCAATTCGAGTACGGTACCGAGCTTTGTGTTGCCATCTTCGCAATTGGGGTACAACCCCTTTTTGTGATCCTCTAACATGCGATCGAACTTCAGCTTCTCCTTTTGACTTTCGCATTGTGTCCTTGCATCGACAATGACCCGGCGGAGATCATCATCATCGGGCACATCGTCTGGTTCCTCTTGATCTTCAACAGCTTTGCCCGTTGCAGCACCATCGTGCACATCGTCTGGTGCATCTTGATGTTCAGTAGCATCACCGTATTCAGGGGGCACATAGTTGTCATCGTACTCTTCTTCCTCGCCATCTTCCATCATAACCCCTATTTCTCCATGCCTCGTCCAAACATTATAGTGTGGCATGAAACCCTTGTAAAGCAGGTGGGCGTGAAGGATTTTCCGGTCAGAGTAAGACTTCGTATTCCCACATATAGGGCATGGACAACACATAAAACCATTCTGCTTGTTTGCCTCAGCCACTTCGAGAAAATCATGCACGCCCTTAATGTACTCGGAGGTGTGTCTGTCACCGTACATCCATTGCCAGTTCATCTACGTGCATTATATATAATTAAGTGTGTCAAAAATCATTACAGAACATCATGAATAGATAATTAAGTGACCAAATTAATAGAAGTTCATCATCACATAAAAACCAAAGTAGATACATAGTTCTCATCTAACAACATAAAGCTCTGCAGAGCATCTAAATTAATTAAACCATACATTGAAACTATGTAAAACATTTCAATGCGAAAACAAATGCGATCATAATCGCAACCAAGGTAACAACTGATCCAACGGCATAATGATACCAAGCCTCAGTATGAATGGCATATTTTCTAATCTTTCTCATCTTCAAGCGCATTGCATCCATCTTGATCTTGTGATCATCGACGACATCCGCAACATGCAACTCCAATATCATCTTCTCCTCCTTAAGTTTTTTTATTTTTTCTTTCAAGAAATTGTTTTCTTCTTCAACTAAATTTAACCTCTCGACAATAGGTCGGTTGGAATTTCCGGTTCAACAACCTCCTAGATAAATAAAATCTATGTCACGTTGGTCGGCATAATTTTCATAAACAATAAATGAACCAATAGTTATGAAAAGATAATATATACCACATCCGAATCATAGACAGGACGAGGGCCGACGGGGGCGGATACCAAAACCATCGGCGCACTATATAAGATGCAATAATAAAAGTAAGAAAATAATACAAGTATCTATCTAAACAAACAAGTAATAATATTTTTCCTTTCAGAAAGAAGATAAGAACAAGAGGCTCACCACGGTGGTGCTGGTGATGAGATCGGCGCGGGTGATCGACGGCGGTGAAGACAGGGACGGGGCGTGACGGACCGCTAAACCTAGATAAATATTGAGGAAAATGGAGCTTGGCGGTCGAGCTTGGAGAGGAGAAACCTTAAGTAGTGTGGCTCGGGCATTCCATCGAACACCTTGTGTGCATAGGAGGTGAGCTAGAGCACCACCAAGCCCTCTCCCCCTCGGCCAGAAAAAACAGAGCAGTGTGCTCTGCTCTTGCGCGAGGGGCTATATATAGGCAGAACCATTGGTCCCGGTTGGTGGCATGAACCGGGACTACAGGTAACCCTTTGGTCCCGGTTCATGCCACCAACCGGGACCAATAGTGGTGGGCCAGGAGCCAGGACCATTGGTCCCGGTTCGTCCCACCAACCGGGACCAAAAGGTCCGGACGAACCGGAACCAATGGCCCACGTGGCCCGGCCGTCCCCCTGGGCTCATGAACCAGGGCAAATAGCTCCATTGGTCCCGGTTCTGGATTGAACCGGGACTAATGGGCTAAACTGGCCTGGACAAAAGCCCTGTTTTCTACTAGTGCGTGCACATATTTTGTTCTCTGTAATATAGTTGGTAGCCTCTGTTTAGTAAGTTAGTACTACTGATGACATTGTTTACCATTTAGTAGTTTTGATACTCACCTTGCTAAACAGGCCACCTGATGTTAGTAATATATATGGGCAGAAGCTTAGTTGCCAGTGGAGATGCTCAGAGTTTAGTTATTTATTAGTATTTAATGCTCACTGCAACATGTTGTGTAGGCATGTGCTCATGTATATCTATGTAGTTAAATTGGCCACTATTTTGTAGTATTATATTTGGCCAGCAGCTTAGTTAGCAGTGGAGATGCTCATTGTTTAATTGAGGCAATTGGTGATTATTTAATAGAGTAGAAGCTCAAAGTTGAGTGTTGCATAGGTGCTTGTCTTTATTTTATATTGCATGACAATTTGCCCTAGATCTTAGGTTGTAGTAGAATTAGCATTGTTTAGTTGGCCATATGCATAGGTTGTAGTTGTTATATTGTTATTTGATTTTTTAAAAATGCCCTTTTATAATTTGAATTCTTGAGAGAATAACAATATAAGTGTTTGCTATATTGCAGGAAGGTCAGAATTGTGGTTTTCTTGGGTGGGTTGACCCAGAGTGGCCTCCTGATACGTCTCCAACGTATCTATAATTTTTGATTGTTCCATGCTATTATATTACCTGTTTTGGATGTTTATGGGCTTTACTAAACCCTTTTATATCATTTTTGGGACTAGCCTATTAACCGAAGGCCCAACCCAAATTGCTGTTTTTTTTGCCTATTTCAGTGTTTCAAAGAAAAGGAATATCAAACGGAGTCCAAACTGAATGAAACCTTCGGGAGAGTTATTTTTGGAATAAACGCAATCCAGGAGACTTGGAGTGGACATCAAGAAGCAAACGAGGAAACCACGAGGCAGGGAGGCACGCCCCCACCCTCGTGGGCCCCTCGTGGCTCCCCTGATCGACTTCTTTCGCCTATATATACTTGCATACCCTGAAAACATCCATGAGCACCACGAAACCCTATTTTCACCACCGCAAGCTTCTGTACCCGTGAGATCCCATATTGGAGCCTTTTCTGGCGCTCCGCCGGAGGGGGAATCAATCACGGAGGGCTTCTACATCAACACCAAAGCCTCTCCGATGAAGTGTGAGTAGTTTACCACAGACCTTCGGGTCCATAGTTATTAGCTAGATGGCTTCTTCTCTCTCTTTGAATCTCAATACAATGTTCTCCTCGATCTTCTTAGAGATCTATTCGATTTAACTCTTTTTGCGGTGTGTTTGTCGAGACCCGATGAATTGTGGGTTTATGATCAAGTTTATCTAGGAGAAATATTTGAATCTCCTCTAAATTCTTTTATGTATGATTGGTTATCTTTGTAAGTCTCTTCGAATTATCAGTTTGGTTTGGCCTACTAGATTGTTCTTTCTTGCAATGGGAGAAGTGCTTAGCTTTGGGTTCAATCTTGCGGTATCCTTTCCCAGTGATAGCAGGGGCAACAAGGCACGTATTGTATTGTTGCCATCGAGGATAAAAAGATGGGGTTTATATCATATTGCTTGATTTTATCCCTCTACATCATGTCATCTTGCCTAATGCGTTACTCTGTTCTTATGAACTTAATACTCTAGATGCATGCTGGATAATGGTCGATGTGTGTAGTAATAGTAGTAGATGCAGAATCGTTTCGATCTACTTGTCGCGGACGTGATGCCTATATACATGATCATGCCTAGATATTCTCATAACTATGCACTTTTCTATCAATTGCTTGATAGTAATTTGTTCACCCACCGTAATACTTATGCTATCTTGAGAGAAGCCACTAGTGAAACATATGGCCCCTGGGTCTATTTTCCATCATATAAGTTTCCGATCTACTTTATTTAGCAATCTTTACTTTCCAATCTATATCATAAAAATACCAAAAATATTTATCTTATCTTATAATCTCTATCATATCTCACTTTCGCAAGTGGCCATGAAGGGATTGACAACCTCTTTATCGCGTTGGTTGCGAGGTTCTTATTTGTTTGTGTAGGTACGAGGGACTTGCGTGTAGCCTCCTACTGGTTTGATACCTTGGTTCTCAAAAACTGAGGGAAATACTTATGCTACTTTGCTGCATCACCCTTTCCTCTTCAAGGGAAAACCAACGCAGTGCTCAAGAGGTAGCAAGAAGGATTTCTGGCACCGTTGCCGGGGAGGTCTTCGCTCAAGTCAAGACATACCAAGTACCCATCACAAAATCTTCTCCCTCGCATTACATTATTTGCCAGTTGCCTCTCGTTTTCCTCTACCCCACTTTACCCTTGCCATTTTATTCGCCCTTTTTCCGTTCGTCTTTTCGTTTGCCTTGATGTCTTACTTGGCTCGTTTGCTCGTTTGGTTGCAATAGTTGTTTATTTATTTCTAAACAGAGAACCTAAGATGTGGATCCTCATCCGCTTGCTAATCTTTTTATGAGATCCAATTATGATGAACCAATTTCTAGTGATTTCAGTGCACTAGATTATCTTTATGAGGTTTTGCTTGAAATTCGTGAATCTGAAAATTGTGATGAAGAAATTTATGAAGAGATTCACGATAGCTCCTTGAATAAAAAGCATGATTGCAATGATTTTATTATAAATTCTATTAATGTCAATTGTGTTAATGATATGTAAAACCCTAAGCTTGGGGATGCTAGTTTCCCTATGTCCACTACTTGTTGCAATGATCATGATTGGGGTGATTCTTCTTATAATCATTAAAAAAATTAAGCCCCATGATGAATATGAGATTGATAATAATGTTTGCAATAATACTGAAAGTGGGTTTGGAAGAGTGTCAACTTTAGATCCCACATATTTGGATAATGTTCAATCTTATGAAGTTTTTGATAAAGGTGGGTTTGGAGAGGTCACGACTTTAGTTAATGATAATCCCACTATTTTGGAAGCGTGTCAACTTTGCATGCATGTGGATCGTGTTGAAAATATTTTATGTGATAGCTATTTTGTTGAATTTGCTTATGATCCCACATGTAATTATTATGATAGAGGAAAATATGATTGTAGTAATTTTGATGTTACAAAATTTCCTCTCGTTATGTTGAGATTGCTATTGTTCCTTTCTTCTTCCATGGATATGTTAGTTTTTGTTTGCCTTGATAATTTGTTTGCTTATAAAATACCTATGCGTAGGAAGTATGTTAGACTTAAGTGTGTTTGTCACATGTTTTATGATGCTCTCTTTGTGGTTCAATTTTTGTCTTTCATGTGAGCATCATTGAAATCTCAATGCCTAGCTAAAAGGGCTTTAAAGAAAAGCGCTTGTTGGAGACAACCCAATAATTTTACTTGCTGTTTAGTATTAAATAATTCATCTAGCTTCTGTTTATATGTGGTTTTATGTTTTAATTAGTGTTTGTGCCAAGTAGAACCTATAGGATCATCTTGGGTGATAGTTAATTTGATCTTGCTGAAAAACAGAAACTTTTGCACGCACGAGAATAATTTTAATAAATCATAGAAACGTGCTTTTTAGTTTATTCTTTTTGCAGAATATTGACCAATTTCCTAGGACTTACTATTTTGGTAGGATTTTTAGAGTTCCATAAGTATTCTAAAGTCACAGATTTCTACAAACTGTTCTGTTTTTGACAGATTCTGTTTTTCATGTGTTGTTTGCTTATTTTGATGAATCTATGGCTAGTATCGGGGGGTATGAACCATAGAGAAGTTGGAATACAGTAGGTTTAACACCAATATAAATAAATAATGAGTTCATTACAGTACCTTAAAGTGGTGGTTTGGTTTCTTGCACTAACGGAGCTCATGAGATTTTCTGTTGAGTTTTGTGTTGTGAAGTTTTCAAGTTTTGGGTAAATATTTGATGGACTATGGAATAACGAGTGGTAAGAGCCTAAGCTTGGGGATTCCCAAGGCACCCCAAGGTAAATTCAAGGACAACCAAAATCCTAAGATTGGGGATGCCCCGGAAGGCATCCCCTCTTTCGTCTTCGTCCATCGGTAACTTTACTTGGAGCTATATTTTTATTCACCACATGATATGTGTTTTGCTTGGAGCGTCTTTTATGATATGAGTATTGGCTTTTTAGTTTACCACAATCATCCTTGATGTACACACATTTTGGGAGAAACCCACTTGATTTGGAATTTATTAAACTACTCTATGTGCTTCACTTATATCTTTTGAGCTAGACAATTTTGCTCTAGTACTTCACTTATATCTTTTTAGAGCACGGCGGTGGTTTTATTTTGTAGAAATTATTGATCTCTCATGATTCACTTATATTATTTTGAGAGTCTTTTAGAACAGCATGGTATTTGCTTTGGTTATAAATTAGTCCTAATATGATGGGCATCCAAGTTGGGTATAATAAAAACTATCATATAGAGTGCATTGAATGCTATGATCAATTTGATGCTTGATGATTGTTTTGAGATATGAGGATGGTAACATTAGAGTCATGCTAGTTGGGTTGTTGTGAATTTGAGGAATACTTGTATTAAAAGTTTGTGATTCCCGTAGCATGCACGTATGATGAACCGCTATGTGATGAAGTTGGAGCATGATTTATTTATTGATTGTCTTCCTTATGTGTGGAGGTCGGGATCGCGCGATGGTTAACTCCTACCCACCCTTCCCCTAGGAGCATGTGTGTAGTACTTTGTTTTGATAACTTATAGATTTTTGCAATAAGTATATGATTTCTTCATGACTAATGTTGAGTCCATGGATTGTACACACTCTCACCCTTCCACCATTTCTAGCCTCTCTTGTGTCGCGCAACTTTCACCGGTACCATACACCCACCATATACCTTCCTCAAAACATCCACCATACCTACCTATTATGGCATTTCCATAGCCATTCTAAGATATATTGCCATGCAACTTTCCATCGTTCCGTTATTTGTGACACGCATCATCATTGTCATATTGCTTTTGCATGATCATGTAGTTGACATCGTATTCGTGGCAAAGCCACCATTCATAATTCTTTCATACATGTCACTCTTGATTCATTGCATATCCCGGTACACCGCCGGAGGCATCCACATAGAGTCATATTTTGTTCTAAGTATTGAGTTGTAATTCTTGAGTTGTAAGTAAATAAAAGTGTGATGATCTTCATTATTAGAGCATTGTCCCAAGAGAGGAAAGGATGATGGAGACTATGATTCCCCCACAAGTCAGGATGAGACTCCGGACTTTATGAAAAATAAAAGAGGCCAAAGAAGCCCAAATAAAAAAAGAGGCCAAAGAAGCCCACCAAAATAAATAAAAGATGAGAGAGAAAGAGAGAAGGGACAATGTTACTATCCTTTTCCACACTTGTGCTTCAAAGTAGCATTATGACTTTCATGATAGAGAGTCTCCTATGTTGTCACTTTCATATACTAGTGGGAATTTTTCATTATAGAACTTGGCTTGTATATTCCAATGATGGACTTCCTCAAATTGCCCTAGGTCTTCGAGAGCGAGCAAGTTGGATGCACACTACTAGAAAAAAGGCTGTCAGTGGCGCACCTATTTTGACTACTAATGGCGCACTATAGGTGCGCCACTATTATCACACCACTACTAATAGTAATGGCGCATGCCTGGTGCGCCACTGTTAATCTACATAACAGTGGCGCACCACCTGGTGCGCCATTACTATCCCAGACACTAATGGCGCAGCTAAAGTGCGCCATTACTAGGACCAGAAGTGCGCCACTGCTGTTACTCCAAGAGGCCATGTGTACCTTGTGCTCTGGGTTACTAATGGCGCGCTTTTAGATAATGCGCCACTGGTGTGTTTATTTTTGTGCGCCACTAAAGTGCAATATGGTGCGCCACTACTATGAATATTAGGATTTTTTTTTGCTTTTCTGATATTTGCACATGTTACAAAATACATTACAGTACATAATATAAACAACACAACATATAAACAATAGATTTATCGAATACAATAGAAGATTAGTCTCCGAATAGAATTCATCATAGTAGTCTCTGAATTCAAAATACCAAACAAAGTTAGAACATTACAAGTCCTGAGACCACTAGTAGCGAGTTTGTCTTCACATTACAAGTCGATATCTAAACTACCATCACATAGAAGTGGGTTGCCGTCACAATGAGCATCATTGCGATGAAACTGATCTTCATCCGGTTCCTCCTCCGCTCCCTCCTCTCTCCCGCTAGATAGCACGCGTATATAGCTTTCGCCTCCGCCCTAGTGGTGTACCCTTTGTAACTGTTACCGCTGAAACGGTGAACCTGTCTCCAACACCTCTCCCAGTCGTCGTAGACTCCGGGAACCTCACCCTTGTACATGACATATGACAGTATCTGTATGCACTAGACAAACAAAACCTTAGTAGCAATTCACAGATAATATATAAGCAATATATAAGTATGCAACAAAAGGATCAGAAGAGATAGGCAACACATTAATAGCACGATTCATGGTCCTACTAATAAATAGCATCGATTACATATAAGTTGAACGACTGTCCAAACTAAAGAGACATACAAGTTCATTAAAGTTTAATTACAACATGAGCTAATCGATATTTTAGAACTACACAACATCAATACTTTCGACTCGACTCAGGGACCGAGCGTGGATGAAGCCGCCGTCTATCGTGATGGTCATGAATGTGCGGTCGTTGTCATCCTGCATTTGTAGCGTTGTTTCTATTTCACTGTTGGACAGTTGATATTTGAGGTAGAACTGCCCCGAGGTACGAAGGACATCTTGATAGATGATTTCCACAAACTCCGACTGGATGCGAAAGAATTCTTGTCTGATGTCCACGTCCTGGATTGCCGACAAGCGTGCGGCCCATTCTTTGAGATTATTTGGTAGCATAAGGTGATTATGGTCCCGTACGATCGCCCACATATGATGGAGGACATAGTAGGCATCCTTCTGACGGCCAGGCGGCTGCTTGACGCAAGGGTACATCGTTACGTGGGTGAACATGTGCTTGCCGTACCTATAAATTGGCCTCCTGAAGGTGCCTCCAGAGTTGGCATAGCCGGGGAGAGCATCATCAAGAACTTTCTTGATATTTGTGTAGTCTTTCTTCGACTGACGGTTCGAGTTGAAATATGTGGCCATGATATATTTCGGGATTAAGAGGATGAGTGTGCAATGTGTGTCACTGCACAAAACACGGAGTGTTAGAAAAAAAAAGAATGATCAAAATCTAAGAAATCATATGTTACGGGGCGGTGAGGGGATGACTTACTCGGAAAAGTATGGCACGAGGAAGTTATCTTTATCTGGGTTCACCAGAATGATGCCTTCGAGGTATGAACTCGCAACTTGCCGGTCCCCAGCGCTGCCCAAGATCTTGGCACACATGTAGAAGGGGTCGACTATCACGATGTCCAGGGTCTTGTCTCTAATGACCCGCATCTCCATACTGAGCAAAAATAGCCGAATGAAGGTGTAGTGCAGCGGATAAAGGTTAAACATAGTGAAGATGTCATCAAACCGCAGGACAATCATATG
Source organism: Triticum dicoccoides (assembly GCF_002162155.2). Taxonomy (NCBI): domain Eukaryota; kingdom Viridiplantae; phylum Streptophyta; class Magnoliopsida; order Poales; family Poaceae; genus Triticum; species Triticum dicoccoides. The sequence continues at coordinate 753,882,509 of NC_041385.1, forward strand.
CCCGATGGTGCTATCGACAAAGCCCTTGCCGTCTGGCACCTTGGCCATGAAAACTAGGTATGCCACATCATTCTCGGAGAGACGCCGCTTCTCCATAGAAAGAACACAGTCATGCAGACTCCGCATAGCACCGGTTGCAGCATTGAGCAGATTAGTCGGTAGCATCGGCCTACCCACCACATGCACCCTCCTCGAGATATCCTTAGATATTGGTGGCCCGTCCTGAGCACGGATCGTACTCGGTGCCGGCTGGCTTGCACCCTTGTTATTTTTTCTTTTCCGTCCCTTCTGCTTCTTCTGCTGTAATGGGATCGAGTTCTGCTCAAAGACCTCCTTCTTGAGTGTGTTGGGGCTGATAATATTTCACACCTCGGCTATTTGAGTCTCGGTGAAGGCAGCAGCTGGAGGCGTCTCCTGAGAACTAAACGCCAGCCGACGCCTGTTGCAATTGGGTTTCTCCGCGGTACCAGCTAGATCGTGATTGTCTTTTACAGGGTTGGGTTCTTGAGAAGGAGGCCCCAAGAATTTGTCACTGTACCCATGTTCGTTGATGTACTTATCGATGTTGGAAAATGTACCATCATCGTCGTCCCGATTCTGTGCCATATGCATGCTAGGATCAGCTGACGGCGGTAGCGTTGTGGCGGTCTTGCCATGGCTTGGCGCCGGCACGACTGGCGGTGTTGTCTGTGGGGTGGTGTCCCCCGCCCCCAAACGAATCTGGCTCTTAGGCCAAAGCATGGACCAGTTTAAGTAGGCGCTGAGGGTTATCACATCATCTTCGTCGGCCCCAGGGGGTCAATACGGAGGTAACAAGTCGTCGCAACCTCGGAGCACCCGAACCAGTTGAACTCTATACACGGTGGGTGGCATCGGATTACCGTGGAACACGCGGTTGCCCGGTTCAACAATTTTGGACTTGGCGACATCGATCAACTCGCCGTCCACGAAGTGTAGGAGAGTGCATGGAACGTTGGCGGCGCCCTGCGAAAACATGTAGGGCGTCATGGATACCCAATCAAAGGCAAGGAGATGAAGTCATCGGCGGAGGCTTAGTTACCGTGATGGCGTCGAGCTCAGCTAATGCCGAGGCACCGCCAACAGCGAGCGTGCAAGTGACGGAGGGGCCGCTTGCTACCGAGGTGCCGGCCGGTGTATTCTTTCCACACCCAGGTGCATTAAGCTCCAATGCAGGCGCTGATGCCAGATACTCCAATGCCGCCTCCGCCGGAGACACCAATGCCGACGCGTTGTGCGAGTTGCTGCTCATGAAGCTGGGAATCGAGGGCGGCCCCTGTTGGCCGCCCGCAATCCACCCCCGTAGGCCCTCAAGCAAGGAAGACATAATGGCGGTGATCGTCGCTCCCACTTGGTCTCGCACTTGCTCTTGGACTATCTTCGGAATCCACGCCACTTGTTCCTTGAGTTCTTTAACCTCGCGCTCCTGGCTTTCCGAGCTGGTCTTTCTCTCCTTTCGCCCAACCTTATAGTATTCCGACAATTTTGTGGACAAGCCTTTGCCAGCCACACGACCAGCTGACGACGGCTTACTGAACTTATCCTTGTGTTTCATTACGTTCAACGCCCTATTTAAAGTGGTGTCCCAAGGGGTAGACGGGGAGCTCTGAGACCCCGCGCTACTGCTTTCAGTTTCCTGCAGAAGGAACGTGAACCATTTAGAAATTTGGCTTCATTAATTAGAATGCAACCATATGGAGCTAATTACGCGGGGCTGTATTCCTTACCAGAACAAGCTCAAGCGCCTTCACCTTCAGATCCGTGGTAAGCTCCTTTGTTACCGGTCCACCTTGTACTGGTCCCTGACATAGTTCCTGGTCTGCTTTTCATGGTATTTATCGAAGAGGGGCGGTAGGCCTTGCTCGGCACGCTCCGCGTCCTCCTTGTCCCATTTAGGTTCCGCCACTCTGTAACCGTCGGGACCGAGTTTGTGGACCCCTAAGTTCATGTCCCACATATCTTTCCCCCACTGACTTGAGTCCGTGGATGCGTTGCTCTTGCACTTAATCTTGAACTCCAGCTAGTCAGCGTCGCTGATCGAAGGATTTGTCTCCTTGATCTTCTCATAACTATCACCACTTAGAATCCTTCTCTTCACCGCGGCTCTCCAAGTACCTAGGGCCGTGCTCAACTTTGTGAGGGCGGCACTATTCACTTTATTCCCTGAGAGGCGTGTGTTTGCGAAGTCACCGGGGAACTTGTACCGTTCGTGCAGCTTCATGAAGAGGAGGTCGCGCAAATTTCCTCTGTCACGATGCCTTAGGTTCTTGGTGTTGATTGAGAGGGTGCTCCGGAGAATGCACCCGAGTTGTCCCGCGTACCCACTGACTAATTCTTTGGGCGCCGTTGGATGCCCACTGGAGGACACTTCAGTAAATTCCTCCTTGACGGTGCCGAGCACGTTCGGGCACCGGTCCTTCCGTTGCCTCTTCGGTTGGCTACCATCTGTGTGTTTGCTGCAATCATCAGTGGTGGCATCCCCGATGGCACTATTGCTCTTGCTGTAGGAAGAAAAAATAGTTTGCATTTCAACTTAAGGGAAAACTATAAAAGCCACTTAGAAATATTTGCTTTGTAGAAATAACATTGTCTATAAATGTTGATTAATTTTTGTTTTAGTTGAGAATCGGGCACCTTCCAGGTCAAGAAAATTGGGCACGACCTTTGCTAATTTTCTTGACCTAGGAGTGCCCCATTCTCAACCGAAACGGAAATTAATCAACATTTCAGGAGAAAGGGGTAACTATTTGTCCCTACACAATTTGACACTCGGACAGTAGCAACCATTTTTAGTAGGAGCCTCCATTTTCAGTTCAGTATAGTTTGACACTCGGACAGTAGCAACCATTTTCAGTTCAGTTCAATTTGATTAGAGAGCAATCAACTGAAGGAGCCTCAGTTCAGTTCAGTTTGACACTCGGACAGTAGCAAAACTCAGGGGAAATGGTTCAGCATAATGCTCTCTAATCACACAACAGCGATGACATCAAGCCACGGGTGTTTACAAGACTAGAAAACAAGCGCGACGGAAACTGATGCTTACCGTCTCTTCAAGCTAGCGCTTCGAGATATCCCCTGCAAAGAAACCAAGATAATTTGGTGTCACATTTGCCTGCACAGCACCAACACAAACTGATATAGAGTATGCCCTATTGTACACGAGTGAAAAATATTTCTCTGTAACTGAGATCTAGGCGGTTCTGAATCTAAGCTACTTTGTGTCTCCGCAGAGATTGCTTTCCATGGGACACAGTAGGTGTTGTTACTTGATAAACAACTGCATCTGGCTAACTGAAATATGGCATGCTCTGAACCTAAGCTACTCTGATTCTTGGCGCACGGCAGGGCGCACCTGGATACGACGAGAGCGCCGCGCACGGCAGGGTGCTAGCGGGCGCGGCCAGGCCGCGGCCAGGGGCGAGGCAGGGTCATGGGCGACACGCGCAAGGTATAGGGCCGATCGTGGCCAGGGGAAGCCAGAGCGTGAATGGCCGCGACCCGTACGGGAGCTCGACAGATCCGGTGTTTGCGGGCACGACAATGCGCATGGGCTAGCGCATTTGGGTCCTACGGCTGCGCTGAGCACGCCTATGAGCTCTGTTGACATCGACGGCGATGAGCACATCTACAGCGGCGAGTTCAGCCCCGACGAGCATGATGGCTACGGGTGCGGCAAGTCAAGAAGGAAGAGGGGAGAGGAGGCGGAGCTCACCTGGGAGGCGCAAGGAGGCCCTGTTAGAGCTTAGTAGCAGCAGAGGTGGCCAGAGTTGAGGAAGACGGCGACGACCCGAGGAAGAAGACGAGGTGGATCCGGTGCTGTGCGGCTCCTTGGCTCGCACGCGTCAACGTAGAGGTAGCAATGGATGCGGGTGGAGTGGTTGGACCAGTCGGAGGAGCACGGGGGAAGGTGGTCGCCTCGGTTGTGGGCGACGAACGGCGACGGAGGCGATCGGGTGCGTGGATCTGGCGGAGGGAGGGAGAGAGGCCAGAGGGAGAGGGGAGCAACTAGGAGTGGATGGGGTTATTTTAGTGGGGGGAGGGTTAGCAATGGCACACCTTTTATTGGTGCACCATAAAAATTGGTATATCAATGGTGCACCATTTAGGGGTGTGCCGTAAACACCGTGATAGCAATGGCACACCTTCTCCTGGTGCGCCATTACTAACTTTTTATTTTTTTTGGATTTTTAGTTGCATGTAATAATTTAGATAAAAGAAAAGGAAAATTCAAATGGAGTGATAAAACCATTGTGCAAAGATTTAGAATTAGATGACATGGTTGAAATCAAGTGATACATGTAATAATTCAGTTGCATGTAATAATTGACCTTGCCACTGACACACACACACGCGGCCGACACGTCGTGATTCGATCTTAGCTATCTTTTCACAATCTTCTTTCCCTTCTTTCTCGCGGTTGAATAATTTAGCCCCGGAACCCCTTGAGTTCTTCTCTTGAACTGACGTCCTTTAGGTAGGGTGGTCCTGCTTCTTCTTGGGGTATATGGTACTTCATCGTCGTCATCATCTTCCATCTTCGGGTCGCCGTACTTGTTCATTGGCGACTCCACCCATTCCGATGATGTTCCTTTTACCTCTCCTCACGACAACATGACTGGGCTTTCATGGGTCGGTAATGAAGAAGCATTGGTCCACTTGGGAAGCCAGTACCCATGGCTCATTTTTCGCGGTGACGTTTGCGCCCGTGGTCTTGGATTTAGCTTTGGGTATAACCATGGTGGTGAAATACCGGTCTTCTTTTAGTAAGCTCTTGGCCCATCTGACACGGAACATCGGGACCTTCTCTGCAGCGTAGCTCAGCTCCCAGATCTTCTCGATCCTTCCATAGTATCTGTCCTTGTCGTTACCGGTAGGATTCCATCCTTACCCCAGAGTTCTGATAATCTCTCTTCATGTCCTTTTCCTCGGTGTAGAATGTGTAGCCATTGATATCATACGCCTCATAGGTCATCAGGTTGTGCTCGGTGCCTTCTGACAAGGCGAATATGAGTTTTTCTTCTGCAGAAGAATCCTCATGTAAAGGGTACGACAAAAGCTTCTCCTTGAACCAATGCCTGAAACATGAGTTGTGCTCTTTGATTATATGTCCGCCCATCCTCCGTTGGCCTTAGTCATTGTACATCTTCTCAATAAAGGTTTTGTGCTCTAACACCCAAGGATCGACCACGTCTATGTGTTGTAGCACGACTAGGTTTGCTCTTTAAAAGTCGGCGAGTCAATCCTTGAAGTCGACATGCATTTCGCGACCACCCTCGCGGTGACCCCATCCAGCAAGCCTACCGAGGTGCCTGTTAACAGGCAGACCAACGGGGTTCTCGATGCCTAGATAATTCGTGCAGAAGGAGATGGACTCTTCGGTCAGAATGCCCTTGGCTATGCTTCCATCTGGAGGTGCCATGTTGTGAACGTATCCTTTGATGACACCATTCATCCTTTCGAACGGTATCATGTTGTGCAGGAATGTCGGCACGAGTTGGATGATATCCTCCATGATATGGACCAGCAGATGCACCATAACATCGAAGAATGCAGGCGGGAAGTACATCTCAAGCTCGCATAGTATCACCACGATCTCTTCCTGTAGCCTTCTAAGTTGCCTCACGCCAACCGACTTCCGGGAGATGACATCGAAAAAGTTGCATAGGCAAAATAGCATTTCACAGACGTGCGCATCCATGATCCCAGGGATTGCAACTCAAAGTATCTGCGTCATCAGCACATGATAGTCGTGAGACTTCATCCCGCTGACGATCTGCTTCGTTGAGTCTAGGTATCTGCTTATCTTCCCCACGTAACCGTAAGGAAGTTTTACTCCTACGAGGCAGGTGAAAAACTGCCCGATCTCCTTCTGACTTAGTGTGAAGCACGCGGGAGGGCACTCATATTCGATCTTCTTGGCCTTTTTGCCTTTGCGGCGACTTTCCGTGTCCTTCGCCTCATCATCATCATCATCATCATCATTAGGGCATTTTGTGTGAAGCTCCTCCCTGATGCCCATTGATTGCAAGTCTGCCCTTGCTTTTGTCCCACCTTCGGTCCTCTTTGGCATGTTGAGCAGGGTACCAAGCAGACTCTCGCACACGTTCTTCGTGATATGCATGACATCAAGGCTGCGAGGCACACGTACGATCTTCCAGTACATCAAGTCCTAGAAAACAGACCTCGTTTTCCATACCTTCAGCACCGGCTCTGGCGCCTTTCGCTTCTTTCCCGGCGGTGGGCACTCTTTCCAATTTTTCAACAGCTCGTCTATTTCCTCGCCGCTCCTCGTACGTGGGGGTCTTCGGGGTTCGGTTTCACCATCGAACAAATCCTTGTGTTTTCTCCATGCGTCATCGTCCCGAAGCCACCTTCGATGTCCCACGAACACAGTTTTCGAAGACCCAGGATCTCTATCTAGCTGGCGGTACATTCTGTCATCCATGCACCTGACGCATGCACAAAATCCATGGACCACCTTCCCCGCGACATATCCATATCCGAGATAGTCGTGCACCGTCGTGAGGAGTGTGGCTCTCATAGGGAAATATTGTTTCGCTGCGGCGTCCCACGTATTGGCTGGCGTTTTCCATAGCGTGTCTAGCTCCTCTTTCAGCAGCCCTAGATAAAGATTGATGTCGTTCCCTGGTTGTTTCGGCCCTTCAATTAGCATATTCATGTGAATGTACTTCCTCTTCATGCACATCCAGGGGGAAGGTTGTACATCCACACAAACACAGGCCAGGTGCTATGTGTGCTTCTCTGGCTGCCAAATGGTTGACTCCGTTGGTGCTCGCGCCCAGCATGATGTTCCTTGGATTGTCCCCAAATTCTGGGTGTTCGAAGTTCAACGCTTGCCACTGGGTCGCATCCTTAGGGTGACTCAGCATCTTGTCTTTTTATTTATCTCCGGATCATTTCTGTCATCTTCTCGCTTCTTCTCCTCCCTATCCGCGTGCCAACGCAGGAGCTTTGCTAGCTTAGGGTCTGCGAAATACCGCTACAGACAAGGAGTGATCGGAAAGTACCACACCACTTTTTGAGGAGATTTCTTCCTCTTCTTGTATCGAGTGACGCCGCACACCGGACATATGGTAGACTCCGCATGCTCGTCCCGATAAATGATGCAATCGTTCATGCACACATGGTATTTCACGTGCATTAAATCCAGAGGACACATGATTTTCTTCGCCTCCTCGAAACTGGTCGGGCACTTGTTCCCCTTAGGAAGACGTTCGTGTCAGAATGACATGTTCTCGTCGAAGCATGCGTCGGTCATTTTGTGTTTTACCTTCATCTCCAGAGCCATGAGCGTTACTTTCAGGCGGGTATCCTCGGGCCTGCATCCTTCATACAATGGAGTAACCTTGTCTATCTCCAGTTGATCCATCTTGGCTTTCTCTTGGGCGACAGCTCTTGCGTTACCCGTTTGCTTGAGAAGCAGCTCTTGAATATGAGGATCCTGCACCCAGCCCATTGATGGTCCATCGTCGTCCGCTCCGGCATCTTCCTCTTCATGATCATGCCCTTCATCTTGATCTTGCTCATCATCATGTCTGGCATCTTCTACATGATGACTTGTCCTGCATCTACTTCGTGATCATGTCCTGGAGATTCTTCGTCTTCTCGCCCGCCCTCGCTGCTATTGTCTTGCTGCCCTTCCTTATTTCTTTCCCGGACCCCATGGACGACTTCATAATCATCTTCATCACCTTGCCACCGATAGCCATCCATGAAACCACGCACAAGCAGGTGGTTTCGCACCTATCTGGAATCCGGGTCCATAAGGCTCTTCAGCTTGCATCTCCGACACAGACATCTTATCTCCTCTCGTTCTTTTGAAGCATCTCAGCCTTCGCGGAGCTCAAAAACCTATTCGTGATGCCTTCGGTCATCGTGCGGACCATGGTCGCCTGCAGGGTAGAGCAAAACGATATTTTAGAACCAAAAAAAATTTGGCATGACTTTGGCTAAAAATAGGACCAAAAAGAATGCATAGTGCCAAATTCTCGTCGAAACGGAAGTGAATCAACATTCTGGAAAAATATTGGCAACTATCACATTTCAAATACCGGTACCTGCAAAAACAAACATAGGCAACACCACAAACATACATAGATCTAGGCCATAAAAAGTGTGTACGTTGGAGGGAGAAAAAAGTAGATCTAGAACATAAAGAAAGCTTTTCCCTTACTTACCTATCAAAAAAGGGAAATTTAACCACTTAATTTGGGTGAATCTATGGTGCAAATGAGGTGAGGAGGAGGAGGCAGCCGAGACCAAGCTTGGTAGAGGTGGAGAGAATGAAGTGGGGAAAGTGAGTGTGGTAGGTGGCTATCAAAAATATCTTGCTACTCTGAGGTTACCAATGGCGCACCTCCTAGGAATGCGCCATTGGTAACCGGGGTTACTAATGGCGCACTTGGTGTGTGGTGCGCCATTACTAGTTTTGGAAAAAAATTGAAAAAAATTTGTTAGTAGTGGTGCACCGTGGGTGTGGTGCGCCATTACTAGTTAAAACTAGCAATGGCGCACATTCCCCGGGTGCGCCACTACTAAGTCTGGGAAGGGTGTGGGGCCCGGACAAAACTAGTAATGGCGCACCACACACCAGGTGCGCCATTAGTAATATGGCCACTAATGGCATACCTATATCTGGTGCGCCACTACTATATAGCAGTGGTGCACCACATACATGGTGCGCCATTATTGTCCATATTAGCTATAGCCGTTTTTCTAGTAGTGGCACACCCACTTAGTTTCTTTTGATGAGCTTTCATACACTTATAGCTCTAGTGCATCTGTTGGCAATCCCTACTCACTCACATTAATATCTATTAATGGGAATCTCCATAGCCCGTTGATACGCCTAGTTGATGTGAGACTATCTTTTTTTCCGTCTTCTCCACAACCACCATCCTATTCCACATATAGTGCTATGTCCATGGCTCACACTCATGTATTGCGTGAAGATTGAAAAAGTTTTAGAATACTAAAGTATGAAACAATTGCTTGGCTAAAACCGGGGTTGTGCATGATTTAAATATTTTGTGTGATGAAGATAGAGCATAGCCAGACTATATGATTTTGTAGGGATAACTTTCTTTGACCATGTTATTTTGAGAAGACATGATTACTTTGTTAGTATGATTGAAGTATTATTACTCTTATGTCAATATTAAACTTTTATCTTGAATCATTTGGACCTGAACATTCATGCCACAATAAAGAAAATTACATTGAGAAATATGCTAGGTAGCATTCCACATCAAAAATTCTGTTTTTATCATTTACCTACTCGAGGACGAGCAGGAGTTAAGCTTGGGGATGCTTGATACGTCTCCAACGTATCTATAATTTTTGATTGTTCCATGCTATTATATTACCTATTTTGGATGTTTATGGGCTTTACTAAACACTTTTATATCATTTTTGGGACTAACCTATTAACCGGAGGCCCAGCCCAAATTACTGTTTTTTCTTGCCTATTTCAGTGTTTCGCAGAAAAGGAATATCAAACGGAGTCCAAATGGAATGAAACCTCCGGGAGAATTATTTTTGGAAGAAACGCAATCCAGGAGACTTGGAGTGGACGTCAAGAAGCAAACAAGGAAGCCACAAGGCAGGGAGGCGCGCCCTAGGGGGGTGGGCATGCCCCCACCCTCGTGGGTCCCTCTTGGCTCCCCTGACAGACTTCTTTCACCTATATATACTTAAATACCCTGAAAACATCCAGGAGCACCACGAAACCCTATTTCCATCGCCGCAACCTTCTGTACCCGTGAGATCCCATCTTGGAGCCTTTTCCGGTGCTCCGCCGGAGGGGGAATCGATCACGGAGGGCTTCTACATCAACGCCAAAGCCTCTCCGATGAAGTGTGAGTAGTTTACCACAGGCCTTCGGGTCCATAGTTATTAGCTAGATGGCTTCTTCTCTCTCTTTGAATCTCAATACAATGTTCTCCTCGATCTTGTTGGAGATCTATTTGATGTAACTCTTTTTGCGGTGTTTTTGTTGATATCCAATGAATTGTGGGTTTATAATCAAGTTTATCTATGAGAAATATTTGAATCTCCTCTGAATTCTTTTATGTATGATTGGTTATCTTTGCAAGTCTCTTCGAATTATCAGTTTGGTTTGGCCTACTAGATTGATCTTTCTTGCAATGGGAGAAGTGCTTAGCTTTGGGTTCAATCTTGCGGTGTCCTTTCCCAGTGACAGCAGGGGCAGCATGGCACGTATTGTATTGTTGCCATCGAGGATAAAAAGATGGGGTTTATATCATATTGCTTGAGTTTATCCTTCTACATCATGTCATCTTGCCTAATGGGTTACTCTGTTCTTATGAACTTAATACTCTAGATGCATGCCAGATAGCGGTCGATGTGTGGAGTAATAGTACTACATGCAAAATTGTTTCGATCTACTTGTCGTGGACGTGATGCCTATATACATGATCATGCCTAGATATTCTCATAATTATGCACTTTTCTATCAATTGCCCGAAAATAATTTGTTCACCCACCGTAATACTTATGCTATCTTGAGAGAAGCCACTAGTGAAACCTATGGCCCCCGGGTCTATTTTCCATCATATAAGTTTCCGATCTACTTTATTTTGCAATCTTTACTTTCCAATCTATATCATAAAAATACCAAAAATATTTATCTTAGCTTATTATCTCTATCAGATCTCACTTTCACAAGTGGCCGTGAAGGGATTGACAACCCATTTATCGCGTTGGTTGCGAGGTTCTTTTTTGTTTGTGTAGGTACGAGGGACTTGCGTGTAGCCTCCTACTAGATTGATACCTTGGTTCTCAAAAACTAAGGGAAATACTTATGCTACTTTGCTGCATCACCCTTTTCTCTTCAAGGGAAAACCAACGCAGTTCTCAAGAGGTAGCACCTCCCACAATGCAAAATGCATTTTTGAAGCTTAGGGAAACGAAGACAGCACGACTGCTAGGAGGTAGGATAACCTAGATAGTTCACTTACTATTCACCACCTTAAAGAAGAGAAAAGGAATCTCGATGCCAATTATGACAAACTAGTTGAAGATGTTCATCAACTTCTCAATGCCCAGGAGGACAGGGTGTTGGATTTCAGCTATGTGCGGGCTAAGGAGAAGAGAGCTGAGGTTACCAGTGCATCCGTTGTGGCTGGCGTGAAGACTAAGATGGAGAAGAAAGAGGCAGAGAACTTGAAGCTGCAAGAGAAGTATGCAGTGCTGATGAACCTAGTAAAATCTCAAGGCAGTGTCATTAGGAACCTGAAGATGAATCATTTGAAAGAGAAGGAAAAGCTTAATGAATGCAACAAAAATTTTAAGGTTCAGGTTGATGAACTCACCAAGTCTGTGAAAAAAGTCACTGAAGAGAATGTGCAGCTGAACCTTCACATGTCTGATCTCAAGAAGGGACATGAGAATCTCATAAAACGCGGGGATGAGCTCAAGCTCCAGGTTGCTGTTCAGTTGAAGGCACTAGAGAATAACAAAGAGAAGTTGAAGTTGATCCATGACATCTTCAAGGAATGAGGTAGCTGAAGATGAAGATGAACTAGGTAGATGAAGCAGAGTATACCTATCATGATATATGTTGCTTTGGTAGAAGGCTTTGCTAATCTTCACGAAGAATGGTGGTTTAATGAAGTGTAATGTATGGATGTAGTAGTTGTGAACTATGTTGAACTCCACTATGCTATGGTCATTAGCTAATGTTGTAAGAATCTATTAATTATGGCTATAAGAATCTATGGTTATGCTCAAGTATGCTTTGTTAGATGGCTCAAGTTATTTATCTTCATCTATGTTGCTTTGATGGCTGTTAGATGGCTCAAGTTATACCTATGATGATACATGTTGCTTTGATGGCTGTTAGATGGCTCAAGTTATACCTATGATGATGGTTAATGGTTGAATTTATATATATATATATATTGATAGATGTTGCTTTGATGGTTAGGGTTCCGTCGATGCCGAGCCACCCTAAAGCAGACAAGTTGGGTGGTTAGGGTTCCCTCAACGTCGAGCCACCCTAAAGCAGACAACTTGGGTGGTTAGGGTTCCCTCGATGCCGAGCAACCATAAAGCAGACAACTTGGGCGATTAGGGTTCCATCAACGCCAAGCGACCCTAAAGCAGCCAAGTAGGGTGGTTAGGGTTCCATCGATGCTGAGCC